>NW_027526422.1:29922513-30308409 GCF_048455015.1 Haemaphysalis longicornis | reverse complement strand
GGCGCGCCGCAGAGGAGGGCTCCGTATTAATTTTGACCACTTCGTGGCCTTTAACGCGCGTCGAAATCTCGTACACACGGGCGTTTTTACTTTTCGGCTCCATCAGAAAAGCAGCGCAGGCCTAAAAAGTGGTCCTAGAAAACATTCGCCACAGCCGGATCAACGGCACGCCGAACAACCACTGTAGTTTAGCTCTTTACAGTAAGACGGCCGTCTTGATAATACGCACACGCAGTACACCTTTCTCCTGATTCGCACTGAAACCACAACATTTTAGACTCGTAGAGCCTCTCGTATCAACGGACAAAACACAAGGCACGTACTATATATATATATATATATATATATATATATATATATATATATATATATATATATATATATATATATATATATATATATATATATATATATATATATATATATATATATATATATATATATATATATATATATATATATATATATATATATATATATATATTAATTCTGAAGCATCTTTTTAGCGACTTGGTGTTCCATCGGGACATCGCTCTTGCTCAGGTAATCCTCAAATACGCTAAAAACGATTCTCGATTTATGTAGGGCTACTTACAAATTATGGATGCGTTTAAAATAATGCTGCACACCCATTAAAAATATTAGCCCCATTAATAGGCGCGCACTAGTTGATTATTTGATAGGCTGCGTCGGTTTATAGACAAAAGGATGACAAATGTGACAGATGTGGTGGATTTAAAATAATGTGAGACATTTATACCACGTTCTTCCAGCTCCGCGGGCAAAGAAGCCTGTTCACATCCAGTAGTTTTTTGGCGGCACTGCATTTTACGCTTGTTCAGAGAGACTCCATATAACGTAAACAGACCATCGCACGGCACTGGTGTGGCAGAGACGCATATAACCAGGGTTATCGTTGGCACCATTTCTGGAATGACAAACGTCGGCGTTCGATGTCCCTGCAAGGGATCCGAATATTTCGCCGCTTAATTACGCCGGACTAACAGTGAAACGCTGTCAATGCCCGTATACCCATTTTTGGACTGTCTAGACGACCGTATACACAAAGAAAAATAGGCTCCCATAACTTTTTTTGCTCCAAGGTTAAGCGGCCAATCGCCTGTCACTAGTTCAAACATAAGTAGGAAGAAACAAAAAGTAATGTCAATTAGGCGAGGTGCAAAACGAACCCATAGCATGGATAACGAGACTGCGCAAGTGTAGAGACTCGGGCACGATCAATCAGTGGGTTATTAGCGGAATATTAGAAGTGACCGCGTTCGGAAAACATTGCCAATAAAATCGCAAACGAAAACTTTACCATCCCTACCTAAAGAAAGTTGCGAGAGAAGCGCGAAAGCTTTCTCCCATCAAAACAGCGTCAAAAGTGCGTCAAAACCATCGCTGGAAGTGCGTCCACAATCGCTCGTAAAACGTTCAAAGACCCAAATCGCAAACGAAGAACTAGCCCATGAGACGATTTCTCGCGCAATAAATAAGCGCATCTGCAAACCATTTAAAATGGACAGCCTCCCAAATTTTTAATAATATCGCGGGAGTGACGACGAACCGGCGTGTCAGCGCCTTATCACGGTGTTCAGCAGCGAAATGAAAGTACGCGCACGCGCATAGGGCTATCTGCTGTACGAGTGTGGTCTGCTGGGCTGTTTCCTTGAGAGTGGTATACACCCCCAGCAGCTGCATCTGAATGGCTTTGTGCCCCACGCTGCTTAGCTACCTTCGGCGGTAGCGAAACGGCCTTTCAAGATAAGAAAAACAGGGGGTGTGTTGCCCTGAGAAGAAAAGCGGAGCAGACGACGCTCCCACAACAGATAGTTCTAGGGGCGTGCGCGTACCCTCGCCTATTTTGCCGGTGAACACCGTGATAAGGCGCTGAAATGCCGATCGGTCGTCGCTCCCGCTATATTATCAAAAAATTTGGGAGGCCGTACACCGATACGCGGTTAATGAGATAAAGGCATACTGCTGTACTCTTTCATTATCGATGCGTGTACTGTCTTATCTAGAACAGTTCCTTTTTCGAGATTTTCCGGTAACCGTTTTGACACAATGGAAGCCCTGCTTGACTTACGCGCTGTGTGTCCACAAATCTTATCAGAGCTTTTCGGTCGACCAACCGAATGGGGAAATGCATTAGTTTTTTTGACACGACGCCATCGGCCCCACAAAGAAAGCTTTCGCTTGAATTGTTTTTCCAATTCCGGCCACCTCTCACTGGAGATAAATGTAAGCAACCAATGCACGCTTCAAAGAAATGCTTGCACGGGGAAGTCACCCGGTGTGCAAGCATAAAGTTCCAGAGCAAGAAAGATGTCGCTTATGTAAATGGCGAAATATGGTGCAGGACATTCGGTCGCAGATAACGGCGGTGGCGTGATAAGAAAATTCGGAGAGATAGAATGGATGCGGAATAGGAACTGGTTACGCTGAGGTAATTGGGAGAGGTTCTTGTCCTATATATAGCGGAAGGATCGTGACGGTGATGAAGGCGCCCAACTCACCCATTCCCAATAACACGCGTCGCGTCTTCTCCAGACAAACACCTTCTCTAATCCCGCAAAACTCAACTTTATCCACCATTCATTAAACCCTTTCCCGCAGTGCCCTGCATGCACGGCCCTGCCCACCCTTCCTCACGTCGCCTGGGGATGTCATAAAGACCAGTCTCCTCAAGTCTCCTCCTAACTTCAAGTCTCCTACTAAAGACCAGTCTCCTACTAAAGACCAGTCTCCTACTAAAGACCAGTCTCCTACTAAAGACCAGTCTCCTACTAAAGACCAGTCTCCTACTAAAGACCAGTCTCCTACTAAAGACCAGTCTCCTACTAAAGACCAGTCTCCTACTAAAGACCAGTCTCCTACTAAAGACCAGTCTCCTCTGAAGAGCCGTGGGAGGAGGTGCACACTGCACACTGCCCTGGTGAGCAGAGCTACTGAAGGCGCCACCCGGCACAAGCAGCGGGCCACTACAGCCCCTTAGACCACAGAACGCTCAATAAAAGCTTTCTCTCTCAAAGCGCGGGTAAAGAATTCTACGCACTTACAAGGCCTTTATAAGCTGTCACAGAAACAGACAGTCTTTTTCATTTCCCTTCATTTTCGGCACTTCGTCTTCTGAAAGAATAAGCATCGCCGTAGCTACGATGGCACCGTCCGTCTTCGTTAACAAAAATACAGAAGTGCCAGGACGCAGGATGGGAGCGACCGGACACCACGGCGCCGGTGGTGTCCTCGTGGTGGTATACGGGCAGTTTTTCAGCCCGAATGCGTAGAAACGCGCCCGCATAAAGTGTATACATTTCACGAAAATAATGCGCCATTCCACTCCGAAAAGGTGGATAGCCAGCGAAGCTTTTCAGCGTACGACAGAGGCGACACAATCTAGGCGGGAGGTATGAGTACATTTTACTTCTCTTGAGCGCTGACGGCAGTCATTTCTAAAGGACGCACACTGCCGTTTTCTGCTGAGCATTTGTGATAAAGTTGGATTTGTCGCAAGGCGTTTTTGCACACGCTGAACATAAATACACAGATCTCTAATATAAGCTTCGCTTAAAATCGGGGATATTTCGAAAAAGTTCATATATTTTATCCGTAACATAATATAAAAGCGGATCCTGATTTTTTTTCAGCCGGCCGAGCAGATGAAAGCGCGCCACAAGATGTATCCACGTGAGAGAGCGTCTCGCTATGATGGACGCAGATGCCCGTCTATACTATATTCCAGTCGACAAATGAGTGTGTAAGGGCGGCGGCGCTATTACTCTAACGAGCAGATGTGACGAGGCGTAGACCCGTTTTCGCTCGCTGCTCGGGCGACACGCCAGCGCGTTACTTATTTATTCCTACCCGCCGTAGCTCACTCGGCTGAGTCTGCGAACACCGCTGAACGCGTGACTTCACATGCGAGCTTCCAACCTAATTGGTCTGCAGGTTCTGGCGATGCTCGGAACTGTGGCTGGACAACGAGAACGTAACCACCGTTACCGCGTACGGTTTGTCAATCGCTGGGTGTAACCACTCTCTTTGTGCTATGAAGCCGGAACAGACGCGTCTCGAAGGTTTCAAATGAGGGCTTCGAATCTTAACTTTTTAACATCGGACCTGTTTAGGCGCCCGCCATGTCCTCCCTCCTACGCTGTCAAGCTTGCAAATGGCATGCAGATGGAAAGTTTCGAGTAGAAAAAATTCATCAAAGAATAAAGAAAAAGCGTCCTATGGCTTTCATATTTTGATACAAGACGGCTTATATTGCCCCTGAAATATATATTCCAAGCAATGCAGGTCTGTTAAGAGGTGAAGCCGACTTTAGGAAGGGTTGGTGTAAGCTTGGTATTTTGTGAGCTGGCTTCCTCACAGCGCATGTTGCGCAGTGAAGCACGGCCGCCTGCGAAGGGAGTGTGATTACAGAAAACGGATCTTAACTTTAGTGTTCATGAAAGTATGCTGAAACAAATCATACGACAATTAGCCGCCACGACGACTCTGACATTATGCCGAGTTTCATTTGCTTGTAATTAGTTAAAAGTAAAGTTGTAATGGTTACAGAATTACTGTTTGCTGTCAATACATGGACATCTGCGGAAGAAGTATGGTTGCAGAAAGCGGCTGTTACTGTTTAACAGAAGCTATCCAAACTATACAGACGACTAACATTACGCACAAGAAAAAAGCCGAAGCTAAACGGTATCTTCGTGAATACAGCTCATAGTTTCAGCAGATTTCACACTAGGTGGAACTGGCTTTAATTTCTTTCTCATCATAAACTTCAATATCCACTTTAAACCCTTAAAATTTGCAATTCGGCTGAAAAAAAAAGCAGTTAAATTTTACTTGAAAGGTTAATCTAGGCGGCGAAATACTTTTTTTTTTTTTTTGTCTAGAATGCCCCTAAAACGTGCCCTTCTATTCTTGTGCAGTCGTTTTAATTTATGAAACAAACGTTTGGCTCTCTTATTTAGGGAAAAAAGAACCACCTAGGCGCAAAGCGCGATACGTTGAAATTTTCGCAAAGATTGCTTGCCATTTTGCCTTGAGCGCATATAGTCTGTCCAGCGGCCAGTGGTCATAGCATAGTATACGCACGGACGGAAATCCATGGCGAGCACGGCCCTCTGCGTAGTAGCACCTGCCCGGCCGTCGACGATTGCTTGGGACACTTAAAATCCGCTCTCCGCGTGATTATGCAGTTTCCTCCAAGGATAACCGTTCACCGTAACATCATCAGCCAACTGCGTCACCACAGATAACCGTTTATCGTAACTCCATAACCTAACCGCATTAACAACCCGGTTAGCTTTAAAGCAGACACAACAAGCGAAAATATCGCTTCGTCGTGTAGCGAAAAAATACGACACGCATTTACACCTCAGGCAATAAACACAAGCCCCGAGTCAGCTAACTTCATTCATTTCCACCGTGCGTCTACGACGCAAACCACCCCGAAACAACGCAGACAAATAGTACCGATGCATTTCCACTTTCGGTTCCAATCAGCTAGCGATCGCGCACCCAGGTCACGCCCCGCAAAACGGGAGAAGAAAGTGCAGCGCACGACGCGTGCAAATGCGTCGCCTACCCCCTGCATGCCAGCGCTATCGCCGTCGAGGCCCCAAAGCAAGCGGCTCGAGGCGGCGCACAAGCACGACACCGGAGCCGTCGTCAGTCGCCGCACAGTTGTCGTAACTGTACAGCGCACAGATGCCGCCCGCGGTCTATTCGTGGCGTGCGCGCGCCGTGTGACATTTGGAGAGCCCGAGGGGGAAAAGAACGAACTAACGATGCCAGGAGAAAAAGAGCGCGTGACCGCAGAGCAGAGACTGACCGTGTTTGCAAGCATCCGACGAGCACGAGGGCTGCTCCAGTCGCCGGAGCGCCGCTGTACCGCCGTAAATCCAGGCAGAGTCGGAGAAAAGTTTTGTTCCTCAGAGGGCGGTTTCGCAGTCACCACCGCGCACCATCCCAGCGTTCGCCGGCACTCGCCTTAGCGCGCACACTCGAGTCCGAGCGAGGGTTGGCGCCGATCTGTGGAAGGGGCGCCGCCACAGCCGGCTAACGGCACGCGCGCGCACTGCAAACGCTCGGCGCGTCGACGCCGCTCGACCCGCCACCGGCCCGGACGGAGAAGAAGGGAGAAGGGGCCGCGCTTTCTCCCGCCGCTTTCTTGCGCGGCGCACGGGCCTGAAACTGCGGAACTGCGCATGGGGCGGTGGACGCTCGGCCTTTCCGAGCGGGACACGACAAAGTGAAGGGGAATAACTCGCCAAAGAGGTCGTAACGGCTGCGCTAATTGACCGTGAGAGAATTTCTTCGGCTCTTAGGAACAAGATTTCCCGCTGACGTTTCGGGGATCGGCAATTGCTTGACCCGTATACCACCTGCGTCCGCGAACGTAGGAGACTCGCTTAGACTCAGCTCGTCACTCAATCATTGCGGAGGTGGACCCTATTTAATCAATTAAGACGCGCGAATGCGGAAAGACACCCACAGTGATAGCGGATCCGCACGCAGTGGAGACCCGTCTCATTTAGCAGTGAACGTTGTTAATTAAGGTGATTCATCAACCGGCCAAGGTTGCCGTATTCTCCTCGGTCTGTCGAGCAGACGCAAGGCTCCGGAGAAAGGAGAGAGCAGGAGAGAGGCGGAACAAGCTCAGGAATCTGCTCACGCCAAATGCTGTTAGCGGTCAAGGGCACACCGCTCGCGGACAGGCCTATTGAGCAACCAGCCGTACACAACTACTGTCAATGCCTGATGTGGCCTAAAGCGGGTAGAAGTAGGTCATCCCTCTCCTATATTCTGTGCCCATCTGTTCTAGCTATTACCGCAAACTGTCTACCCCTTCGCGGCCCTCGCTCCTCATTATGACTGCTGCGGACGCTGAATTCGCTTCTATAGCAGTAGTATTCACTTTATTAATTTTCAAAAAAGTGCAGTTTTTTTAAGCATCAGGGCGCCTGTAGTCGGCGTGGAACTGATAATCGCGCGTTAGTAGACATAATGAGGCTCTTCGAAATCGCACCAGAGCCTGGAACTGCAGATTGGTACGCGTTAGAGAAACATGTAATTGATTGCAGTTGGGATTAATTTATTGAAAATGTTTTTATTTACAGTTATTAATTACAGCTTCAAAAAGCAATCAGACAACTTTTTGTAAGTTTTTATTTAGAACAGTACATGATACTAACTTTGGTAGCAAGAAAAAAACAGCAAAGGTTAAATAAAAAGGCGCTGGCTATCAGGAGGAACCAAACATGAACTTCTGTTAAGCTAAGAGAGTTGACGCATTGTTGGGGTGTATCGTGAGCTTCATTCACGGCACGAAAACAGACCAGGAACGACAAGAAGAGGGACTACAAACAAGTGTTTGTTTATAGTCCCTTTTCTGGTCGTTCCTGGTCTGTTTTGCGTGCCGTGAAGCTCATGGATTACCAGATATATTCAGATTACCAACAAGACACCAAAGCCGTGCAAAAAGCTTGATTTAGAAGGCGGCATTAGCTCATGTACGGTATCACCTCCTACTTGCGCCGCGCGGAGTAACATCCGGCTGCGCTGATGGTGCGCAGGATAAACTAAGTGGAGATCAGTGGCAGGATACTTCCATTGCCGTTCTTAATACCCGAGCGTAGCCGAACCCTCACGCTTTTGGAATGTATTGTTCCAGCAGTACAATTTAACAAAACTTGTTGTTGAGCTAGTTGTTTGTGACTGTGGCAAAAAAGAAGAAAACAGTGCTAAGCAGACGAGGACGCCTGTATATGTCGTTTGTTTCTATCTTCGTCCTCGTCCGCTGTCCTTTCTTCATTTTTGTTCGAGTAGGCTATATAAACAGAACCCGCGTGACTTTCTCCATAATAAACAAAGCGAACAGCCTTCCTCTGAATCTTTTCAAACCATTCCAAATTCGTTATTGTACAGAGGTCAAAAGCGCAGGCATATTCCAGCTTAGACCAAATAAAGTAGTGTGTAAAACTAATTGAGCTTTGGCAGGTGTGTCCGTGAATCTATTTCAAACTAAACCAGGTTTGGAAAGGCAAAGGAAGAAACATTAGTGTTGTGCGAATTCAGCTTCATTTACTAGTTAATGTGACACCCGTATACTTATATTCTGATCTTCGTTTAGGGAATATTCTGCAAAGAGTACAAAACTTTTAGATGGGTTCTTTTTGTTGGTGATACGAAGACAGATGGCTTTTGGTGGGTTTAACACCATACCCCATTCAATTCATGACGAAAGGAGAAAACATCAAATACAAACTCAGATTTTGTGGTTTCACAA
The DNA here is from genome assembly GCF_048455015.1 of Haemaphysalis longicornis. Lineage (NCBI taxonomy): Eukaryota > Metazoa > Arthropoda > Arachnida > Ixodida > Ixodidae > Haemaphysalis > Haemaphysalis longicornis. The sequence continues at coordinate 30,300,107 of NW_027526422.1, read as the reverse complement.
GCCGAAGCTACACCTGTGCTATGAGGCCAGCCGTGCAGTGGAGGGCTCCGGATTAATTCGGACCACCTGGGGACATTTAACGTGCATCAGAACCCTGCCGCTCGTTACTTTTTGTTATTTATTCACGCCTTTGAAGTCCATAAAAATACGCTTAACGTGCCCAACCTTTCGCACCGCTACAAATGCTCTCGTCTTAGCGAAATTTATCATCATAATTCTCCTCTAAAAGATAAACTTTTATCTACCCCCCGCCCCCGTTACGGTCCGTCTCGAATTGACCATTGCAGCAAATTTGGCTGGCGATATTGTCGCACTGACGAATATAAAGAATCTTTTATACCAAAATCTAGCGTCAAACGGAATCACCCCCCTCCTACCATCGTTGCACTTGATGCCACTCGCTTTAAAGCGGCGACTCCAGCGCCCTTTGTTGAACCCATAGTAAAGCGAAGCTTTCCATTCTTCACTGATGGCGATGTAGTTACGCCAAAACGCACTGCAGGGAAGCCGACTTTACGCCACGGGAGGGCAGATGACGATGACGATGATGATGATGATGAAAATCGAAGCAGTAAAGCCAACTTTGCCCAATGGGAGGCCACATGGAAGGGCATTTTCAATAAATTAATAAATAGAATCTCGGCACACGGGCGTTTTAACAGCGGAGCTGTTGTTACCCGCCGTAAGTTCGTCGTTGCAGAAAAAAATACCAAGAAAATGCCGAGCACTCGTGAGCGCTTGCCTCGCGGCAACCACCGAGCTTTATCGGCAGGCGCAGTAGCTTTAGCAAAAAAAAATCGAGTGTTGTCGTAAAGAACTAACTCCCATGTAAAAAAAAAAAAAAAAACTCCAGCGCGAATGCTAAAGGGGGAAAGACAACCTGCTTGGGAGAGGTCACCGCGGCCGCCACATTCTCTAGACGCCATTATGGATAATTGGAGACATGGCTACGAGTGTGCCAATCCTTCTAGAGACGACTTGCAGATCCCGCCACCGCTAGCCTCTAGTCGATGACGAAGAGCTGGTGGAAGTCTGCAATGCTGGAGATGACTTTACATCCACCACTCGCCGCAAAGAAGACGACCTCTTCGATGCATATGACGACAACTACTACCACCATAACTATGCAAATAAACAATGATACTGAAACTTAACTATGTGTCCGGCAATGCTCCCCCACAACAGCTTCGCCATTCAAGTCTTGCGCGTGAGTGCATGCGTCCCTAAATTTTTTTGCTTTGCTCCTCCATCTGGAGAAGAAAGTATAAGTTGGTATGGAGTTAAGGGCATCTTGGTAATTAGCATTCTAGGTATTTTCGAAAAAACGCAGCTACCAACGAGGAGCCGAATTTGAACTGGCTGTTTTATGCCGCCAACAGAACCATCGCAGCAAAATTTTAAAAAGTAAGGTGCCAAGGGTATTACCCTGGGGGACTCCGGAAGTAACGGGAAGGTCGCGCGACAGATATTGAACCAATAATTTGCACATATTGACTCTGCTCTGACAAAAAAGCAGAATCCCAAGACGCGAGGAGAATGGGAAGCCCGATGAGAGGTAGTTTGTAAACAAATTTGTGATGGGTAACTGAGTTGAACACCTTGGTAAAATCTAAAGAATAGTTGCATCTACCTACCCACCAATATTAAGTGCAGAGAAAAAAAAAATATTGAAAATTGGAACATAACTGAGCAGCGGTTAAGTGCCCTTCCTAAAGCCATGTTGCAAAAATAAGGCTCGATCAGTTTCAATGACAAAGATAAAATATAAATACGGTGGTAGTCGGCAAAAAAAAGAGGGACATCTTTTTTTTAAGCGAAGCTTTCTATTCATCACTAATGGCTTTCACGTCTGAGTGAAACACACTGCAGGGAAGCCAACTTCGCACAATTGGTTTCACAAAGGGCACGTCAATTATACACAACATCGCATAACAATGGAATGACTTTGCCCACCTAACAAACCTCTCGTAATGCGCAAAATATAGTTTGGCAGTACACGCACTGAGTGATGATGATGATGATGAAATACCTTCTCTGAGCAGGGTTGTACTTCGACTTTGGACTTTGGTGGTTCGGGATTGGATGTTGGATTTGCACTTTGGCTGAGTTAGAGTGGACTTCAGCTTTGGACTTTGGCAGTATGGATTTCAATCTTTGGGAGAGTAAATTTTGGACTTTGGCTTTGCTCAGGTTACATGGGAGAAAGCATCGCGTTTTAACCGCCGTTCTTTTAAGAAGGCGGCTTTTATATATTTAATACCAACAGCAAGCGCCCCTTTTAAATCCTGAGGTACGGCAGAAGACCTAATCCACGCCTGCAAAATGATTACGAGAAACGTGGTCAGCGACTCAACGCAGCAACGCAAAATGCGTTAGGCATCGAGTCCAGGAGAGGAATCAAATTTTAATTTTAGGAATATGTTGAGTACGCCGTTTTATGACACAACATAAAGTTCAGGAAAAAAAACATTATTTGAAGTAGCATACACGAACATATTCGTTAAGATGGCATGGCATGACCATTATGTGAAATCCCATTAAAATAGTCTGTTTACGTATACAATAAAAGTTCAAAATTTCTGGGCGTCAGCTTACATAAAAATGGTGAGGGTTGTGTTAAAATAGGCTTTTAACGTGCTTCACTTCTTGCGCAAGCGCAGAGCGGACTTAACCGACGCGATGGAAGACGGCCGCCATGCTTCCCAGCCGCTTGGCTTTGCGTTTTAACTGATTTATCTCCAGATTGATAGAAAGGGTGAATTTCACTGCTTTCTTGATTTTGATGGGTATGAAAGGGCCTGGACAAAAAAAAAGCATGTTTTACATAATGTGCCGAAGAACGGAGGCATAATCGTTATCAAAGTGCTCAAGTTATCAGGAATTACCAGGAGTTAATCGATGGCTTTTTACTTTACTGTCCTCACACTCTTATATTGTACTATCTGAAACATGCGCGCAGTACAATAACTTGTCCCTGATTTCTTTTCCTCTTTTTTGACACCTTGTTATGTTTCCACATCATTCGTTCAGTAAAGTTCGAGTCCGCTACGCTAGAGTAACAACCTCAGCTTTTTTTTTTCTTTTTTACTCTGGCACCGGTGATATTTAATAAACCCTCTTGGTGAGGAAGGTGCGTACAGCAATGCCCGTAAATCCGTAAATGGCTGTGTGCCTGTTTTTTTTTTTTTTTTTTTCTTTACTGAACACAACCTCAATGCAACTTCAAGAGGTCATGTTTTGTTGGCCTACTGTGTATACCTGCGGTATGCTCCCTCCTGCCACTTGTAGCACGCTGCATTCGTCGCGTAGCGGTCATTTCTCAGTCTCCCTTTCAAAGCGAAGGTTTACTATTTTCCTTGTTAACTTGCGCGGAGGACGCGCAAGTTAACCTTTTGACCGGAGACACACTCCCGGCGACACAACCCTCTCGAAGCGCATCGCGTGACTCGCCGGGCCCGCTATCGGCGCTGCGCACAAGGCCCTGTTTTCGTTCGGTCGTTCTGGGGCCCTATTCTCGACTGCACAAATTACCGGGAAATTGGGCAATTTGCCGGAAGTCTTTTCTGATTGGCTTCCAATTTTGGTCACGTGCTTCCGGTTGACAAAGCGGTTGTGTGTGCTGCCGTCATTTCGACGTTTTATGACGTTTACGGGCACCAGTTCTAAAGTTTGCCTTATTTCTCCTTACTGAAAGCGCATAATTCTTGGCCGCAATGAAAAACCAGACTAAAAGCACCAGACATGACAACGTAGGCCTGTCTTTGCTATTCAACAACAATAATGCCTGTAATACACGCCCTGTCTGTGATTGGCTGAAAAGGCATCACGTAATTTAAACAGTTGGCGGGAACGGTAACGTCATGCATTTGCAACTTCAGCCTACGTAAAAGTGACGTAATGTTACGTAAGAGCTTGAAAATGGCGGCTGCTTTTGTCGCAAAATAGGGCAAAAAATTGCCCCGGCTTTCGGCCGTAGAGTTAATACCACTGATCTCCACTTAGTTGTTAATACCTTAATACTCTTTCGGCGTGGCGAAATGTCCGCGAATTTGCAGCAGGCGCAGTTTCGCATGACTCGGTTTAAAGCATGTTTTTTTACTGAAAAAATTAAGTTTCGACTGTTTCCAAGTCAGCGATCAGGGAGCATACATATAACGTGCCGTAGTTTTCTTTTATGTTTGGCAATAAAATAATGATTATTTGTTTGTCGTAACCGCAACATAAGAGGGCAGTATAAGTCTTTCCACGACAAAGAGAACCCAATGCATGATATTTGTCCACGCACCTCCTAGTAAGCTGCTGGGTCACATGCTTGAACTCAAGAGAAAAATAACAAAGAAAAGTGACTCTTTGGTTCATTACAGCGCTGATTGAAGTCGAGATTGACGAATGAGTGAATCGGTGCGCTCCGCGGTTATCAGGCGCTTCGCTACTCGTATGTGTCATTGAAGCGATGGTCGCGGCTGTCTTCCATGATCACGCCATAAACTTGTAACATAGCAGCAGACGATGGCGTGGCGGTGGTGGCGGCCGGGAAGGTGATAACGCAACAAAGCTTGCATTGAAGCAGAGAGCCCAACTATGTTACTAAAAGCGATTGAAAGAAATAAATAGATAAGGTAAAACAATTGTGTGATGTCCTTTAGCTCGACATCCGCCTTTCGCTTGCTTTTGGATCAACGTTACTCGATCGCCTTGTGGTGTTGACGCCAATTTTGACCTCCAGAAATGTGTTTTTCTTGCCAGCCCTCAGCTACCGTCTTAATTTTTATAGTACATGCCAAGTGTCTTTATATAAGGTATAAGATTGGGCGTGTTGGTATAGCATTCTTGGAACAGCGCAAAGGGACGAGGACGTAGACGGGACACAGCTCAGACTAACAACATATGTTTATTGCACAAAATTACTTAAATACAGAATTCTGTCGCAACAAATAAGAGAAAGAAGGAAGAAGAAAGAAACACAGAAATTGCAAGCCATCACTGCAGCTCACGTGCTGTCACCAGATAATAAGGCAATTTATTTGTCGGTTAACAACACCGAAGGGTAGCTGACACACTTGTCTTTGTTAGAATATATCTCATACGCTTCACTGATCTCCCGTGTCGTTTGATTGTTACCTTTATAAATTATGGAGCATTTTCTGAGGTCAGGATAACAACCACAATCTTTACAATGTGAACCTAGATGTCCGTTATCTCCCTTTTTCACGCTAATGCGATGCAATCTGTCATTGACACATCTTCCAGTCTGTCCGACGTACTTTTTCTTGCATTTGTTCAGCGGTATCGAATAAACCACTCCATCCGACCACGGCTTTGAGCCGTGGTCGGCATCAAAGGTTAACCAAGCGAAACCAAAACTCAACCAGACTAAGCTAAGCTTTTGTTTTGCATACCCATGGTTAGCTGGGCTAAGCCGCAACCATTCTTTTTCGTTTTTTTTTAGGGAGGGGGGAGGGGGGAGGGGGGGGGGGGAGGTTGGACTAATAACAAAAACTTCTGAAACTGATGCGAGCATAGCAGCGAAAATTCGCATAAGTCACGATTTTGTCCGCTAGTCGGTCATTTAATTCTTCGAAACCTATAAGAATGAGAAGTAGAAAACGCATATGTTGATCTGCCGTTCAACTCTTTCAAAACTCTGCAACCGCGCCCATTACCACTTAAACCAGCCTCCTTGGACAGCACACTCCGACGCCCGTTCCGCTCTATTGCCATCACCAGAAATCGCCTGTCCGCCACCGCCGGCTCTCAAGGGAGCTCGTATTGCACGTGCGGCAGTGACCTCCACTCGACAGACGATTCTGTTTCCCTTTCCCGGCGCGCGCCTCACGCTCTGATTTTCTGTGCGGTTCTGTTTATCTCGGAACCCCTTTTTTTTCTGCTTCACGTGTTCCATAAAACATTGAGATCTAAGGTTTTCGCGTTGAAGTTGGAACTATTCCATTCTCCCGTTTCCATCCGCTTTTTCTTTCTTTCCGCATCGTAAATAAGCGCGTTAAAAAATGCGTCATATTTCATCGGCGAAATCGAGAGTACCAAGATAATGCCGAACCGGCACCGTCGAGCTGTCCGTGGGATTTGGGCTTGCTCGTCTTTTTGTTTGGCAGCTTGCTTCTCGTTTATTCTTCTTTCGAGACGTTCAACACCCGCTCTTTAAAAGCTGTACTAAAACCCGTAGCCAAAGTGGCAGCTGGTACCAGGTGGTTTATGATAAAATTCCCAGCTAGGACAAGCTACGCCCATATGGAAATTTAACCATAAACTAGCTGGTACCAGCTACCATTTTCTTTAGGGACCACGTCTTGCCCATCTTCTCCCCGACATTATTAATGTTTCATCGATGTCTGTGGAAGCACCCCAAAGCCCACTAGGTTTTCTCGAAGAAGTGGTTGACACTTTCCACTTCTTGCAGGCTCGTTACAGTTTTGAGTGTCTTGAATGATTCGCACGAGTGTATTTCTGAATCTATTGTTTGTGCTTTTTTATATTCCTTTATATCGTGTACCGTTCCAACAGTACCGGTACCAGGACGTTCTCACTAGAGTAAGTATAATGTGTGTGTGTGCCGCCAGGCGTTAAAACGTTTTTATTTAAATTATACACCGGCACGCTCCCTGTAAAAACTTAGTCGCGAAACCGTGGCTTTTTATAGCTTGGTCAACAAATTGCCACCTGTGTTCGCGACCAGAAACAATAGATCACTGCTTTGTAGACTGCATGCAGGGATGCTGTATGTTTCTGATTCATTCTAACACGAAAGTGTTTTATGCCCGGGTTCACCAAGATCTCACTCACGTCATATCCGTCACGGAAATGACGTCACCAGAAAAAGTGCAATTGACGCTGCGGCGCCCGGATTCGCTGCGGCGCCCGCCTTCTCGCCGCATCCGGAGGTACGTGGCGCTCTACCGACTGCGCTATGGGCATTTCTTTTCGTGACTGCGCTATGAGCAGAGACGTGAGCAGCTCTACAAAAGCGCCAATTATGTCCTTCCCTATGACTCATTCAGATGGTGCTGCCATCTAGGAGAGGCGAAGCGAATTAGCACATCCTGACCATGGCCTCCGCGATCGGCTGCCGCGCTTGCGCTGCCGGCACCGTTGCACGGCCGCTCGATGAAAACAAGATGCCGTAACCGTTGTGCTTCAAGCTACTGTTTCTGCGCATGCCATTTCTGGTTTTGTTGTCCCGCAATAAACCTGTTATTTTTTTTTTCTTTGTTTCTTGCGTGTCGGCGCCACTTCGTTTGGCGGGGCCAGGCTCGCGAACCCTTCGCACATGAAGGAGGTTCCTTTAATATTCAACTGCTCCTGTGAAGGCAACTTTCACTTTCGTGTTTTAGCGATTCCTATGAAAGAGGGCTCAAGCACAATTTTTTTTAGCGAACACTCAGGAAGGATACCGCGTCATTTTCAATCCGATTTTCGCCATTCATGTGTACTGGCGTACCACCCTATGACCCGTTTGTTTCAATTGTTCTATATAACCTGTGGCGGTGTCGACTATGTGCTTGCATTCCGAGCCACCTAGATCGGCAAAGTCGTATTCCCGAGAAGCGGTTGTGCTTTTACATGGTGTGTGTAACTCTCTAGGACAACGGCCTGTGTGGATTGCCCTCTCGAACTCTTGTGTGTGTTGGCCCGAATTTTTGTGTATTTGTGCTTGCCCCAATTTTTATGTATCCCTTTGTGTTCTTGACCATGTTATGTTCTCGCAATTTCGTTGTGCGTGTTCTCCCATGCAGTACAAAATAAATGATAACTCCATGTTCAAGCTATAGCGCTGCACGAGCCAACCCGGGACTGTAGTAGTGAGGCTCCCTGTATGGCGATATTTACAGAAATTTATGTATTTGAATAAACTGCATGGTATTCAGAAAAAGTTCAAAGGTACACTTGTTTTGCATTCAAATGTCCCTTCCTCGATATGTTCTTTGTATAGAAATGCTTCAACGAGCTCTGCCAATTCCGTTTCACCATTCAAGATTCGTAACTTCAGAAACAGTAGTTCGAAAACACGTACGGCGGGTGGTGATGCCCGTTTTCCAGCTTTTGGAATATCCTCGGCTGTCATGTAACTTCTGATACAGCGATTGGTATGTTTGTTTAGTTGCATTGCATCCTACCGATACAGGTGGACTTGCTTACACAGTTCACTGTTTGTCAGTCTAAACCCGAAACTGAAATGTGAGTATGAATCTCTATGCGCATTCACAAACGCGAAGTGCACATGTTCTCTCAAAACATTTCTTCTAATCCGGGAGCACTTCGAAGCTTCTTGGCTCTGAACTTGGAGAAAAATCCTAACCAGTGGTGTCAGTTCGCTATGTGACCGAGCAATAGTAAAAATATCTGCCGAGTTCTGTGGCAGCCCAAGAACATCGATAACGGAAAAAAATGTAATAGGAATACTGCCTTCATTGCTACTTGAAAGCAATAATCATAGCGGGATAGACCGTCAAGGTAGGTCGTAAATTAAACAGTGAACCATTTTTTTCTGCTCAATTACGTTCAGGTCTGTACATTAACGCACCCAGAATTTTTGTCTAGGGAAAGGTTGAAATTTTGGCATCAAATATATAATATAAATATATATAAATATAAGAAAAAAAACTTTCAACAAGGTAAAAGCACGATTGTTGCCAACGTTTCAGCAAAGAGACTTGTTTTCGTCAGGGCGAAAGCAAGTCTCTTTGCTGAAACGTTGGCAACAATCGTGCTTTTACCTTGTTGAAAGTTTTCTTTTCTTGTGTTCTCTACCATCTTCAAAAGTTCAACTGCTCCCTATATAAATATATAAATATAAGAGAACAAAACAGAAGACAAATGTCAATAAATACTACAAATAAATAAATATAAAGCATAGAAATATATAAAAATATAAAGGAGTGGTTGTCGAGTTTTTGTTATTTTTCCCACGATAAAATTAAGCGTCAAAGCAGACTCCATAACCTATACAATTCGCCTGCATGAATAATGTAATAATGGATACACCTTTACATAACAAAAAAAATTCCGGGCCATCTCCACTAACGTGAAACCTCGGGAGGGGCGAAGCATGCAGTGCATAAGTGCGTTCAAGGATTGTAAGTCTCTCTCTTGCCACATGGCGCGCGCTGATTGGGCCCCGGAGGAGCGCCGGTGAGAGGAGGAATCACGCGCTTGCTGAGGCGGTGGCGCCCTCTCTTGCGTTGAACGAGATTCAAGCAATTTGCATGCCCCATCTGCCCCATGCAGTTTGGGGCAGACGGGGCATAGACCGTTTACAAACAGCTTCTGCCTGTGCTTGACGATTGCTGAAGCGGACAGGGAGCGTTGCGCAAATTTTTAAACCATGTTAGTTTATTTTGAACCGGTTTTATCCATTATGTACTTTTAGTACACGTTACGTTGTAGTGCAAGGCGCTGGAAAACGTGTGTCCCAGTGTTTTAGTACTGTGACCACATGAGAATACGACGACACGAGACGCCGACAGTCCGAACCCCTCAGGGGCTTCGCCCCAAAAAAAGGAAGGCACGCAACGCCTTTTGGCATTGTCCGAAACCTCGGACCCGAGTTTGGAAGGAGGTGGAGAAAAAAGGGATGATGGGTGATCAGGGTGGGAAGGAAATACAACCAAAGCATTCCTGAATGTCTTCTTTGCTGATTAAGTCACGCAAAGCGTCTTTTGCAAATTTTATTTAATTTTTGTTTAATTTATTCACCTTTATTTAATTACCTTTAGTTTCATTACGTTTATTTACCTTTAGTTATTTACCTTTATTTTTGCAAATGTAAGAGTGAAAAACTTTGCAGTACAGTTGACTACTATGTAACGACGAAAATTGTCCCTCCTCTACCGCTACGGTAGCATGGTGATCGGCAGTGAAGCAGTCGAGAAGTTTTAGTATTTTTAAGGTTAAGTGGTTTAATTGACTAATAACATTGACAGACCTTTAACACGTACAAATTTCAAACAATACTAAAAATTACATGAAGTAAATGATAGTCAAGAGAGCAAGAGTACTAAGCGGAACATAGCCGATGGTGAAGGTGTCCCGGAGTAATATAAGGGTCCGATGTCGGGCGGCAGCCTTTCTGAAGTGAGACCCCGGCACCGGCAGCTGCTCCCCGTGAACCCGACGGACAGCGCATTGATTTGTTTCGATTGGGCTATTGAATAAAAAGCGAATTCTGGACACATTTTCCGTAACCAATCGGGGAGACGTTTCTTAACAACAATCAGTCATCTTCTCGCCAAAAAGAAAGGGACCAAACACTAACAGACACAGTCTGAACCCGGAAACTTGCGCTTCGGCAAAAGAATTATTAACGTAGTTGAGACAAAACACTGAAGCAAAGAGTAAAAAAAAAAAATAATAATCCCGGGCCATCTCCACTAACGTAAAACCTGGGGAGGGGCGAAGCATGCAGTGTGTAAGTGTATTCTTGGCGCCTTGCCGTTTTTACATACTCCTCTTACATCAACCCCCACGGCTCGCATTCCACCCTATTACGGAGATTTCATAGTAATACGCGTCCACTCCCCCTTTATATGAACCCTACTCATCATACTGCTTGACGAGCTGCTCTAGCGCGTGCCCTCGTTTCCACTCCCCCCCCCCCCCCCTTCCCCTCGCCAAACACCTTCTACATAGAAGCTGCAGCACACAGGCACAAGCCGGCCTTCACTGTAGCTGTCGTCTCCTGGCCGACTACTACTCCTCCCACGTCTCTCACTATTCCCACCACACACACATGTTGCCGAAGAGGTTGCCATAGCCCTGGCTCTCGCACACCGGCCTCCCCCTGATCTAATATTATCTGATTCAAAAACGGCCATCAAAAATTTTGCTAGCGGCACTATCTCCACGCTAGCCTGTGAAATTCTGCATCAAAATTCAGCCCCAGCATCTTACGGAGCTCCTCTGGTTACCGGCACGCACGGGACTAAACGGCGCGGAGTGGGCTCATTAGGCGGCACGAGCACTCGTCACCCGTGCGCCTGACGAGACCACTTCCCGTCAAGGAGTTTACTCCGCCAGGGACTCCCTCACCATTTATAAGGAGGTTACTGACTACTACCGCCCCTCCCACAACACGCTGCCCCCGGCTCACCTATCCCTAACCCCCTCGGAGGAACGGCTGTGGCGCCTCCTCCAAACCGAATCACTCCCCAACCGAGCCCTCCTTCATCACATTTACCCATCCGCCTTCCCCTCTCCCCTCCACCCACACAGTGGCGCTAAATCCACAGTGCAACACCACATGTGGGTCTGTCCCTATGACCCCCACCCCACCATAACCTCCCCTGATTACTGGACGGAGGCCCTGGGCCGCTCGGACGAAGACTCCCAGCGCCCACTGGTCGCCCGAGCACAAGCCGTGGTGGCGGCCCCTTAGGCCAGTGGTGTCAAAGCCTCTCTCTCTCTCTCTCTCTCTCTCTCTCTCTCTCTCTCTCTCTCTCTCTCTCTCTCTCTCTCTCTCTCTCTCTCTCTCTCTCTATCTATCTATCTATCTATCTATCTATCTATCTATCTATCTATCTATCTATCTATCTATCTATCTATCTATCTCTCATGTCCTTGAAGCATGAAGCGCTACAGCGCGAAGCGCAAACGAGTGCCCCGGTGTTTTTTTTTAGCACGCGTTACGTTCCAGCGCGAGGCGCAAACGAGTTTCCCGATCTTTTAATACCGTGGCTACATGAGACGAACGACGATTACGACGACGACGACAGGAGACGCCAACAGCCCCAGCCCCTAAGGGGCGTCGCCCCTAAAAAGATCCCGGGCCATCTCCACTAACGTGAAACCTGCGGAGGGGCGAAACATGCAGTGCATAAGTTTATTCTTGGCGCCTTGGCGTTTCTGCTCACGGTGATGAAACCGTTTGGGGGGTAGAGGTATTCGACTTTCCTGTAAAAGTCTCGTGTATTTGGAGTACGAAGGGTTCTAGCGCGAGGCGTTGGAAAACGAGTGTTCCAGTATTTTTAGTACCGTGACTGCATGAGACGAGATACGACGACGACGACGACAGAAGACGCCGACAGCACAAGCCCCTAAAACAGGAACAGAGAGGGCTCGTAGCCCGGAGGGAACATCACAGGGGGTGCGGAATCTTCGCAACGCGGAAACCCGAGCCCCTGCGACATCGGCCAGGACGGCCTCCTCACCGCGTAATAGCCGCGTCTTCCGTTCGGTCGGCGCGCAAACACAGGCTACGTGCATTTCTTAGTAAAACCACTGTCCTTCAATTGGCAACACGGAGGCCTTGACGGCCGAAATAGTTCTAAACAGGGAAAGACAGCAAACTCAACGAGGGCTTCGCAAAAATTATTCTCTGCTATACCAGACACACACACACCCACACAAAAAGCTGTTCACCTGTCCACCAACTGTAAAATACGGTTTGCACGGTGAAGCCAGTTTCAAGGAACAAAGATAGAGCCCAAATCTGAAATACGTCTGAATGCGAACTTGTACTCAAATTCGGTCTATCTGCAAGTTAACGAAATCTGTTAGTGACAATTTGCGCTGAGCAGTCGTATTAACCCATATTTACGAAAGCCTATTCAACACGACATCAGTGTTATCCGTGATCACCGGGTTTCCTAATTGCGCACAAAACGCTGCCGCTTTCCTCGCTATAATGCTATAATGTTACAAACTCAGACGATATATATAAAGGAAAACCGAACCTCTGTTTTATTCAACAGCAGAGGGAGGGCTACTGAAGCTCCTACATTGCTTAGTATTGGGAGATAAAAACAGTTGAAGCTTTCAAATGAAATAAAATAAATGCGATCTGATCTTGTTAGATTAGATTTGAGGTCAGAAGGCAAGCCCGACAATAGTGAGTCCCAACCTAAGGAAAATTTCAGCGTCCTTTTTTTTTTTTAAGACGACGAGTGATTCAAATCTCCTGACGGAAGTTGCGCACAAAATGTTCAGAAAGTGGTATTACAAAAATTGTACTAATGCCGGTTTAGCGTGGGCAATGGGGCGCGCCGGAGGGGGGGGGGGGGGGGGGGGAGGCTGTTGACTAATTTAAAACCCCAGGAATAGAAATTTCCTATCCACAGACACTTTTTGTGCCACAATTTTTTTCTTGTTCTTTTTCTTAAACTACTTCAAGTTATACGCAAGTTGGTCCGCACAGTCTTAAAAGCTCGTGCTCTTGTTTTCTTCTTTTATGTTTGAATGTCGGTCAAACAATATCATTCTTCGAGATTTAACTACGAATGTCCAATAATAAAACCTTTCGAGACTGCTCACTTCGCTCGGTGAACTTCGGTTGTCGGTTCGGTGGAAAAGGCCTGGAGAGGGGTGTTGCGTCGACAAAATTTTCTTCCTCCATGGGTTGACAGACCTCTGGGGGGAGGAGGTTTACGACCCCCTTCCCCCTTTTTTTAGGTGCGCCACTGGATCCGTTACATATCCGAAGGCTCTACAACCAATGAATTCAAATATTCGCGCCTTCAACACGCCTGTTGTGAGGTGCTGTCCTCTAGCGACAGGTACTGCAAACCAAGAGGCCAGAAAAGTGTTTTGTGCGTGCGATCAGCGATTTCGGGTTCTCTTCATCTCCTCTTCCGTTCGCTGCCTTTCGAGAAGCAAGCACGCTGCGCCTCGCATGTATCTACGTTGATCAGGCATGGCGTGTTTAACGTATTACCAGTTATATCGCTTCAGCTGAAAGTGCGGGCTCCCACGGAGGCTGCGAAAGGTCCGGCACGCCGGTGACCGTGTCAATACGTCCTCACGCCGACCTTGGCTTTGACTAGTGAGTGAACTTACGTCGGCGAGCATTCATCGACATGGCTGCGGTGCGAAGTATCTTCAAACCCCGCGACTTGAAGCTGAAATGGCGAATGTTCGTTGCGAGTCGCCGGAACTTGTCCACTTCGCGGGCGCTGGGCGTCCAGCTCACCGTCCGAGACGCCCTCAACGCGGCCATGGACGAGGAGATGGAACGCGATGAGCGCGTTTTCCTGATCGGCGAAGAAGTGGCCCAGTACGACGGGGCCTACAAGGTGAGCCGCGGTCTCTGGAAGAAGTACGGCGACAAACGCGTCGTCGACACCCCCATCACCGAAATGGGTTTCGCGGGCATCGCAGTGGGCGCGGCCTTCGCCGGCCTGAGGCCCATCTGCGAGTTCATGACGTTCAACTTCGCCATGCAAGCCATCGACCAGATCATCAACTCGGCCGGCAAGACTTTCTACATGTCGGCGGGTAACGTGGCCTGCCCGGTCGTGTTCCGAGGGCCCAACGGCGCCGCGGCCGGCGTAGCGGCCCAGCACTCGCAATGCTTCGCCGCCTGGTACGGCCACTGCCCGGGCCTGAAAGTCATCTCGCCCTACAGCGCCGAGGACTGCAAAGGCCTGCTCAAATCGGCCATCCGCGACCCGGACCCGGTGGTATTCCTCGAGAACGAGCTCATGTACGGCATCGCGTTCGACGTGCCTGACGAGGTTAAAGGCAAGGACTTTCTGGTTCCCATCGGCAAGGCCAAAATCGAGCGCCCCGGTCAGCACGTCACCCTAGTGGCCCACTCCAAAGCTGTAGGTACCTGCCTGGAAGCTGCCAAGCAACTGGCGACCCAGGGGGTCGAGTGTGAGGTGATAAACCTTCGGAGTATCCGACCCCTGGACGAAGAAACGATCCAGGCATCCGTCATGAAGACGAACCGGCTCATCACCGTTGAAGGTGGGTGGCCTCACTTTGGGGTTGGAGCAGAGATCTGTGCTAGCGTCATCGAGAGCCCCGCCTTCGACTACCTCGACGCCCCGGTCATAAGGGTCACCGGTGCCGACGTGCCCATGCCCTACGCAGCATCGCTCGAACACGAGTCCTTGCCCACAGAAGCGCACGTCGAGCTTGCCGTCAAGAAGATGCTGAACATGAAGTGATGTGGCAATAAAGCTAGAGCTCCCGTCTGCCGGTCGTCCGTTGCCCAACCTCTAGGTTGACTGTTAAGTGATGCCTCTAACTTTTACGTCCAACGTTTCCCTTTGTAGCTGCCCTTGTTTTGAAGGTGGCAAAGCAGAAGTGAAGCTTTTCGTTCCGCCCGGTTGAAATATACCTGACCTGCCGCAAAGTATGGCTGCCATATTTGTTGCAATACCCGAGGTCCACTGGTGGAACCAGGCCAGGGACCCTTGTGCCCTTCTGCAGGCTCTATTTTCGATAGTTGCCTTCCTCAAGAAATTTCCCTGAATACCTTCCTGTGCAGGCTTTGTAGAGACAACCGTGGATATAGGTGCACGTTACATATTTGAGCTGGACTTGTGGGTGTAAAATGGCTAGTTTTGAGCAGAACAGACAAATAGAACAGCACTTGTGCTGACCCAAATAAATGAGGTTCGCATATCACTGACTGCGTGAGAAGGCAAGTTGACTACTGCTCATCACATTAGACCAATAGCATCAACTAAAAAAAAACGTACTCTGGGCATGAAAACTCTCAAGTTTGTTACAAAGATAGCATTTTCCTCCAGGTCAAACAAGCAATGTGAACTTCATGCTTTAATACAACACGTTTTGCATGGTAATGTGATACAAGCACACTAGCGACTGTTTTTCAGTGCACAACCCTTTCTCCAGCAATATTGTGCTTGCTGAACTTTGTTTTGTCGAGTTGCACGACAAATTTGCAGTACTGTGGTCTTGCACCGCATTTATGCTTGCCACCGTAGAGGTGAAAAACATAGGTTTTGAGGTAATTGTGAAGGTTTGCAGTTACCTCACACATACTACGGAATTTAGATTGAAGACATTTTGGAGTACACGTTCACATGATGTTATCAGCTGTAGAAACTCTCCCATTGTGCCAGCCACCAACAAATGGCTTGGTGTGAACAGTAAAAAGGAAATTCAGTGGCTCTTAAACGAGTCATTTAAAGCAACGTTGTGTGATGCAAGGAACGAGAGCCTTAAAATACTGCTGCTTTTGTCAATGACTCCTCGGGAAGCACAAGTCAATAGATGTCAACAGGCATATTTTGAACCTTCTGGTTCTATTCAACATGATCTCACTGCCCCTAGTTTTGGCCATGCTGTACTTGCAGATTGAAAGCTAGTTGTTCAACGTGACCTCTATAACCTCGTGAAGCATGCGCCTTGCATCCGTGTCTCCACTGTGCAATTATGCGCTACACTTCAAGCAGCTCCTTCATTTGTGGCGCCTGCGGCCTTAATTTTATTTACTTCCCTAACCGGCAGTGCAGTGAAGCCCTGAAACCCCCAACTTGAGATTTAACACATTTTTGCTCACTGTTGTGCGCATTTACGTTGGTGCTTTATATGTTGACTGTGTGGTATTGTTCAATTAAACTGTTCCTTAGAATGACATTGTGGTTGTTTTTGGTGAAAGATTTGAATAACAGGCTTCACAAAACCATCTGGACACATTCTCCGACCTGCATACTCCCAAATGAAGAAATTCTGCTACTTAGGAAACGTCTGCTGCTTGTACTTTAGCACTGGCTTCTGGGCATACCTGTGCACACCATGTTTCCAAGACAAAGACAGACAGTTTTAACAGACGCCTCATCTCGTGTCTCACTTTATTTTCTTTTTTGCCTTCTTTGCAGTCTTCTTTATCTCCTCCCTCTTCTGCTTCAGAGTGGCAGCCTGTAAAAAAAATATACATGTCTTGCATTACAAAAGAAACTGTGGCACTAGACCTTAGTGGTGACAGCACTGTACTGTAGACCGCTACTAAAGTAAATATACTAAGACAAACGAACATGTCTGCTTGTAATACACGATGCAAAAGGCACCAGCTTATTAAGGCGAATCTATAATGAGACATTTCCCAACTCCCTCCCTTTGCCCTAATGTGAATCCACTACACAATCACAGTTATAGGCGCTCCCATTGCATTAAGAAAAAAAATGCAATACCATAGTGTTTCTACGTATGTGAGCAGTTCTGACCGCTGTAAAGAGGAGACTGAGAGTGAGAAATAAACAAGGAGTTTTGCAGGGGACGTGATAAGAGCATGGATGTCCTTGGGGATGAGATGGCGTCTCGAGACTGCAGAGGAAACTGGACAAGAAGTGCAACGAACATAGTTCTGAAAATTCCAACGATGCCGAATTAAAGCCATGCCCTTGCAGCCCCCTACTACTCCTCTGGTCCCACTAACCATACAATCTCAGTGGGCCCTTATAATATGCTACGATTCATTTTATCTTCCAGCCTGAGAGTAGAAGTGCAGAGTGTGAGGACGAGAGATTCATTTCGAGGCTGTTCCCTTGTAACATGCTTTCAATCTTTTTCTTTTATGTCGATGTAAGTACTTTAAAATTAAGCTCCTTCATTTTAGGGTAAAAAGCAACGATTTCGGTAAAAAATGGGTTAAACCTAACTTCTCTACACAAGGTTCGCCATTTACAAAAATATCTGGTGACACAAATTGGGCCGTACCCTGCCCAATTCCTACTCAAGAGCAAATGTTTCGCCGTAATGAATCTTACCACCTCGAAATTCTGTTTGTCTCATTGACAGCCCACAAAGTCTTTCTTAGGAGTGCGTTTTAATAATCCTTTAAAGGAGCACTGACAGCAATTTTCGGCGTTAATATTATTGCACAGTTCGCTTCCTTCACTCAACAGAATACCCTGGGTGAAATATGAGTGGCCTGAGACGCGAAGAACATAGTTTAATTGGATCTCATTTATCGCACCGACGGAGCAGCGCGCAGAGTGGCACTCTGGAAATGGACATCAGCGTGACATCATCCAGGGAGAGCCAAAAGAAGTGACGCGGCAGCGCTCATCAAAAGTTCATGACGTCACTTCATGCGCGCGGCCCCACAAGCGGCGAGCGGGCGCAACACCCTTTCAAGCGGGCGCCGGTGACATCCGCACAAAGCGGTGAGGTCAGGCAGGGAGTCTGTCATATGCGCCGTTCGGGATGAAAGCGCGGGAATTTGAAACAAACGATTTTCAGGCCGTTCAATGTAATTAACTATCGCGCGCTGAAGTATTTGAAGTGCTGTTTCAGGTTCGCCAGGCCATTAAGTATCGATAAAAGCAATAAAAGTGTAACATAAAATTTTCGTGTCAGTGCTCCTTTAAGGTAATTTTCCTTCTTGATAAATTATTCCTTCGCATCCTTTAAGATAATGTTCATTGGAATTCACATTGGAAAAAAATGTCTAAACATCGTCACGGCAGTCAAACAGCAAATCGAAGTGTCCTTCAGTCATGCAAAAAAGAAAAGTTCCATTCATAGTGGTTGTGCGAGTTGAACAACCAAGTGGTTGTACTGTTACTAGTTCTTCAGCACACATTGCCTCCCCCCATTTTAAAAGATATTACGATTGCTAGATAATATTTTCTATTGGTGAAAACAAATCTGCAAATTTCTGAAATAAATTTTTATCCCTTTATGGGCTAGCTTCTCTTAATGCTTAAAACAAACTAGTACAGTGCGCAACACCCTTGTCTATAACACTGAGTTCAACTTCAACTAGTTACGTCTCAAAACTGCAACTCAAACTGTTCACAAAAAACTTTGAGGTCAAAATATATGGTCAAGACTTCAGAATGGCACAATAGTTTTCTTCAAATGCTTTTGGGCTGAGGCAAGATAAGGCTATAAGTACAAAACATGTGTTATATACAAGTGTGTTGCCCTCTGTACATGTGCAGGAAACCAAACACTACTGCCTGCCATCTAATACAAAAAAAAAAAAAAAAAAAAAGAAAACTGACACCCTTTAACGACCTCTGTTTGACAAAATTCATTCATAAAGTAGCTAAATACCCATGCCAAAGTGATCTTAACATATCCAAAAAAGTGATTACTCATAAAGGCTGTCCAGATGCTATTTGTCACCTTTTCAAGATTAGGGGGAAAAAAAAAGCCCACATTTTCCGCCTGACTGACCTGAGACTCAAAAATAGAGGACCATATTTATAATGTGCACTAATAATTGTCTTTTGTAGTCCACTCGAAGCTGGGACAAGGGACTTCATCAGGGTGGTTGTACTTGAAGGTCATGCATTTATGTAACCTGCCATGACCAGCGCAATCTTGTAGCCTGCCTATGTGCACCTCCCTCATGATTATCGACTGCTGTGGAGGGCAAAACTCGGTGCGGTGCTAGAGCATGCAGAACTCACAATGGCACTGCTGGGACAAGCTAACGCCACTGCATCTATTTGCGAGTTATCACGCATTCAATCGACACAAAAGAGCCATGCAATTTGTTGCTGGGGAACATTGTGACCATTGTGGCCATAGCATGATTATTCTATGCATTAAAGCCACATTTGTGGTTGATTGTCCACCGACTCGGAATGCAAGTGCTTCGATCTGTTGCAGGAATTTTTCGGCAAGTGGAGCGAGTGCCAGAAGTACACCCTTTGTCAAAATTCTCTAGGCCAATGCTAAGCCTTCTCGACCACAAAGAACTCAAAAAATAAGCTTTACCTTAGATGTGACAAAAATATTTTACGACGCCAAGAAAGAAAGGTGTTTTCTCTAGCTTTCTGGGATAAAACGCTTCGGCCTCGTTAGGGACGTAAGCTTGTACATTAAAATTTTTGTGGCCTGCACACTTTCGGCTTGGCTTAGAAAATTTTGACAAGGATTGTACATGGATTTCAACATTTATTGAAGCCTTTTCTCAGCTAAGGCCTTGATAAAGCTCTTTAAAAACTGGGAAGTGGCACCGCAGGAAGTTGGCAGTTACAAAACCGTTTGCAGCAACTGCATTTGCGAAGTTAGTATGTAAATACAGTGGCTGTGAAAAGTTGGCCTTGCACACCAATCCTACACAACATTTACAGAGAAGGCAATGATAAGCGCTGCAGTATACTGACAAGTGATGATGGCCAACACCTGCGAATTTTCGCTAGGTAAAATAGTAACAGATATTAAAGTAGAAAGCCTATAGCACAGCTGTGACCATTACATGGGAGCACAACACAGACGTAATGTGCCTATGTCATTGGGGAAACAATATTTTCGGCGGGGGCCCACTGGGGAAGTTTCAACAATGCCGCATACATTTTCAAGGAAACTAAATGTGGAAAACGGCAGCTGCTGGCCCTATTCCCATACCACAGCAAGCTCCGAAGGAACAAAAGCGGAGGGGCGATAAGAAAGGGGGGGGGGAAGGGGGGGGGGGGGGCATTTCTTAAACTAATTTTGCAGGTGCAATTTCTCTTCAGATCGGATCCATCCCACCTGATGATGCAGAAAATTCCACAGAGGAGCGCCTTTCTTCCTCCCCACTTTTGTAAAACCAGACCTGAACTGTTTACAACCTCTGCTGGTGAGGAACACAATGTTGCTGAGTTGCAGCTTGGGATAAAGTACTCGCGCTGTCAGTCCCAGTTAACAAAACTAAACTCCCCTGATTAAACTCGCAATTCCCCTTGCCAAAAGAACGGCATCACTTGCTACCTGTGCGTAAAGGGCATTCCCCCCTCCTTCCTTACTCCCCATTTTCAAAGCACCTCAAAATGGCAGGGCTCGAGAGTAGGCAGCTCACCTCGCGCTTTCGGCGCTTCTGGCCGAAGACGATCTTGTCGTAGAGCCGCTTGTGCTTCTTGGGGATCATGAGGACGGCCAGGCGCTTCTCCTCGCTCTTGATCCTCTGGGCCACTTTCTCCGGGTCCTCGCGAACCACCGTGCTCGGCTGCACCCCGATGCGGGGCCTCTTCGGCACGACGCCATCCTCAGGGTCCTGCTTGACGGCGGGCTTTCTCTTGTCCTGTTGTGCCTTTGGCTTCTGCTGCCGCCTGCTCTTGGCCCGCCTCTCGTCATCCTCGCTCTCCTCCTCGTCATCCACTTCCTCATCCCCCTCACTGTCCTCCTCCTCCTCATCTTCTTCAGATTCTGAAAAGACAAGAAGATTACCATCAGTCCGCACAGTAGAGCCTTAAAGGGACCCTGCAACACTTTCTGAGCATTGCACATAAACCTGCACGGCTGCCAGGAATACCTGAGCCAAATATTACACGTGCATGTGAAGCGGTGAGCACGCAAATCACTGTGAAAGACGCAAAAAAACCAGCTGCGCTCTTTCAATTTTTCTCATTATGCACCCCTGGCCTGGCCTAAACGACGTCATTGACCTATTGGCTGTCGCTGGTCAACTTCACGGCTTATTTCTAGAATTTCCTGTGGCGATCCACCGTCGTCAGCGCTGTGTACCAACCTCTTCTAAGCCTGAACCTGTACGCAGTTTTGGCGTTTCTTTTGTGTTTTGAGTGCGTGTGGAGTGTGAGTGACGAACTCAATACTCCCCTATCAACGAGACCACTCGACAACAAATGCTTGTTGCTTCAAAAACGCCCTACCAGCCAGAGCGCGCGGTTGCGAGCAGGCAGCCATGCCTGCTTTTTTGTTCCACCAGACCGGAAATAGACCCCTCCATGTTGCGGAGAAAACGAGAAAACTCCCCGGACTGTGATATATTGAACGCCGCAAAAGAAAATACCGCAGGCCGCCCCCCGTCTTCGGGAGAGAGCACGCAGCTTTCGTCGCATTGTCCGCAACCGAATTGAGAGGGAACAACTACAGTTAAACCTCGATGTAACGAACTTCAATGTAACGAAACCCTCGATGTAACGAACCACGGAATTTTTCGTAACTTCAAGTGTATGCACACCATGTATTTTCACCCTCTGTGTAACGAAGTCCCGTTTGCCGGAATTTCAATGTAACGAAGTTTCATGGAGAACTAGCCACGAAATTTAAGTCATAGAGTTATAATTTGGAGCACGCAAGCACCAAAACAATACACGGGCCGCCCAATGCCGCGGATGCAGCGAGCCACGGAGTCTGTGAGCGATCCCCTTGCCTACAAACTGTGTGGCGTGCTTACACGGCTGGCGCACTGTTTCTGTTTCTGTCGGAGCTTAATCATCTACGCGGGCATCAGCGTGAACCGTATGGAGCGTTTTCTGCCCGCAAAAACGCAAAACGCGCTCCGCAACCGCGCTGACGCAGCCGCGGGGACCACCCGCACGATGGGGTTAGCTCCAGCGACCGCTTCTAACCGCTCGCTGAAACGCAACTCGAGGAGCAAACGAGAGGGGTATGGGAGAAAAAAAAAAAAGCGGATAACTTGGACGAAATTTTCAGATTAAAACATCATACGTGCCGCTTACGAAGGCGCCCATCAAATATTCTCCGCCGAGGTAAGCCTAATCGCCTCTGGCGGGGCCGCCGCCGCCACATGCTGCCGCTTTGCCCTTCGTTCAAGTTCGCTCACGCTTATTCGGTTTCATCGTTCCAGCATGCATTTGTGAATCTTTATGAGCCTTGCGCACGTTTTTTTCACACCCGCGTCCGCGATTGCGTGCCGGAGACGGCTTCAAGTGACTCGCGGTGCACGCGGCAGTGGAAGGAGCCTGACCAGTTTCGCTAATGGGGAGCGAAGCCAGCGAAGCGCTTGGAAATGCCAGCTGGCCAGACGATTAGGCTTACCGCCGCGGAAGATATTTGATGGGCGCTTTCGTAAGCGGTGCGTATGACGTTTTACGGCGAAAATTTCGCCCAAATTATCCGCTTTTTTTCTCCCATGCCCCTCTCGTTTGCCCCTCGAGTCGCGTCTCAGCGAGCGGTTAGAAGCGGTCACTGGAGCTACCTATTAAGTGACACTAGAGCTACCCACATCGCGTGGGTGGTCTCCGTGGCTGCGTCAGCGCGCCTGTGGCTTGCGGGGCGCGTTTTTGCGGGGAGAAAATGCTTCATGCGGTTCACGCTGATGCCCGCGTAGACGATTAAGCTCCGATAGAAACAGAAACAGTGTGCCAGCCATGTATGCGCGCCACGTTTTCTTTTTCAGGAAACGCTTCAAGGGATGAACACTTCATTATAACCACGAATTTCAGTGTAGCGAAGTAAATTACGAATTTAACAACTCTGTTACATCGAGGTTTAACTGTATGCGCGATTTTTCATTGCGAGTAGTTTCGGTGATAGTGAATGGATTTTCATAATTCTTGCGGGAGGAGATTGCTCGGACAATAAACTTTACCAAAAACTACATTCCGAGTAGTCGATGGTTAAGTGCTGCAGGTCCCTTTAATGTAAGCACATGGTACATGTAAGCACATGGCGACTATTATCAGCATTCCTGAGTTCCAGCAACCCTCACTCTTGAATTCCGTCACCACCGAGCTAAAGTGGAGGTTACCCCGTGAGACAGGAAATCAATCCTACACACTACAAGATGTCAAGGAAGCCACTAAAAATTAAATCCGTTACTTGCGCAACGTCATCACTCACAGCTTAGAAGCTAGACCTTCAATTTTGTCTTTCCATTCACTGTCTTGACATCATGGTGCTCTGCAAAACTGAATTCCCCAGAGAATAGCACTGTCATATTGCGAACAAGGTCCTATGCAAACACTGTGAATGCAATGCAAAAAAAAAAAAAAAACGCATCTTTTCACGGGGGGAACTCGAGTAAATGCGTCGCAGAGTGGTGGGGGTATCGCGTGAATGTTGCGTAATTGGGTATGGTTTGGGAATGCTTAATTGTTATTTCGTCTTTATTATTCTTATTTATTGAATGAAGGCGAAGCGAAGCAAGGAGTGTAAAGTTAAAGTCTGTCTTTATTGCTTGGTGCCGTCAAGCAAAGCGTCAAGTCAAGCGAAAGCCAAGCAAAGACGCCCTTGACTGAATTCCGAACGCGCGCTCCGCCGCTTATATACACACCGCCCGCGTTCGAGGGAGAGGAGTACGGGGGAGAAACGCGCATGCGCACACTTCCGTACACAAGCGCGCAAACTTTCCACGCACCCACCACGCCGTTATCACGTGTACACGCTAAGCGCGACGCAGCGCACGGGTAGCTACGACGCATGCGCGCACAGACGCGCTCCTCCCGCACCGCCGCAGCTGTTGTTGATAGCGACGGAGCGCACGCGGTACACGCGCTCCTCCCGCACCGCCGCACCTGTTGTTGAGAGCGAGGAGGGTACGGGGGAGAGACGCGCACCTGCGCCTCAACGCGACGCGCATGCACAGTGAGCCCCCCCCCCCTGAGATAGCACTGCCAAAGATACAGTGTCACTTTGCTTTCTCCCTTCTGGGCCTGCCGCATTTATACACATTTACTGAAATCCACATTTATTGAAATGTGGATATCTCACGGCAGGCCTGCCAAGAGGTATCCTTCTGGACCTTCCTATGATCGGCTTGGCTACATTTCTGAAGCAAAATCATTAAGTAACCCAATGAGCAAAAAGGCCGCCATCCCCAAAGCATCAGACAAATTCTTGTTGGCTGAAATTGAAATGCATCATGTGGCTCTGTAGCGCATGCCTCAGAAATCATAGAGTAATGAAAGAAGAGCCTGCGCCTGAAAGCTGCATCATCATCAGCAGCAGCCTGTCTACACCCACTGCAGGGCAAAGGCCTCTCCCATGGATCTCCAATTATCCCGTTCCTGTGTCAACTGCGACCAATTTATCCCCGCAAACTTCTTGATCTCATCTGCCCATCTAAGAGCTGCATAGATAGATGGGCACAGCTGCACAGTGCGTGACTCAGAAATAAAATACAAGCTCCCGGCGCTGCCTCACCCAGTGGCCCAGCAATCACTGGGGAGCCAGGGTGCTCCTCGCCAAACTCCTTGCCAGTGCTGTGGCCACTTCCACTCGTCTCAGCGGCGAACGCACAGGAGCACTAATTACACACTAATGCTCCTGCATCCGCTACTTCACAAGAATTGCTTAGTCGTTCTCGTAGTTTTTTAATGCGTGCTATTCTTTGCCGAGTACCCCCATAGCCAGGACTGTGTAATGCCTTGAATTTCCACAAAAATGCAGATTTGCCGGAAGTTACACCTTTAGTTGTTATAATAGCGTAAATGTAGATAATTGGTCAGACAGAATTTTGAGAAACCAAGAAATAAGAAAAATAGAACAAAAATTTAGCGAAAATCGTGAACCGTGTCAAACGGCCTGCATTTCCACAAATATGCAGATTTGGCGGAAGTGACAACTGTAATCGTTAAGGGGGCAGTTGGGTCTTTGGGGCTGAAAAACGGTCAAAAAAAGTGTTTTCTGAAAAATGGCATTTTCGGCCTCCACGGCCATTTTTCTATCAATCTGTAAATTTCCTCATCAAAAAACACCATTTTTTGTTGTTATTATATTATAATAGCATTTTAAAGTCCACTCTACAGCTCAGTTAGCGCAGAATTCGATGGTGAAACGGCACTTTTCTTGCAATGCAAAGCTAGCATTTCATCCTCAGATATCTCGGCACCCAGAGCAGGTACAACTGTAATTCTTTTTGCTTCTGATACCGAAATGTGTGGAGAATACAATGTTAGAAACAAATTTTTCAAATGGAGGCTTTGGAAAATTATTATTGTGTTCAATCGGCACCACCTGCGAGCCATTTCTGGCACAGCACGGGAGAAGCGAAGTTCACTTCGTTGTAAAACGACCAAAAATAGCTGAATCAAAAAACTTCTTCCTATGTTGTATTCTTTAGTCATTTGTCTGCCTAGCCACGTGGTAGTTGGCATTCTGTATGGAGTGGTTATTTTGTAACTGTGACCCAAAATAATGGCAATTAATCTAATGGCAGATTTGAAATTAGCACAAAAAACTCTATAATGCATTGCAGTTTTATTAAAATTGGCTGGTAAATAAGAAATACAGCTCTAAGGCCAGTCTGCCCCCTTAAAATAGCGTAAATGGAGATAATTTGTCTGACAGAATTTAGAAAAACCAAAAAAATTTGGCTGTAAAGAACTCACACTCTAGACAGGCAGCATAAGAATTCTCCGCATCAGTAGACAATTCCCTGAATTTCTGCAGATATTTCTGGTTGGTAGCAAGGTGCAACTTGTGAAATATACTACAGAGGGAAAGGGTCTGGAACCCAGGTGTTGAGGTGATGTGACTTACCGGGAACGTCGCTCGCCTGACCCTCCTCTGCTGTGTTGTCGTCATCAGCTGTGCCCTCTTCCTCCATGCTTTCGTCGTCCTCTTCCTCCTCCTCTTCACCCGCCACGGGCACCTCTGTTTGCAAGGTGGGGCATTTGGGGAGAGAAGAGAGAGCTTAGTTTTGACACGGCCACTGAGTCATCCTTCGCAAGTTGATAGCTATGCCACATTTTTTTCTTTTTCACTCCGCTGGCCCCTTGGCGCATTGCCAGTGTGCCAGTTGCCGAGGGGGGCCAGCACAGTGGTGTGCAGTTCACAACTTTCTTCATACTCTGAAGACTTGGCAAGACCAAACCGTACAGTTCAAACTATCCAAAAATTTGAATTACCGTATTTACACGAATACAATGCGTCCTCGATTGTAAAGCGCACTTGTTTTTCGCAGTCCGAAGAAGAAAAAGAAACGCCATGTCCTCAATTGTAACGCGCACTAGACTTTCATTATTTAATATAAAAATGCTACTTTTTCTCACTTGGAACAAGCAAGGTTTATTGCAAAGGTGGCACGAAATGAAATGTGCCGGTTATTGCCGGCAAGACAGTTACCACAACGACGGTCCGGGGCAGCGCCGTTGCTGCCGTTACGAGTCTCGTGTGCAAGTGTCCGGAACACTGAACGCATGTGACGTGGCCTGAGTTCCATCGCTTTCTGCGCACAGGATTACTTTCTTCTTAAGCGCAGCACTATGGTGAACCCGCCGTGTCTTCGCAGTGGGAAATTCCACGGCGGAAAGAACAGAGGAACACAAAAAAAGACCACGCAGACAGCGAAGGCACACATCGTTGATGGCGATACAGCGCCACAGTTTTGAGTCGTACTCAATTGTAATGCGCACGTGATTTTGGGACCTATTTTTCTGGAAAAAAAGTGCGCATTAGATTCGAGTAAATACGGTATTGAAGTTCGAATTAATGAGCTTTCACTGTATAATGAAATGATTTTTTTCCCAATGGTGCTCTGTGCCAGAAATTGAGAAAAATTTGAAGAAATAAAAGCTGCCAATATTGGACAAATGATGGAAACACAATTGAGATTGTCAGGCATGAACTTAATCCAGAAGCGCTGCAAGCAGGCAGAGCCCCTGCTTGGCACTATCATCAATAGCAGTGCGGCAGGCTAATCTGATACAAGCTGAGTCGATTCAGCTTTGCTGCCTTCTTTTGCTGTGTACTATAGTTGCATGCAGCCTCAAAGTCAGGTGGTCAGGCACAACCGCATGGTTGCGCACTCCTCAACGTACTCGCGCATCAGCATCTGTCGGCATAAACTCGAGTACAGGTGCATACTCCTGTGTACAGCAAATGCATTGGCATGTGCACTGCACTTGCACAAAACATGCGCTGAAAGCAGTTACAGGGACAGGAAACCGCTTTTTGAGGAGTGCATTTCCTCTGGCCCGTATGAAAGCCAGCATTTCCCATAGTTCAGAAACAACATAGGAATTTATAACTAAATTAGCAGAAATAACTTTAATTTGGCACTGAACCTTCTGAAATATAAAAGCTGGCATTATGCAGTGTAACAAAGCACTACGATATGCACACAAATAGCTCAATCAGTTTCAATGCATGGTTCAAAAACCACATAAAAGGGTAGGAAAGACTGCATTTTATATTTACTTTAACTGGGGACAATTTTTTAATACCTCTTTTCACCTTACATACAGTTCAAAGTATGTTTTCACGCGGCTCCCTTTCATGGTTGCCTGCATTCATTTTGGCATCATACTTACGGCTGCTAGATCTGAAAATTGCGCTTTCAAACGTTCTAGGGCCCTATCAGGAAAACCGTCACAGTTCATGATCTTTTATGCGATGCCCTTTCATTTGGGATAGAGAGCATATGCTCCACGAAAACCGGTTGTCTGTCCCTTTAAGTGCGGTCTCCCCAGTGGCCGGCAAGCCGGACCATTGAGTAGGCAGGAAGATCAGGGCACGGTGTATTATGTTTGCGTTTCTTCCCAGATTGATAAGAGTTTTCAAATAAAAAGAAAAGTCCTTGTTATATCGTTCTCCACTCAGGTGTAATCCAATGGTCAGAAGTGGCAAACGCAAGCTTCGGTTGAAATGGGTCAAGCGGCATTAGGCGTAGGCCACAGAGTGGCCGATGCAGTGGCAGCCACTGCCACGGGATTGCTTGTCTTCACTGGTATACAGAATGAAAGTTAGTCAGTCACGATGCTAAACCGTCAGTTCCATCCACTCGAGAGGACTACTGCCAGCGTATAAACCTAGAGCTGATGTGTACTGCGCAAAAACAAATGGGAGATCACGGATTTCTTGAAGCCCGTTCATAAGAAATTTTGACATCACCACATGTGAAAATGAAGTCTTTCTAATCTGTTCTTTCACGATTACGTCCACACAGTGCTGGTGAGTAGTCGCTCAGTGTGAGAGCATCTTTTCATGACCGCTCCTAGTACGACACCTGTTTCAAGAAAACCGCTATTTTAATGACTGAAGAAATCAGCAATTCAGCTGCTGCCCGAAGCCTCGACATATCAACCACCCGTGGATGGCGGCTCCAGTGGGAGCACTTTTTCACGTGTGAGCCCAGCCAAAAGGCTTCCGTGGGCCTCGCTACGGCCACCATGTTGAATTGGAAAAGCGTGTTGCTGATTTCGTCACGGAACAGCGCAACCACCTCATGGCGGTCAGTGTTCAACTGATAGAGCTTAAAACAAGCGATGTCGCTGGTTTTGCGTTCAAAGCATCACAGGTGGGCATCTAGTTCCAGTGTTCGAAAAATAAATGCACGTTCCCATGCTTCTGCTAGTCGCGCATGAGCACTTTGGCATTAATTTTTTTTGACGCGACAAGTCACCCCTTGTGTTACTTTCGTGGTTTAATTTTTTCTTTGTGGGTGTAACAAAATGTCACCCCTCGCGTTACAATTGTGGTCGTGTTACAATCCAGTAAATACAGTAAATAGAGATTTTAAAACATCCCTGCCCTGGCCAACCAAGTTGGCCTGATCCAGAAAACTGAGTGCTGTCATTGGATTAGGTGTTGATTCGACACGGTACCATTGGGCCCCGAAAGAGAGCTAGCGCTTCTATAGGGTTGGAGAGACGCACCTTGGCCCTCCTGTGCGGCCAGCATGGCCAGCCTCTCGGGGGGCACGTAGTCGCCCTCCTTCTCCTCCACAAAGGGCGACAGGTGCGGGGGCAGCGTCTCGCCCGGGAAGTAGTCCTGCTCCGGCAGCAGCTTGCGGTAGTTGACGCAGTCGTACACCCACTGGGGCTGCACGTAGTACCTGCACGCAGGGGGCACAGTCGGAGTGAGGGAGAAAAAAAGTCGGAGCTCACACTCACAGAGCGGTGAGCAAGACTACGGCTGCTCCTTGGTGAAAACTGGCAAGACCGGCACAATTTTTTGTTTCAAGCAGAAAATGTAGCTAACAAGGAGTCAGCTAACAAATACATAAACCCTGGTTACAATGTGTGGGGACCACGTGGGTCCCCATGCCCGCTGTATGGTGCTGTTAGGGTTAACCGCCTGGCACCACCGACAGGAACGCTGCTTAGGTGGCAAGCATGGACGCACGAGTGCGCATGCCCTAGCACACGTGTAGCGTGTGCTTCCCCATCGGCGATCCTAGTGCACGGAGTGCCAGCACCCTAGTGGCCCGCTGCTCCACTGTCCCTTTCCTGCCCCTCTGGAGACCCTTCCCTCCCAACCGAGGTGACGGAAAGCGGAGTGGCTTGGCTTAAGGGGGCATACTGGTCTTAAACCAAAAAAGTTTATTTTTACAGTTATGATGATGAAAACTAGGGAACATAAGCAGTTTTTCATTCTGACTGTAGATGTAGAATTTGTTTTTGTGTAAAATGACTATATTCAAGTTTATTTGTATTTTTATATTTGATTTTCTGACAGCCTTTGTAAAAGAACTGCTGGAGGGATGCAGCTGAATAAGGTGCCAGTGAACTGTGCACAAATCAAGGAGTGCAATAAGACTAACATTATCATTCTATCTGGTCTGTAGCGGAAGTTACGACCATTTGAAGTTTGGGCTCAAAAGGTGGGAACCCAAAAAACCGGTTTTGCCTTCCAGGTCCAAACTTCAAATGGTCGTAACTTCTGCTACAGACCAGATAGAATGATAATGCTAGTCTTATTGCACTCCTTGATTTGTGCACAGTTCACTGGCACCTCATTCACCTGCATCCCCCCAGCAGTTCTTTTACAAAGGCTGTCAGAAAATCAAATATAAAAATATAAATAAACTTGAATATAGTCATTTTACACAAAAACAAATTCTACATCTACAGTCAGAATGAAAAACTGCTTATGTCCCCCAGTTTTCATCATAATATCTGTAAAAATAAACTTTTTGACCAAAGACCTATGTGCCCCCTTAAGGCAATTCTGCTGTGGTCTGGAACCGCATAGGTCGGACAAAGAAGCTCATGTTCCTCGACCCCCAAGATGAAGTGAGTCCCCTACTATGGGATGAACCGCGTCAGCAGCCACCGACGGCTTAACAAGCTCGTGGATACTTCGTCTCCCGCCCAAGCTCGGGACAGCCTGTCCAGTGCGTGTTCATATTTTCACCCAGCAACAAAGCATGGTCTGACGACATCACCAGCCTCCTCAGTCAAACCCTCAGCAGCGTCCTTGCTATGCCACGGTAAGGATTGCAGCTTTGGTTCTCGTGCTCTAGCTTGCTAGCCGGGTAATACAGCCCTTTTATAGCTGTACCCCCACATTCTGGAGCACAACATGGTTTGACAATGGTGGCACAAGAAACCGACTCCCTTATAAGCGATCCTTCTTTAAATGTTGCGATTTGCTCTCTACACTGCAATGGGGACCGTGAAATACTTTGAATGAAGCGAGATTTTAAATAAAGCAAATTTGTTATAATGAGGTTTTATTGTACATCAAATTCCAAGTAAATTTGGGTCAAACCACTATATAATGTAATCAAGCTGAATCCTCATTGTGCCCTACAAAACGATTCTCTTTCTATTCCCCCCTTCCTTCCCTCCCCCTGCACGAGGCGCTCGACCTCTCCCTTCTAAATAAATTCATTCATTCATTCATTCTATTAAAAAAAAAAAAGGAGGAAGCACTTCAAAAAATACATGCAGGTATGTGCCAATCGGTTGTAAAGCTTCTAACCCGCACCATGGTTTCTTTCGTGTGCAGCAAGACACAAAAATTAATTCAAGAGTGGTGTTTTCAACAAACGTGTGGAGCAATTAGGTCAGGATGTGCAAAGGTTACAATGGGTGCGTTCCAATTTCCCCTTTAGACGGCTTCATTGCCGTCTTTGAGGACACAGTCTGCCATGTTAAGCCCCATTCCGATTCGAACGAGGCCGTCAACGAAGACTGCTTTGAGGAGACAGTATCGAAGTCAGCAACGATCCAGGCTACCTTTCTGTCCAAACTATCACGTGACACCAGCACCACATTTTTGCCTATCAATGTTGTGACGAACTAACTTGTTCTTTTATTGGAATATCTCGTGTAATTTACTAGTTGTAAGGATGATTTTGTTTAATTTTTAGATCACGTAATGTTTGTTTAATTTTTAGATCACGAGAAACGCAAACCTCCGGCTTTCGTTTCTCAACATGTCTGCTATGAGGTCGTTGTCAGCGTTGGTACAGTGTTCGCACTGTGTTTGTGACTGCTGCGCTGTTCCAATTCTTATTGCTTTAGACGTCTAATTAGACGGCTTTGTAAGCTGTCTACCAAGCTGTTCGCAAATTGGAACACAACCAATGCTGCCATGCTTGTGATTACCACACTGCTGGCTGCGGAATAATGTTTCTGCATCTGTTGCTTCGAATATACACGCCCTTAACAAGCGAGTGAAGGGCAATACGGCATGTACAAGGCATCAACCAGAAACAGGGAAGCACCACGGTGATGTATTCTGGTATTTCGACACAAGACAAACACACTGTAGCCTTTTCAAAATGGTGAGCTGATCGCTTTTCATGTGAGAGGGAGATACAAATTAGACCAAAAAAAAAAAAAAAAACTTTTCTTTTAAACACCTAAGGCGCACCTAACTACATTTTAAATGTTTGCTGATGGCATTCCCCTTTTGCCCACACACTTAGCGTTGTTTCCCTTTTCAATCATTTCACCGAAACGCCGTTTGTGCAAGGCATCCAAGCAAGTGGAGTTCCAGCTTCTTCTTGAGAAGTAATGAACTTTTTTTGCACATCGTGTTTAGGTACGCTGAAACAATGGTGAAATAATGATAAAAACAAAAATCAAGCTTTCGAACAAGCTGGAAAAATACCCCACCAATTAAGGCAATAAAAAGATTTCTTTTATATTTCAGATGCTTAGTTAAGGGGGGGGACTGGTCTTAGACCCATTTCGTTTATTTCTTAACCAATCTTAATAAAACATGGTGGTCTTACTGAGTTTTCTGAGCTGATTTCAAATATGCAATTATTTTTCAGCTCCGGCAATTAGTTCCTGAGATAATTAATGATAATTGTTCATTGTTTAAGGCCCTAATGCAAAAAAATTGACTTGATAAAAAACAATTCTGAATGCAGGGCTATATAGTACAGTAAATGAACTATGCAATGTGAGAAGCATTTTGTAATTCTCGCCTCAGTAATGATTTTATAGTGCATTGAATTTCACATTGAAAGTATGGTCATCAAGCATTGATGAACTTGGCAATATAATTAATTTTTGAAAGCTAAATAAACAAATCTACATGGAAGGTTGCATTCTCTTAACATTCCGGTTCCTGTTGCCAAAAGAATTACATTTGTATCTGTACTAGAGGCAAAGATATCGAGGCCTCAAATAACCAATAGCCAAAATTTTGTACTTCGAGAAAAAGAGCATTGATGAACTTAGCAATATAATTAATTTTTGAAGGCTAAATAAACAAATCCAAATTGAAGGTTGCGTTCTCATAACATTCAGGTTCCTGTTGCCAAAAGATTTACATTTTTATCTGTCCCAGAGGAAAAGATATCGAGGACCCAAATAACCAACAGTCAGAAATTTGTGTTTCGAGAAACAACAAAAACAAACACGGTGCTATTTACTGAAAACTTGAGGTGGGGATACACATATTTGCACTGTACAAGTGCTAGTAGGCTCCAGGCATGTAGTCCGATTGCCTTTTGTGCATGTGGCGTTTCCGCAGTGCTCGTTGCACGCTGTCGTTAGAGGCCCGCTTGCGGGCAGATTCTGCTGCTCGGTGCCGGTCCTTCTCGGCCATTCGCTTGGCATTGCAGAGGCCAGGATTCAGGGTAAGCTCGCTCAGAATGCCTGACGAAGTTCGCAAGTTCCCGGCATTGAACCTCATGACTGCTTCCGCTACGGCTGCTTCAATGGAAAACAGTGATGCGTGGCGGTGTTTTGGCGCAAGGGACCATATCACGGAATGCAGGCTCTCATTGCTATTCTGTGTTTTCCCACGTTGGCAACGCTGCAGAAGCTTTCTGTCTGCCAAGCGCTCATAGATGGGAAGCAAGGCTTCGCAGACGTGTGGCGGCAAATGGTGCCTATGCTTGGGGGCAGGCTCTCCTTTGGCTGCGGCGGCATTCTGCCGGCACCAGGAGTCGGGGCCCGTGGGACACAGGCTGTGATTGGCCTCACTGTCATTTGATGTTATGTGGTGGTACGTTGCCATCACAGCATTGTGTGTTGCCTCAACATCCCCTTTGTGCGACTTCAGCGCCCACCCATAGTAGGACGTCAGCTTCGTCACAAGGTCACCTGTGAGTTTGCCTTTGCCACCAAGGCTCTCTGATCTGCTGCCTCTGTGATTCCCAATCGCAGTGCGCAAAGATGTGCCCATGCATTTCTCAACATGGTTTACACAGTCCTCCTTTTGAATCTTTATGTAGCCATACACATTGGACTCCAGCAGTGCAAGGTACATGCGGCTGTCGCCATCCGAAAGCACGGTCGTGTACCGAAGGCCGTGCTTCTCGAGGGACCTTTGGAAGAGAGTTAGTCCAGCCAGCACTTCCATCTCGCCAGCCTTCTTGTCCGTGTTCTTCTGGCAGCGGTGGCTCTCTTTCCATGTCGGATACGACGGATCGTCATCCTTTGGCCCTCGCTCGCATCCAGCGCAGAAGTTGCTGTACACAACATAATCAAGGACGAGCCCCGAAAAAAGCTCAATTACGGCGCCCACGCCGATGTGCGAACGATGACCGCGTGTCATCCACGATCCGTCGAAAGAAACAGCAATGTTGTTGGGGTTATCGATGTTCAGTTCGCGGTACAACTGCCGAACCGAATCCGCACTCCGTTTCAACACTTTTTCGGCTGCGCGAGTCGCCGCGGGCGTCAGCTTTTCTTTCACGTAGCACTGCCACGTTTTCTTGTGCATACCTCGATGAGAGATATTCATCGCCGCGAAGATGTCGTTCAACGCGGCTTGACGGTTCCCTGTGCTCTGCATCGCGCGCGCGGCAAGGACGTTCACGGCGAAAGGATTGATCTTC
The DNA here is from genome assembly GCF_048455015.1 of Haemaphysalis longicornis. Taxonomy (NCBI): domain Eukaryota; kingdom Metazoa; phylum Arthropoda; class Arachnida; order Ixodida; family Ixodidae; genus Haemaphysalis; species Haemaphysalis longicornis. The sequence goes on along the minus strand of NW_027526422.1, from coordinate 30,265,732 downwards.
TGGGAGCCGCTCGCGCGCGGCGAGCTCCACGTTGACGCGATGTCACCACAGTTCGCGCACTCGATCGTCAGTTTGACGGCAAGGCCATATTCCCGATCGCCTTTGGCAATCTGAACGTTGCCTCCGCACGTTTTACACTTCACTGCTAGCAATAGTTCGTTCACGGACTCCAAACTCACAACAGTGAAGGTAGTGTCAGCAGGCGGGCGAGCTGCGTCCTCACTTCCGCCTAAAAAGTCACTCTTTCTTTTCGTTGCTGCAGTAGTCTCGAGCTCCCGGATCTTTTCTTCTGCACGTTTTTTGTTCGTGAGCAACTCCGAGGGCTGCAGCATCCTCGTATCACGGCGGATGCGTCCGCTGCACGACGCCGTCGACTCCGTCGCCGAGCTGGTTAGGCCTATTCCGCCGCCGTCGGCTCCGTCGCTTGCCGCTGGCTGCCGCTCGTCGTTGGGGCATTCATTTGGCGCCGGCTTCCTCTTGAAGCTGTTATGCCGCCAATTCTTCTTCTTTTGGCCGAATTTGTGGCGCGAATGAAACTTTTTGGCCGAGCCTGGCATTGTCGCGCATTTGACCAAAATGGCGACCTCGTCGTTTCGGGCGCGTCTCCCCGGCCGCCGCCGTGCCAAGCAGACGACGCGAGGCCAGTTCCGCCAATGGGGTGGCTCCTTCTAGTCACGTGCGTGCCGCGGCCAATAGCATCGCGTATTTCGGGTTCTGTTCGGGGGTTGTTTTTTTCGTGACCAATGAGCAAACGCAAATGGCAGTGGCGGCAATTTGAAGCCAGAAAAGTGCTCTTTGAAATGAGTCCAAGATGGCTGCAATCGGAGCAGAGGAACGGCAGCTGCACGCTGCAGAAAACACCCAATTTTTGCATATTTTCCTGCGCGAATTCACCCTGCACGCATTATAAAACGTGAAATTACCGTATATTTACTCATTTTCGGCACGCGAAACTTTGCACACGCAGAAAATGATAGTTGTAGATACGAAAAACACCATTTTCAAAAAAGTGATTTTTTGGCATTTTTTCGGCCCAAAGACCCGTCTGCCCCCTTAAGTGTGCTTCTCAGAACAAAACCGTGAGCTACGACACTCTTTGCGTTTTGCATCCTTAAGGATCTTTTGCGTGTGAATGATGCTGTCGTATCATGCCTTAGTAGCAACTTAATGACGCCAGATAGGTGAGGCGCTTGGGGGTGCCCACCTGTTCAGGAGGCGCTTCTTCAGCTGTTGCCTGTCGACGATCTGATGGGTCACTGTCGGGTCGTCCTCGGAGAAGGTAGAGCCAGCAAAGATGGACTTGTCCCAGGACACCTCAGCACCAAAGGAGCTGCGCAGAATGCTCTTCTTAAGCTCACACCTTTGAAACATGCTTCAACATCGTTGCAAATGAGCCGTCGCAACACTTGTTCTTGCTAATGAAACAAGCCGATAGCAAGAACATGTTTCGAATGGGTGAGCTACACGTTACACGTCTTTGCAGTACTACCGCAGGCAGTAATTAAATATAATTTACAGCACAATGAGCAAAAAATTATGAGGGATGCTTAGAACTTCCTAAGAATGTGAAGGCGAAAGCCTAGTTGGACCTTCTGTTGATCTGCTGCTAAACTTTCTGTTGACCTTTGCGGCCGCGCCCGTCACCACTCGGCAAGCCCTCCTGGAGTGCGCCCTCCGAAGCTCGTTCTGCTCGCTGTCCATCACCAGGAGCCTTCTGCCCGCCCCCGTAAGCACCTTCACATCTCACAGCGAATCGTCGTATTGCATGTACAGCAGCGGCCTCTTTCTCCACATGCACTCCGTCGCCCTCACTCAGAACCCTCCTCCGACACTGTTCACCTTTTCCGGCGTGCAATCCCCAGGTCACGCTCCAATTTTCTGTGCTGTGATTCTGTGTACCTCACAACGATCTTGTGTTACCTCGCACGTTCCGTGAAACATAGAGACATAGTGAAACATGGGCTTTTGCTTTGAAAAAACAAAAAAATGGAGGCGTTGTCTCACCGCAGCACAAATGTGAGCGACTCTCGCGGCACTTCCCGTCCCAGAAACACCTTCAGGTTTGAGAAGAGGTTGATGAACTTCTTGCGCTTCTCCTCTTCACTCTTTATGTCGATGCTGCTTTCACCTTCAACCTGAAATAAATAAACCATTTCACCACTGAATGCCTTCAACGACAGGCACTGACCCATAGCTCCTTCAAACGAACTGCTACTTTTACCCAGGTAATGCCGTATTTTCGTGCATATAACGCACCCCTCCATGCATTCCACACCACCCCTTTCAGCCCACCGGAAAAGAAAAAAAAAAAATCCTCGCGTATTGCCCATACATTTGATACAGGAAATACTGCCCAAGCAACACACATTGCTATTATGTAGAGCGAAAAAGCGTATATTTGGCAAGTAGAATACACTGACTGCAAGGCTTGATTTTGATTTGATTGATTGTACGGTTTAACGCGCAGACGCAACGCAGGCGATGAGGTGCGCCGTAGTAGAGGGCTCCGGATTAATTTTGACCACCTGGGGATCTTTAACGTGCTCCGAAATCTCGTACAGACGGGCGCTTTTGCTTTTCGCCTCCATCAGAAAAGCCGCCGCCGCGGCCGGGAATCGAACCCGCGACCTCGTGCTCAGCAGCGCAACGCCTTAGACACTGAGCCACCGCGGCGGGTCCGACTGCAAGGCGAAAGTCACAGTTCACTGATAAAATTCAGTTGTTAGAGTGCGCTCGTCCTTGTTTTTTTCTTCCTTATCCTTGCATGGTTTGCGCATTCGCTGCCATTGGAGGCTTAACCAGTGTTACTGCGTAGGAGCTTCACAGCCCAACGCACTTTGCCGTAAAGCTGCACTTTATTCGCATCCCTACTTCGCCACTGAAATTTTCGCATTTTTGGTGCGGGTTATGCGCGCGAAAATATGGTATTGACTGAAAATTGAAGCTTGCAGAGTAAGCTTGAACCTAAACAAACGTTTAACAAGAATTGTAAATAACGGTGGTTATTGTTGCTGCACTGCATTTGCAAAGCAAGGGCCGTGGACCCAATACCGACAAAGTAAAAGGCAAGGGCACATGCCAAGCTGCCCGTGTACGCCGCCATTCGAAACACACGGCCTACAAACTGCTTGAGCAACACAGTGCCGATAAAAGAGCTTAAAGCGAATACTGGGTATTCTTTCTATTTTTTTTTTGTAATGTCAACCAGGCTTCCCAGTTTGCAATGGGAGTGCTGGGTACGCCTCAACCTCTGATTAGACGTTGGGTGGGGCCGCAAGCTTAACAAGATAGTTTGACCCCAATGTCACGGCGAAAATGGGCGGTGCATAGTAGCTAAAATGACCATGGGTCAAAACTGCCCCATCTAGCTTGCAAGCCATAATAAATGTTTTGGAGCACTCCCAATGAAGAAGCGGCAGAAGGAAACGCTCAGTTGCTCTTCTCCGATGCACCGGCTTGGCTTATCATAAGGTTACCATCACAGGTCACCACCGATTTGCCACTGACAAAGAAAGCATTCGGTCTGCTACAGTAAAGTCTTGTTAACTCGAACCACAAGGGGAAGCACACCTCAACCTGAATTAATGAAGCTTCAAACTAATGAAAGTGAAGAATAAAAACGGTACACTGCCATTGGAAAGCAGTTGGGAATGTCAACAATTTGATGCTTGAACAAGTTCTGCGATTGCAGCTTGCCTTTTGCCCTTGAAAGCAACAGCCAGCACTTTTCGCTCTAACCAGCCCATGTGGCAGAAGGCTTTTACTTTGCTTTGTAGCAAACTGAAGAAGAGACGGGCAACATTCCATACAGCCATGACTCCCGAGCAGACGGCGGCTCTACTGTTTTGCCTTTAGCCTCCCCACTGTCACTGGAGGCGACAGGTCTAGCGCTTGTGACCAGAAAGATGATGTCCTCATCTGTCGCGCACGACTGCACGACCACGCACAACTGCACTCACGTCCACATTGACGCAGCCCACAATGGAGACGTTTCCCAAAATGCCCGCCACGTGGTGTTTAGATTGGATTTTCCCATTTTTACCTTCTGTCTCCCCTCTTCTATCCCCTCCACAGGTGACGTGGCCTAGTATGAAAACAGCGGGTGCATTTCTCCGGCTGTGTTCCAGGCACCAAAACACCGGCACGGTTGCGCACACTTCGAGTTATCCATGGCGGTACCAACTTGTGTTCGAATCAACGAGCTGGCTCATACATAAATTATAGATTTCAATGGGAGCTTGGCCACATCAAACTGTACAGTTTGAATTATTGAAGTCCAAATTAACAAACTTTCAGTGTATTACATATTTACATATTGCAGCAAAATCCTGCACACTTTATTAACTTTTTGTTAGCATGGCAGACAGCCTGAAACTGAAAGCTCTAATTGTAAAATGCACGCTAACACACGCAGGACAACCCATCCCTCCTTTACAATAGAGCCAAATTTTGAGAGATCCCAAAATCAGATGTTTTGATCTGCCCAGTGTGCGATCACAAGCCGTGCAATTGGTTAGCGACAATCAAATATAGAAAATTCTCTATAAAATAGTGCAATAGAAATTATTTTAAGCCCGCAAGTGAGAGAGAGAGAGAGAGAGAGAGAGAAAATCACCCAAATATTGCATGTTTGTAATTCTTTTGTGGCTCCAACACTGGGAACATCCCAATTCTGCAGTGTGACCACAGACACAAACATGAATTGCTAAAAAGGCTGAACAGACTTACCTCTGGGAAGTCATCGATCTGAGGCACTTCGTCAGACACATTGTTGAGTATGGATTTCAGCTTGCTGTTCAAAGCAGCAATATGCTAAGTGAGAAAAAGGGGAAAAAAAAAATGTACTGACCACCACTGTACTCTCCAATGCGAAATTTGTGCGCAGCGCGAACTGAAGTCTTCTCGACTGACAGCGCATACCTGCTGCATCTCAGAGAGTGATCGCGTGATCAGCGAACGCACGGTGGCATGTGCTACTCTGCCGTTATCTCGCAGCACGTCGCCGCCACCAGCGAGCATGTTGTTGCGAATCAAGTTTGAACCTCCCGCGCAAATGTCATGTGGTTCATCAGATGAGCTGCGCACGGAGGAGTAGCATCTTGTAAAAGTGTGAGGCGGAGGCAGTGAGAGCGATGACGCCACAGCAGTGTGGGCCACCCTCCCCCTCACCCTTTCACCACACTTTCCTCCGCTGTTTCCTTTCTTTCTTCGCTCACTCAGTTACAGCACCGACACTGTCGCCATCGCCGCCATCAAATCACAGTAGCGGCTACCGCAGTGCTTGCGCACTAAAAAGAACAGAATTTTTGATCGGACAGAGTTCCTACAGAAGGCATTTTGCATAACGCAGCACTCGTGTTATGTGGTTCTCTTTGGCTAGTTTTGTTTTTGCACTGCTCTCAATTTCTCAAAATAATGTGTATCGACTGGACCAATTATACGCCCCGGTGCATGATGGTACCGGTGCAAGCAAGGTTACTATTATTACAAACTACCTTCGAAAGGTGTATTACAGCCAAACCCGATTATAATGAACCTGGATAGAGCTAATTATGCTATATATCGAACAAAACCGAATCCGTTACGAAAATGCATGCTAAACATATTCCTTATAACGAAGTTCACATCAGATACAGTTAAACCTTGATATAACGAAGTCGTACTTGGGGCCGCAAATTTCGTTAAATCGAGAATTTCGTAAAATCGAGGTTTCGATTTTACAGTTCATTTAACCAGTTATTGGGGTTTTAACACTTTGGCCCTCGCCAGGCAACAACTGCTATGTAGTTACCTCTCCAATTAAAGCGAAATTTGTACTAAAACTGGCCGCGAAAATTGTGTGAATTAAGAGTTTCAACACTTGGGCAATGGAATTCGCATAGCCGACGGTAGTTCATGTGTCATCGTAAAACCGGTGCTTTTTCCGCAACGCCTCATTAAAGGGGCACTGACACAAAATTTTGAAGGCGAGATAACTTCGGAGATAGATTGGTGGGAACACATATACATCATCTGCAAAATATCAGCGGTGAATACAGCCTAGAACATATTTAAAATCAATTTTGAAGTGTGCGAAACGCAACCGAGCGGCCAGCAGAGGACCACGCGCATGTGTAAATAAACAACATCCAAACACGTCACGAGTTTGTGTTTGCCGCTTCCGCACTGCCGGCTCGCCGCTCCAATCGGAGGGCCGGAGGGCGGAGCTTCTGCTCTCGAGAACGAACGACCCGATCGTTGGCGGCGGAGGCGCCGTGATTTCGTCAGCTCATCGGGCAGCTGGCCGCGACCAAAGTTCTACAGCGATTCCAGGCACTCTGTTTCTATTACTGTTTATTACCATTGGATGCGGAAACGCGCCGGAGGCACGAAAAGGCCACTGAGCAAGCCGCACGGTCGCTGTGCAGGCGGCGGCCACGGCCGCGAAGTGGCCCAGGCCGGCGCAGGTAGCTCGAGTGATAGCTTGTTACCGCTGCACGAAATTGTCCCCAAGTCCCGACCATGGTGGCTTACATGAGAAAGGAGTTAATGATGCCATGGCGGGTTGCATTAAAAATTGTCATCTGCACCGCTTACGAGAGCGGCACTCGAATATCCGCCGCAGTGCTAAGCCGAACACATCTGTAGGCGGACCTGTAGGCAGACCGGCCAGCTGCTCCCAGCGCGCGTCTTGCCACCCACCGTCTCGAGCGTCGCGCGTCGTTCGTTAGCCGCGGTAGCATTTGCACTCGCAGCGCCTGCGTCACATCCACGGTCGCTTTTTAATTAGGCGCCTCACGAGATCAGTACGGGGGGGCATTCGCAGAAACTGCCGTCGATGCGGATTCGACAGTGCTACGGCGGCTCTGCTCTGTAACTGTGATATCCCTCCCACGGTCACGTGGTCAGCTTTGTTCACACAAAATCCACAAAATCCATCGTTTCGCGGCACTCGCTGAAACCGAAACTGCGACGTGCCGCATTGAAAATGCCTCTAATTAAACAACCGTCGCACGCTGAAGCAAATGAGGTTTCTACAGGTTATAAGTAGGTCACTAGCTACTTATCGCAACAAAAAAACAAGATGCAAAATTTTTGTGTCAGTGCCCCTTTAAATATGATAGCAGACTAGGTTTCCACTTTTTCTTTTTTCATTTCGGTCACTACTAAATGCCGCTGTTAGTCAATTGAACCCGCGTCCATGTCCCGTGAACTTCACCCCGCCGAGGTGCTCGTTCGAAGTTACGCCTCTTTTCGTCCATTCAGTGGTAGGCTTAGGCGCGGCGGGCCAATAGCGGAAGGCTGCTATGAAACTTTCGAAAGACTTTTTTCATGTACAAGGGCTCCGCAGTATGGGCGCGTGATTCAACCACAACACTCGAGATAAAACCATGATTGCGAGTTGAGCGGAGTACACGCGGACCGCTTCACTGTGTGGAGCAGCGCTTACGTGATCCGGAAAGCGGAAAGCTTACATTAAAAATCTTCCGGCCAAATTCGATTAAGCAATTACTTTTATGCCCACTGAGCCCTTACGAAACTGATTTCTCCGCACCGCAGCTGTCTAATGAACGCTGGTGAAACGAAGATGACCACGTTCAAAGAGAGCAATTTATTGTTACCAGCACTCGATGTTCAAGCCGTAGTGAAGAAGTCCGTAAGCAGTGCTTGGCGTTTCTTGACCAGGGCGGGCTTTACGTGACGCTCGTATGCTGACAGCGCTAACAAGGTCTTAAACATTCGTGTGCACCTGCGTGCCTCCGCAGAACATCGATGGCATCCATCACACTTCGGTGGCTGTCAGTTTCACCGAGCTTCCTCAGGCTCTTGTTCGGAACACTTTTCTTTCTCTTGGAGTGCTCATGCTGCTTACAAGACTCACCTAACGATGCACGAACAAAATATTAATTTGGTTATCAGCGAGCACAACCTAGCGCAGCAGCACCGTGAGCAATGACGCGTAGAAAAAAAAAAGCTTGAAGTAGGCTTCGGTAGCCTAAGCATAGAGGGCGCTGGCGCAGGCAACGATGGGGACGTCAAAATAGTGGGTGCACTATTAAACCGTCTATGACCGCCAGCGGTTTGTGCAGCTTCGTTCTTCGCTTTTAAGTGTTGTTAACCGTAGATTTCACCGCTTTTCTTTCATTTTAGCCTTCAAGAGTCAATTTGAGTACTGAATTTTTTCAATGTAGGGCCTGAGAGGCAAAATAAAACGTGCCTCGACCGGAATTTCGTTCTTCCTTTCTTGCCGTGACTTCGTTAAATCGAAAGCGCCGCACAAAATTACTTCGTAAAATCGAGACAAAAATACATGCATTTAGCAAAATTTTGTTAGAAAACTTGAAAAAATTCGTTATATCGCGAATTTCGTTAAATCGAGGTTCATTATATCGAGGTTCAACTGTATATCGAACTTGGCATACGTTCAATTGCCTCCCATGGGGTCCCGCAGCGGCGATAGAGATGTTGAGACTCGCGTGGAGCGACGTGACGCCCGACACCTTCCGTAACTGTTTTCAACGCACGGGATTCACGATGGAGCCCATCCAGTTAGCCAATATTTCTTCGATATTGAAGGACATAGACACCAATTTTTCACTTCTTTTTGTTTTCTAACACTCATTCTACAATTACAAGACAACTTTGTACTCTCGACACCAGCAGTGTGAAAAAAGAAAACTATACCTGTTTTGTGCACGTTTGTAGGTTGTGGCCAGTTTTATCACTAATAATTGTGTTTTCTCTGCCCAAGTTAACTCTAAAATTGAACTTTTTGTCACGTTACGAGAAAGAAAGTGGGCAGCGCAGTGGCGAAACTAAAACGTGGCGGGTGAACGTGGAAACTTTCAACTGTTTTTGAGAATTATTGTGTAGGTCGGCAGAACTCCTTTTAGCACCAATGGCATTTGAAATTTCGAAAGCCATTTGACTCAAATGTCTTTGCAAACGCTCGTGTAGCACAGGTATTATACCAACTATACAAGTAACAGTACCATATTATTATAACAACAACCAGAACTTAAAATAAACCCTATTTAGGAAGCACCAAAGGAATCCAGGAGAAAGCTACTATTTCCAGGAATGTGCAACGATTTCCAATCTCCTTACTACCGGATATCATTGCATCACCTGCTTTGCCTGTGTACCCGTCCTTTAATAAGCAATGTTCAAAAATGCAACCTTACAAACTAGCTTGGCTATCCGTACTACTTCTTACTTCGACTACAACTTCACCTGTAGAGCACAACATGCGGTTACTTATTGAGAATAATCTTTACCTCAGAGGCCTCGTCTTCATCATCAGCATCGGCAGGCTCAGTTGGTTCATTTTCCAGCTGGGCACAAGATAGCAGGGGTTAGTACTCGCAGCATGATTTCAATCGTTCACAAAAAATCTGGGTGCAACAGCCTGTACAAATTTACAGATGGACAAAGTCAATTCAACAAGTCCCAAGAAAAAACATTTAGCGACAACATCTGGCAATCAGTATAGTTGATGTTTAGTAGAAGAGCAAAATGTAGTGAAATGTCAACTGCACGACCAATCATAAGCAACACAAAGCAGGAATACATCAAGGTATTCCCACAGAGCTATGCCACACGATGGAACAACCGCATTTTTTATCAGAAAACTGCCGAGACAAATACATTTACCTTAGGTGGGTAGTGCAGGTTGAGGGAGTGGTAAAGCTTGTAGTTGACACAACCCAGAAGCGTTGCATAGAAGTCCGTAAAGGTCACCATGATCTTGAAGTCCACATCAACAGGTTGCTAGGTGGAAGGGAGAAAAAAAAAAAAAAGCCGTTCCACTCAATCTGAAAGCTGCCGGAAGCGCAGAGTAGTGATTCGCCATAATGGGCTGTGGCACCGTTATCCGCTCACTCTTACCACCAATCACGCTCTTCGCTGCCCTGTCTCATTCCTTTCCTGATGTATTCAACGGAGGTTTGTCCAATGCATTGCAAATTATCGCCTTCACACTGCTTGCGCGCCGCCCCCTGCCTGAAACTGCGCCAGCGGGAGTTATGTTCTTTTTGCGCTTGCTTTTCCTCCCGCACGTGCCGGCATTGCACTGCCACTCTTTTTCACTTGCTATCGTAAAAATCAACCCAACGAGCATTCCTAACTAAATGAACGAGGGCGCTGCCGGTTAATTACGTATATTTTGCGTCAAATGTACCTACAGTTGTCTTGGCGCTAAACAACGGAGAGATGTATGACAAGCGCCAGCAGTTCACGAGTTCCGAAGGCTTATGACTATATAAACCGCTTGGCTTTCGAAGCCTCTGGGTTACGCCGCAACGATAGAACGCCGTGTGGCTCTACTTGGGTCCAATGAGCGAGCTAAGACGACAAGGCGAGCCCCTAAAGCTCTCTGCGCCTAAAAAGCAAATGTCACAGTGGGCATACAAAGAGCAAAGCACTCGAGCATGCTGATCGTGCACATGGCCATCTCAGGATCTTGACACACTCACCCGGAAGGAGAAATTGTGGGGCACAATCCAGGTGATGGTCTGGCCCATTATCTCCGCCTGGTAGTAGTAGCCCTTGATGGAGATGAACACCTTGCGCAGCGCCCGAGTCTCAATCACATAATGCATGAACTCCACTGCAAGCCAAGAGGAGTTGGAACTGTTACAACATGAAGAAAGTTAACGGAGAAGGAGGAGCTACAGTGTGAGCAGCAATATCCAACAACTGTCCCTGCTGATTTATTTATCATGAGGTTTAACGCGCCAACACTACACAGGCGATGAGGCGCACCGTAGTGGAGGGCTCCGGATTAATTTTGACCACCTGGTGGAGATCTTTATCGTGCGCCGAAATCTCGATCACACGAGCGTTTTTACTTTTCGTCTCCATCAGAAAAGCGGCTGCCAGGGCTGGGAATTGAACCCGCGTTTTTGGGCTCAGCAGCACAATGCCTTAGCCACTGAGCCACCGTGGCGGGTGTCCTCACTCAGCTGCCCTTCACGTGTGTGCCTTGCTCTAAATGAAAATGCCTGCAGCTACGCTTGTACCCCTGTCAATTGTGCCTACGCACTTATGCCAAGGGCACTTGGGCTCCCTGAATGACACTTTGGCTACGCGCTTCTAAACAACAAAACAAAGTGCCCTTGGCCATGATGTCAGTGACGATAGTCGGTGTAAATATTCCGCAAGATTACTTGACATTCCCCCTCTTTAACGCGTGAGAAATAATATACACACTTTGTTGTGTTCGTATTTTTTAAAACCGCAATCGGTGCACTGTACAGGTCTACAAAAAACATGGTCAAGATGGCGAATGAACACCAGTGCTGGCATGTTCACTGTTATTCGCTGCGCAGATAATCGCAGCAGCATTATCATTGGGGAAAATTACCAGAGAGGGTGGAACATAAAAGAACAAAGTGAAACGGGAATGCAACTACAGAGCCAAAAGAAACCGCCTATGAGAATGCCGCAGAGAATAGCCGCCTTGGAGCAACATTACGCCAGGCGGCGCAGGCATGTCGTTGGAGCGAGGTTATTTTCGCTTTTTTCACCGCTGCTTCTCTTTTTGTAAAAATAAATCAACAATGTATCTATAATTAATTATTAAGATTACTTATAGTGATGTCAATGCTCGCTGACCCCTGCTGACGAGATTACTCACTCAGTGAGCCGGCACAGGCAAAATATGTTTAGGGAACACACTCAGCTTAAGTGCGCTCCCTGGAAAGTGTCACACACGTTTGCCGTTTAGCTGCTCCCGAATAATATTTGAGCTGAGTACACTCCGTGGGAGTGCACTTTAAGGGGCCATGCAGACAAAATACAAGTTTGTTTTATTCGAAAGATAGATTTGGTGTTTTATAGAACCCCCAGCGCTTTTCTGCCAGCAAACAATGCCGTATTCACTGAGAAATTAATCAATTTAAGTTAAAATTTTGATTCTCCTGCCAAATTGTGTGTTTCGTAACATCTGCCATAACATCACATGAACGGGCCTTCAAACAAACTTCAAGTGCGCTGTTCAGCCTGCAGCGGACTGCGGCACGGCCGGGCTAGAGCGGAGGCGCGCTGCGTTGATACTCCGGAGCCTTGCTTACCATCAGTACTACTAGATGACGCCAGCATACTGCTCCGCACCGCTATTCGCCTATGCTTTATTTTTTACCGTATTTGCACATGGCTTGTTTTTGTTGTGGTAGGTAGTAATCATTTCGTGAAACATGGGGTATGTTCAATGAATAGGGTCACGTAAGACAATGTCACTTACGCTAATCAGCCACTGTCATCTGAGACAACACCAAAACGCCAGACTGCTCCGCATCTAAACCAAGCATGGTGCGTGCAGTACCAACAGCAGTGTGCATCAGTACTTTTGCGTGCACTTTCATAACTTCCATTGTTTCCCCCCACTATTCATACTGCTATAAAATGAATATGCCTAACACTTAAAGGAGCACTGACACCAATTTTCGGCGTTAATATTATTGCACAGTTCGCCTCCTTCACTCAACAGAATACCCTGGCTGAAATATGAGCGGCCTGCGACGCGAAGAACTTAGTTCAATTGGATCTCATTTATCGCGCCGACGGAGCAGCGCGCGGAGCGGCACTCAGCAAATGGACATCAGCGTGACATCACCCCGTGAAGCCAAAAGTAGTGACGCGACAGTGCTCGTCAAAAACTCGTGATGTCACTTCACCAGGGAGGATAACACTGGACAAGCGCTGGCCCCTATTGCCCCACATGGAAGCAATGAGCGAATAGGCCTTCTCCCTCTGCGCAAGCGCATGAGGTGCTTGCTTGACCTTGGCTGAGCCTGAAGGTTAGATAAGCGGAATGAGCCGTTTTCTGGCTTTGAAATGTATCAACACTGGGACGCCAAACATTTAACGAGGAAAAAAGACGATGAGCTTCACCGATGACCCTCCGGCAGAGCTGCACCAAGTGTGGCTTGACGACTTTTCCTTTGGGAAACGAGGAGAAGAGGTAGCACATGGACAGCGCGTCGTCAATGTCCCTCAGCGCATCCACGAAAGTGGGGTACCTGGCAGAGAAGAAATGCATGGCGATTTAGCATGCGGCATGCCCATTTTCAAACGAACTTCACAGTGTTCTAAGACAACACCAACATTGATGGCATGGCAAAACAAAATAAGAGTGTAGCTCATTGCATGGTGCATTTTAATGGCACAGGTCAAAGAATGCCACGATTATGTCAGTGTGTCAAGATTTTGGCACATGTCAAAGATTTCAAGGGGGGGGGGGGTTAAAATGAGCCCGGAGCCCTGCACTATGGCATGCCTCATAGCTAGGGTCGTTCGTTTTTGGGTAAAACCTGATGTCAACCAATTCTTACACCCCGAACACGTTTCAGGAGATTCGGGTGAAGCCAGATTTCTCCCTGAATAGACCTTTTCAAAGGAGCGATCGATCTGCACAACTGTGGTCTGACGTACCGCCGTTGTCAACCAGTACTTGCTGGAAGCAAGCCCCACAAACACACCTTCCGAACTCATTGAGTATCGAAATTACTCTACCAAGCTGTGTTGTCAAGAGAACCTTGTCCCAGATGAGATACGCTCAGCGATCAGACAGGCCTCGAATGAAGACCGACAGTTAGTTGCGCATGCAGACCACAATAATGTACGTAAACAAGGATGAGGGAACAATCGATGACCAGCTTTTCGTGAATAAAAAGTTTCATTTTTTAGAAGTTACCAATGCTATTCCCTGTCATTATTTAGTCATTTCCAAAGAAATGCCCAATTTCGGAGAGCATTTTCAAAAGAACCCTGAAGTCCCCCCGATTTCCAGCTTGAAATAAACACCAATTTTAACGCGTTAGCGTTCAAAAGCTCGCGATACACCCTCTAAAATAAACAGAGTGTATTAAAATACACTTAGTACATCTGTCGATTTAACCCGAAAAAACCCAAATTTCGGAATGGTTTCACAAAAACAACCGATTTCTCCCCAAATATCACTTCGAAAAATAGCACCCGATTTTTACCCTCAGAGTTTGAAAAAAATATAAAACCCGAAAACAAACAACCCTACTCAGCCCAGGAGTTGCTTTGGTCCAAGAAATAAAAAGCCACCATTGTGTTGTATTATCCTTCACCATTACGTCGTATACAGATAGCATAATAATGGTATGAATGTAAGTGCATAGAAATGGCTAGTATATGGGTTGGCAGGGCCCTTAAAGGAGGGACACGAAAGACTGAACGGATACTACTTGGTGGTAAGCAATGCCTTGTTTGTTTATACATAACTCACCGGCCATTTCTTCCTCGTTTCCCTTCCCTTTTCAGCTGAGGCAAAATCCACGCCACAGATTGTGATGAGGACTGCCCAAAAAGTAATTCCTGTTTCTACAGTCTGAGAGCTTCTGCGTGACCAATTTTAAGAGGCCAATCATTGGATTGAGAGATCTTAAAGGAAACCATGACTAGTGAAATAAAAAAAGGGGCGGGTTTAACAGCCAACTGAGCTAACTTTCACACTCAGCGACATCCTGGAGCCCTTTGCCTGGTAGACAGACTGCAAGTCATCAGCCAGTGTTTGACCAATGCACAGACAACCGCCATTCCAACATTTCTGCCCTTCACTTTAAAGCTTCTCATCCCGATAGGTCGCAGCTTTAGTATGGGGCTCGGGGTCCACAGTGATGCCACTCACCAAGATTGCCCAAGGTGCCCCATGGGGGGAAGGGGGATGCTCAGCTCCAAATATAAACAAGTTTGAGGGTTTACATTCACAAGTACACCCTGGATGCGTCCAGTTAGGCGGTTCCCAGAATTGTCAGAATGATGGCTTCAGCCACATCGAGGCCCAGATCCTGGTGTCAAAACCAAGAAATAGAAAGCTGGCAAAGCTTACCTCTCTTTTACGATGTGGTCCAGCCTATATACAGGTTCATTGTTGCGTACGTGTTCAGCTGTGTCCCGCTCATTCTTGCCGATTGCTTTTCTGAGCCTCCTGATGAACACCTGTGAATGCAATGCAGGTAGGAACACAACCGAATACTGCCACTTGGTCCACTTTAGGAAGTGGAAGTCGGCTAATATTATGCTTTCTAGTTTCAAAACTTATTGCGACTGCATGATCTAAAAGCGGGAATTGGGAAAGTATTTTTCTACTACTCTAGTAACAAGGGCAATTTTAATGACCACTGAGCTGGCTATCAGCGAACTTTTTAGCAGTGAACAAATATTCCAAAATTGAAAGACGGTTATGTGTGAAACGACAATACACACTTTAAAGTCTGACTGCTAAGTAGAAAGCAGTAACGTTCCATCATAACGAAGCAGCAGCAAGTTCCTACATACTGGATGTTGAAGAGTAGACAGATGAGCTCAAACAATTCTGAAACACTGTCTCGAGCTTGAGTACATTTGCATACACTTGCACGGGGAAAAAATAAACTGCATTACATGCAAAGGATTATGAAGAAAGTAAGAAACATTGCGTTTATGGGGAAAACATGATAAAGAACATGATCCAAATCCTTCTCACCTTAAAGTCTCTGAACTTCTGGATGATAGGTTCATGGGCGATGAACCTGATGTCTTTGACAAGGTAGAATGTGTTGTTAACGGAGTTACCATGGTTGACATGGCGCCTGCGGGTCGGCTCCACGGGGTATATTCCTTTCAGAATGCACAGTCTCCTACAGGAGAGATAATCTTTTAGACATCCACCGTCCTCCTGGTCGGCCCATCGTTTGCAGATCAAGCATGCCACTTGTTGATCGATGAAAAGCGCCCACCGTAACCACGTACCTGAAGTCTTTCAGTGACAGCTGGAGCTTTCTGCACGCCCTCCGTCTGCTGATGTAATGTGTGGCAGCCCCAGAGGTTCCCTAAATAGTAGAAGCAGCATCACCGAACTGTCAGCGATTGTGTCACGAACGTCGGCACTGCGTTAGGCACCAATCGCCAAGAATTTATTCTCGATTTTAATGTAAACACCCTCCGACTGGCGTCTCGTAGGCGTTGTGAAATCTCCCCCCCTACCGGAGCTTCACCAAACATGGAACTGCTATTGAAAAACTACGATTGTTAACAAAAACTGCGAAGACAAGGAAGCTACTTGTGTTTTGTAACGATCATGACAGGATTGTGTGATCGAGTACGGAGACGAACAAAAGCTCAGTTCCGGAGGTCTAAGCGAAGTGCCAGGAATCTTAAATATTAATACCTACTGTACAAGTACCAGTAAAGTAGCAAGAAAAGCAAGTAATTACCTTCTTCTTCGGTTTCCGTGCCATCGCGGCCGTCAACACACGTGCGCATCAAACGCGAAAGGACAACCGAAGCTCATTGTTGCTGACGCAGAAGGAAAAAGCCGCTAGCGACGGCAAAAGGAGTCCAGCACAACTGCAGCCAGAGGCTTATCAACGAGTTACTTTGCTTAACAGAACCTTTTTAGCTTTGCAGTTGCAATTACAGCCAATAAATGAATATATTTTAGGCAGGTGGAAATATTCCCAGAAAAATTTCCAGCTTCGTAGACCAACGTTGGGCACACCAGCGTCTAGTAGCGCCATCTACAACTCCGCTCCGAATTTCATCGCTCCCCTGTGCGCCCCGCCGACTCCCGCCCGTCACACTTCCCCTCTCTAGCCACCATACTTTAGACGTCTAGTTAGACTGCTTTGTAGGCTGTCTACGAGTGGTCTACGACAACGTTATTAGATCTAGGAACGTTGGTCCCGAGCCCGTCAGTGTGTTGCTTGGTTGCCTTAGACCACGGCACATAACCACCCTGGGGATTGACCAAGTAGCTGGGTACCTAATGAGGATGTGATCTATAATGTTTTAGATACCAAAATTAGAAAAGAAAAGAGAGGACCCAAGTTTTTAGGATGCAAAAGTACAGCCAGAAAGATAAACAAACACATGTGAAAACTTAGCTGACTAGGAGAGAGACTGGCCTGTCGCCACAACGAATTAAAAGAGTGTAGGGCGGACACAACAAGTCACACACTGAAAGGCGAGAAGACAGAAGTACTACCCCGTGCCCGCCGCTCCCAAGCTCCAAAGATTCTATCGACGCAGTTAAGAGATACTGATATAATCCCAGTCGTTTTCCTCAACCAAGAAGGTGTACCTTGCGGACGGAACTTTTCCAGGCAAGACTCCAAGTACAGCGCCCTTCTCGCTTGCCACATGGAGTCGGAGGCCGCCGTGACGACCGCGGCCACCCCGCACACCCTGCCACAGAGCAGCGATCGTGACACGCAAGGCAGGTGACTTCGCGAACGCAAGGGGTCGAACGATAAAAACGCACAGTCATTTCGACTGGTTACTCGTTACGCATAGCTCAGTAGAAGCACGGACGCGGGGCAATTTCTTTCACAATATTAGTGCTTACCTCGGTAAAAAGGCAGTGGGAAATACTTTTTCAACACAGACAGCCTGCCGACGGTTTGTAATGGGGAAGGCATCACCGGCCTTGCAGATACTATCCTAAAACAACGACCAGTATACGTATTGTCACAGACCCGCATTCTGTGGATCTTAGCCCATACGTCCCCAACTGGGAATGAGGTAGCGTGTGCCACTGCCCACGACCTTACCCCCGGGCATTCCCAGAAGGGAAGAAGACGAGCCATTTAGCGGCCCTGCGGTCCTGCACCACCCTCACAAAACTACTCCGACATGCTCCATCACTACCGAGGTTACCGCGCACGGCTCCACGGACTCCATCCATCCCTGTAGGTGTGGTCGACGCGCGCATTTGGTGACGGCTTCAGAACGATCGATGCATACCGTAACCAAACCTTTAACCATTGGATTTGCCTAACTACATACTCCCCCTACTGCTCGGCCCCCCAAACACAACCCTTTTTGTTTTGAAGTGCCCTGTCAATCACCCACCCCCACGCCCACACAATCTTGAGCAGGAGGAGAGCTTGCTGCGTAGGGGCTGGCCCGTGGATCAGGAGTTTGTTGTTGTGGCTAGCTCTGCTGACCATGCGGTTCGCTCCTCTGTCAGCTCCCCAGCACCGCCTCCCACTGCTCTTCACACTATATTCGAGGAAAGGGGTCTCTAGGACCTCAGACTCAGCAATGAGTTCCTTGCAGATGGCGAGTGGATCAGGTTGGACGCTGTCTCAGCGACTAGTGCAATGCCGTTCACTATATGCCACAACCCGCTTCCAGCGCACTTAGGCTTTGCGATAGTTTGAGGGGTTCCCCCACAACAAAGTTATTGACGTGAAATAAAGAAGGTGGTCCCTGCGATTGTGCACTTAACCATCCGTGCGTCGTGGTTTAACTGCAATAGAACCAGGCGATGTGGAGTAGAAACGGGAATTTGCAATGACCGGCCATTGCGGTGGTTGACGAGTCAAGATAATAATCAGAGAAATTGTAACAAGGATGTGTAAGGAGCATCTGTAAGCAGTTTAGCCGGCGTGCTAATTCCCAGCTAGTTGATCACCATACGCTGGTCCTATAAATTTTCTCTACCAGTCATTAATCACAATCCCATGACAATGTGTGCTAAATATCCCGCCCTTTCTTTCAGCGACGTACGAAAGAACTGGCGACTTTTGTTAGTCTGTCAGCTGCGTAATTCTGGCACTTTAACCCTGCATTTCGCCCACTCACACCCCTTATTCTTCGGTTCTGTACCTCCGGAGTACAATAGCGATGAGTGCCTATGGACTCTCACCCACGCAGGGGTCACGACGACAAAGAAGGTGGTCACGATTACGCTAGACGCGGAAATGCCGGGCAGAAAACGGCGCCGATTCACCGAGTGCATCGAGCTTCTCACGCCCATCTGCCTGCTGCCTTTCCTCTTCGTGAACAAGGTATGTCGCATGCTGTCCTGGCATGCACACAACCTGTCATTGCCGTGAAGCCTGTATTGACCGCGCTACTTGTGCATAACAAACCGTCTGTCCTGTCCAAGTTATTCGCTGTCATAGCTGCGCAGGAGGCAAGGAGCGTTGTAGCGAAAGTTGAAACTGTCGTTAAAACTCTCTTGATATCGTGTACCTCCTTATATCATGATATCAGGAGGTACACGACTTTGCAACGCCGCTGCCAAAACGCATGTATGCCTGTAAATCCCGTACGTTGCGCTGCTGCGCCATTTATTCAGACATGTGGAACGTCACAGGTTGCATAAAGAGGCGACGTCGCCAACAAATGGGCTGTGTCATGGCAGGGCTGCTGGAAACATATCCCACTATTCAGTTCAGTAAATAACGCTGTTGGTCATGACGCACTCATAATAGCACTGGCGAAGGATTTCCGAGCACCCTATTATGAGTGCTAGCCAACACGGTGAGCTACGCATTGAACATTGAACATTCCGTGTACTGGATTGAAGGACGCCGCGCTTTCTTGTACGAAGACATTTATTGTAAACTGGGTAGGAAATTGTTATTCAGTTTGATTGTAATACCTCCGTCAGCCGGCTGCCTCAAGTGGAGAGCTAACCATTCCAGAGGGCCGCCTTTGAGCAAGATGATGGCGCCGCGCAGGAGGGTGTCGGCATCTACTGCATCGTGCTCACCCTGGCGGGCCTCGTTGGCCTCCTGCTGCCGCCGCCCATCGCGGCCATGCTGCCTTTCACCATCCTGCCTCTGGGAGACGTGTACGGCGCAGATGAGCTGGCCGCCGAGTACCTCGAGGTGAGGACACGTAATTGCATGCGCACGATCCATTTAGTGCAGTTTATACGCGGCGTACCGGGTTCTATTCCCAGTCGCGAAGCGGTATTTGGGCATGCGGTTGTGGAGCATGCACAAAGGTAAGCCTCGGTTATCTGGAGAAGGAGTTTTCCCGAAGTGTGGGAGGTGTGGTCCGATGATTTCTCCGAAGCTTCACGTGGTTGCCGATGGGGATACGCAGGAACATTCGCGTAATAAGCAGGAACTTCCGGCGCCCCAACACTGAAATACTTGCATCTTGAGTGAATGAAAAAAATGGCGAAACTATTTCCGCAGCTCCGCATCCTGGTGGCCTGCCTGATGTTCGCCATTGCCATCGTGGCCGACGAGACGCGCGTGTTCTACCGCTTCTGCCTTTTCACGCTGGAACGGTACGCGCTGCGGATGCAGCCGCTGTTTCTCTACCTGCAGCTGCTCGTGCTGCTTCTGAGCACTGTCCTGCCCAGCACGCTCATCGTCATCCTCAGCAGCGTCGTCATCGAACGTTTTGTCAGCACCGTCCACAAAGAGGTCGCCGGCACCGACCAGAGAGACGGAACGATCAGCGCCCGCCTTGAAAACCTGCAGTACTTTTACGACGAGAAGAGGAAGCGAGGAGGTCCGCACCCCACGGGCGTCGATACACGTGACCTCTTCAGGAAAGCCAAGAGTGTGTCGGCGATCAGCGACTCTGTACCCGCCTCCGAGAGCCGCGTCAACTTGGACACCTACGCCGGCAGCAGTTCACTGCTCAGTCGGTACAAGCTGCACCCCTCATGGAGGACAGTGGAGTCGACGAACGTGTCATCAAGCAGTGCCCAGGTACAAAGTGATGCACTACGCGACGCGCCGCTTCGTGTTTTTTTCGCTCAAGAATTGGAGAGCGGTCGGTTTGTGTTTTATTTTCTCAACCCTTAGTGCAAATAACTTAAAGGAGCCATGAAGACAAAACACAAGTTAGGTTCATTCAAAAGATTGCCTCGTTAGAAGCATACTGACACCACTTTTAACGTAAACTTCGCTCAAATAAGCTATATAATTAGCAAAAAAAGGAATGGTCATGCGACCCACTAGCTCATTTCCCGCAACAGAACCTATGATGTCATACCACCCTGCTCTACGATTGGCGGAGGCCGGCAAAAGCTAACGCAAATTAGGTAGAGCTTATAAGCTTGCCGAACGAGATATTTCCGCCTAAATGCAATGCGTATCTATTTTGCAGCAGTAAGATTCAGTAAACAACAAAAGTTACGAAAATGCACGTAAAGATAGAAGTACCGATGCGCACTGCTGTTCGTACTGGGCGCACTGTGCTTGTTTTAGCTGCACAGCAGTCCGTAAGCGACATTGCCTTACGTGACCCTCTTTGTCAAGCATACCCCATGTTTCACGAAGCAATTACTTTCGACCGTAACAAAAATTGGGCCCATCTCCCCGCGAGGGGGACTCGAGTAAATGCGTCGCATAGGGGGTGGGTGTATTGCGTTAACGTTTAGTGTTTGGGGAGTTGGTGGTAGTGAATGCGTTGTATCAGCAGCTTCTTGACGTAGTTTGAATGAGTCAAGGATATAAGGCGCGTTCGTAGCCTCCCATTCTGTGTCGGCTTTGTGGCGCAGTTGCTAGAGCACCATGTACATTGCGTTCCGCCCGCAGGGTCGAGGGATCGAAACCAGGCACCGGATAGTATTTTTTTTATATAGTGTAGGGGGAGGGGTGCGGACTACGACGGTGCGGACTACGACGGACGTCAACGCGGGTGACATCGTGAGTTACTGAAATGCTCTGCATTTAAAACAAGGCAGGTGTAAATACGGCCAAAAACAAAGCAACGGCGGAGTTCTCAGTATACTAGCGCCATCTGGGAGGTTTGACGGCAAGCAAGGCTGCAGGGCCGAATGGAGCAGTGGAAGTTCGTTTGTATACGCGCCGTTATGACTTCATTATAGACGTCACCAAAACACGCGATTTGGCGGGAAAATCAAAATTTTAACCTAAATTGATTCATTTCTCAGTGAATACGGTTCCATTTGCTGCTGTACAAGCGCTGGGGATACTTTAAAACACGAAATCTTTCGAATAAAACAAACTTGTATTTTGTCTTCATGGCTCCTTTAAGATAACTTTCCCCAGTGACCACGCTTTTGAAGGAACAGTACACGCATGCACGCAGATGGACGGACGGATGAATGGATGGACGGTTAAAAGGATGCATGGACGGAAGGCTGCATAGATGGCGGGATGGATGGATGAACAAATAGATAGACGGATGGGTAGATGGATGTGTTGGCGGACGGATGGATAGATAGAAGGAAGGATGGATGGACAGATGGATGGATCGTTGGACGGAAGGCTGGATGGATGGATGGGCGAAAGGATGAATGGATGGATGGATGTACGGATGGACGGATGGACGGATGGATGGATGGATGGATGGATGGATGGATGGATGGAGAGACAGATAGATGGATGGACGGACGGACGGACGAACGCACGGATGGATGGAAAGGTGGATGGATGGACGGACGGACGGACGCACGGATGGATGGAAAGGTGGATGGATGGATGGATGGATGGATGGGTGGATGGATGGATGGATGGATGGATGATTGGATGGATGGATGGATGGATGGATGGATGGATGGATGGATGGATGGATGGATGGATGGATGGATGGATGGATGGATGGATGGATGGACGGACGGCCGGATGGATGCAAGGATGGATTCATAGATGGGTGGATGGATGGATGGATGGATGGATAGACGGATGGATTCATAGATGGGTGGACGGATGGATGGATGGATGGATGGATAGATGGACGGACAGATAGATGGCTGGATGCACGGACGGATGGATGGAAAGGTGGATGGATGGATGGGTGGATGGATGGATGGATGGATGGATGGGTGGTTGGTAGATGGATGGGTGAATGGTTGAATTGACAGATGGTTATGTGGATGGATGGATAAAGGAATGTATGGATAGGTGGATAGATGGATGGGTGGGAGGATTGGTGGAATAGAATCACTCCTCTCACAGCTCTGGAGTAATATCAGTAGCAGCTTTCGGTTGGTTTCGGCCGCCCAGATCCGCTTAAATGCGCCCAAAAAATCTCGCGCGGTATCTGCATAAACCATGCAGCTCACTGCCCTGGCACGTGGCCCATTCCATCGTTAGCAATGACGTCACACCGCTCGGTGACATTTGTCGCCTATCTCTGGTCGTGCTCCATGAGGTACGTTTTCTACCCGCCCATGCATTCCCGCTAACCTGGTACAGTGATTTCTCGACATATAAGCTTAAGCGCGTGGAAATAATGTTTTTAGAACTGTTCTTGAAACTTTGCGAAAAAAAAACAGTTTTTCCGTGGAATAATTTGCCTTCACCGATTGTTACTGCTATTGGTAGTGCTTAGTTTTTTCATTCGTTAGTAATCTGAACTGTTGAATTATACCGAGTCTTTTACTAAGTGCTGCATAAGAGTCTAACACATAATTTCTTAACTGTCAACCTGAGTTTTTGCCACCTGAGTTCGGTCAACCCATGGTCAACCTCAGTTTGGCAACGTGAGTTTCTTGCTGTATTGAGTATACATAATATTGTCGGATTTGACTACATTGCACTTGTTGCAATCTGAAGTCTGTGTTCTTTTGTGTCCTTTCCCACTGTAATGTCGTATTGACACTGTGGGTACGAAATAACCTGACGAGTAGCTTCACGCAATTTAGCAAATATATGCTTTGCATTTATGCCTGTAGGATGGAGGCGAAAAGCGAAAACGCCCGTGTGTTTGACATTGCGGCGCACGTTAAAAAATTAATCCGGACCCTTCACTACAGTGCGAGTGATCGCCTCTGTAGCGTCGGCGCGTTAAACCTCATATTCAATCAACCAATGCTTGACGTGTTTTGCAAGACCCCTTAATATATATAAATATATATATATATATATATATATATATATATATATATATATATATATAGAAATAAGGGTTGGCAGTCAAGAAAACCTCGGAAAGCAAAGTGCAAAGTGGACGATATGGTAGGTCATTGAAACAGTTAAAGAATTTGGAAAGAAAGTGGAGAAAAAATGCCCGCCAGGTGGGATCCAAACCCACGACCATGATTCTTGCCAACATTTCAGCAAAGAGACTTGCCTTCGCCAGGGCAAACCCTCGCCTGTCTGGCACGCTTTATATAGGGGTAGGGTCCCAGGTGAGAGGAGAGAAAAAATGGAATGCAGGAAGCGGATTGGTTTGGGAGTATGCAGGGGGATATGATGAGGGGGAAAGAAGGTTGTATAGTTTGAACCGCAAAGTTGGTAAGAGGGAAGTCAGGTGTAGTGGATATTCCTGGAAATTCTTGGAGAGAACGGATGAAAGGGTGTTTGTTGCACTGCCGCGTAGCCTGCAGAAAGGTTCTCAAACGCAGGAAGCAGGACAGGTGGTGAGAGAAGTTCTTATCAGAAAAGTAGGCCTATCTGCAAGCCCCAGGTCAAAAGAAAAGGTAGGGAAGGCGTAAAATAACTAGGTCAAGGAAATAAGAAAAAAAGGAGGAAAAACCACACACACATACACGCACGCACGCACACACACACACACGCACACGCGCGCACACGCACACACATGCACGCACGCACGCACACGTGCACACACACGCGCACGCGCACACACACCCGCACACGCGCACGCACACACACACGCGCGCGCACGCACGCACACGCACATGCACACTCACACGTGCACACACGCGCACGCACACACACACACACGCACACGCGCGCACACACACACGCACACGCGCGCACGCACGAAAAAAGCAAAAAAAAAAGCAATAACCACAAAACTGAAATGGCACGTGTCGCCAACCGCAACATTCCTGAAACAGACCTTTTCTGAAACTCAAAAACGAAAAGATGAAGTTAGAAGGACGTACGGGGTACAAGACAAAGCGGAGAAAAATAAAAATAAAATAGAATTCCAGAGAAAAGGTTGGAGGGATGCCTGCGCGTATTAAACTGGTAGCTAAGGAATAAAAACAAAAGGAACTCTGTGACCACATGAGGAGCAGTGGGAGGGGGTCATATTCTTTTTATAAGGTACAAGCAAGAACATAATGCTTTATTGCCCGTGAATATCGCAAGTATTACGTAAAGCATCTAGACGAATTCGGGGACTCGCAGACTACAGGGACTACATAAAGCATCTAGACGAACTCAAGTCCGCCCTTATAAACATCAACCACCCCAAAAGCTCGCTCGATCAGGCCTACCAACGTGCATGTAATCTCAAAAGGCATGACGTGCTCAATAAACAGCAACAAAACGAAAGCACCAGGCCGCCTGTCCTAATAACTAAATTTTCAAACGCCCTCCCTAACGTAAACAACATCCTGCGGAAATACTACACCATTTTAGCCAGTAACGACCGACTTAAAAGGACGTTCCCGGGAGCGCCAAGAGTTACCTACCGAAGAAATAGGAATCTAAAAAATATTTTAGTGCATGCTATAACAGGGCCTTTGAAGCAACCAGTCATAGCCAGCTGTTCCCGTCCCAGATGCAAGACTTGCAGGCACCTGCAGACAGACTGCATTATAAAAAGCACAGCCAGTAATTAGGTTCCCAAGTTTAATTCAAGTTTTACGCGAACTTCATCCAACATTGTGTATATGTTAGAATGATCAATGTGTCACAAGCAGCATATAGCCCAAACGAGTCAACCCATGAGCCTACGTCTTAACCACAACCGGCAAATACTCTTGGCAAATCATCCATAGCTGTAGCGCAGCATTTCAGTCATCCAGGCCACAATTTTAATGACCTTAAGTTATATATACTTCAACTTTAAGTCTCCTAAGGAGAGAAAATACCGAGAATCCTATTTCATTCACAAATTGAACTACATGGAACCTGTGGAATTAATGCGTCTAGGGCCAACTTGGAATCCTTGCGATATTCACAGGGAATAAAGCATTAGGTATTGTCTTGCTTGTACCTTATAAAAAGAATATGACCCCCTCCCTCTGCTCCTTATTTGGTCACCGAATTTCTTTTGTTTTCAATCCTTAGCTTCCAGTTTAGTTCGCGCTGGCATCCCTCCAACCTGTTTTCTGGAATTCCGTTTTATTTTTATTTTACTTAGCTTTGTCTCGTGCCTCGTACGTGCTTCTAACTTCATCTTGTTTTCGAGTTTCAGAAAAGGCCTGTTCCAGGAATGTTGCTGTTGGCGACAGGTGCCATTTCAGTTGTGCGGTTATTGCTTTTTTATGCATTGTGTGTGTGTGTGTGTGTGTGTGGGGGGGGGGGGGGGTGCGTGTGTGTGCGCGTGTGCGCGGTTTTCCTTCATTTTTTCTTTTTTCCTTGACCTAGTTATTTTACCTCTACCTTTTCTTTTGACCCGGGGCTTGCAGATACTTTTCTGATAAGAACTTCTCTCACCACCTGTCCTGCTTCGGGCGTTTCTGAGAACATTTCTGTAGGCCACGCGGCGGGGCAACAAGCACCCTCTCATCCCTTCTCTCCAAGAATTTCCCGGAGTATCCACCACACCTGACTTCCCTCTTACCAACTTCGCGGCTCAAACTGTACAACCTTCTTTCCCCCTCATTATATCCCCATTCATACTCCCAAACCAATCCGCTTCGTGCATTTCATTTTCTGCTTTCCTCTCACCTGGGACCCTACCCCTATATAAAGCGTGCCAGCCAAGCGAGGATTTGCCCTGACCAACTGCCAAGTTGTATTGCTCCCTATATATATATATATATATATATATATATATATATATATATATATATATATATATATATATATATATATATATATATATATATATATATATATATATATATATATATATATATATATATATATATATATATATAGTGAATAGTTCAGAACTAAAATTCGCTGTACAAGGGTTGTGCTGATTCCTCTGATTACACACTATTAATGAGACGCGATGCTTCGGGAAGAACGAGACAGGTAACTTAACATTCTCTGTGTAAAAGGCATTTTCTTATGCTACAAATGATGAGAATGTAGTCTGGATAATTATAATCAAATTAATTAAGATAAGTTTCGAATGACTGGTAGGTGGAAAGTGTACGTCATGGCAGCGGCTCGCGTCTTGTCTTACGCAGGTGGATAGATCGTCGCACAAAACATCCTTTGGCCGCATCGGCTTTTCGTCACACGACGAGGGGCCGTGCCAGGTACCTGCGCGCCGCATACGAAGCTTCGGAGGCGTGTCCAAGGCACCCTCATCGATTCTCAAGAGCAAACCTCTCTCACCGCCACTGGCTACGCCGCCCGAAGCCTATACGTTGGCGCCGCCAGCGCCGTCGTCGCTGTCTCCGTTAGCGGAGAAGGCGGAGCGCCGAAGGGGCACCTTTCCCATGTTCGTGACGCCATTGCGTGACGTGGATCACGAGTCGGTACAGGGGCAAGCGGTGACTTCACCCTCGTCACCGCCACAGACGTTCGTGTCGGCCCGTGCCTCCCCAACCACGTCCCGATCGAAGAGAAGCTCGCGCTGCTCTTACCCCAATGAACCAAAGGTGCCCGAAACCCCCGAACCCGAGCGCATGCAGACGAAGGACAGGTCCGCGGTGGAAAAGTCGCATTCGCTTCCTTGCTCCAGTGCTCGGGAGTGCGGCAGTTCGCCACTCGTGGGGAGCCCGAGTGCCCATTCATCGCTCTCCAAGAAGTCTAGGGCAAAGGCATCCTCGAAGCGCACGCGTAGTCTGACCGTGGCCTCGCCGCAACAGGCAGGGGAGCAGTCCTCGAAAATATCACAGGTCAGTCCGGGGTTGGAGAGAAAAAAAAAAAAAACGCTGAGTTCCTTGGGCCAAAAACTGACTGGCATGGGTACGCTATAACTGCAATGCGAGTTTATATGAAAACTTCGCCCAACGCTGATGTAAACAGCGACTTAACGTCGCTAACGTAAACAACGAGGTTCCATGGCGTCACCTAATCGCAACAAAGATTCATAGAACTTTTCAACACCAGCAGTGCGATTCCCGTTCGCGCCAATTTCATTTTCCCGAGTTCCACTGTTCGCGCCATCTACTGGAAACTCTTGTTACTTTTGAGCTGGCAACACGGCCATGAGGGGGCACTGTGGGCACCTTTTGTATTTTGAGGTGCAGACATTTTTTCGAGCCGTATTTTTTATGTGGTGAACCATGTAGTTTTAATTATAGGACCAAGGCAGATATGACTTATGTGTTGATGTGCCTCAAATGTGCTTAATGTTTCCGTTTTTGTCAACGATGTTGACAAGTTAACATTGCCACAAGAGTCAGTAGTTTAGAAAAGCTTTGCCTATATAAACGTCTCGTTGGAGAGTTCTTGTAACTTGCTGCAGGTGTGCTTGGCTCTTGCTCTCGCCCTGGCTAAACTATGCTCTTTCCACATCGCTGCATCTACGCTACCACGCCTCATCCTATGAAAGCCTGGACCAAGAACAGCTTTTATGCACTATCTCCTTTGCAGGTTCGTAAGAGATGAACAAGCTTGGATAAGCTGAATGGGCTACACCCAGCCCGCTGACACGAGAACTAACGATCGCCATGATCACCCACGCGGTGACCATGAGCGACTCGCGAAAGCACATACGCATGCGCACTCACACACACACGTGCATGCGCACTCACTCACACACACACACGAACACACTGCGTACTCATAGGCACTGTTGCGACTGGCCACCCGAGCGCTGCACCGGTGTAGCGACGTTGCCTTGAGCAGAGCGACGAAGTCCTCGAGCCGCCGAAGAGTTGAAGTAACATTTATATACAGCATGTACAGGGTAAGCAAACGTTACATGACTTGCACAAAGGCGACAGCACCCTTTCACTCGGTGCCTCCGAAGAGACTGGTGCCGGAGAGAAGCCGCCGAGGAATGCCGACGATGAGAGCCTCCGGGCTTCTTTTATACCCCGGGAAGTTCGTTGGGGCCCCGAGAAGTTCGAATACGTAGCTCCAATCAAGGATCTCGCTGCCTGAAGTTTGAATTTCGACGAATGGTAGCGAGGCGGTGAGTCAGCGGCGCCGCCAATGGGGAAAGGGAGGCGATGCTCCCGCCGTCTCCGTGACCTCGCCTCCAGGCGTAGCGACATGCCCTTATTTGGTCGTTCTGAGATGCGGGATTCGGCCGCGCCGGCGTGACTCAGCCTCGCTGTCGTCGCGTCGCCTCGTGCAACAGGCGCAACGCATTTGGGCCAGGCGCTCTGGCACAACAGCACGCACACACGCTCTTTCTCCTCTGCTCCACTCCCGATTGGAACCCTGGCTGTACTACTCGCTCCCCACTCGGCGTCGCCTCAAATACAAGTGGTAATTTTTTAGCCCGTACTTGGCTACGAGAACGATAATAATGCCCCTGTTATTCTTATATAGAAGCTTGCGAATGAACTACATGGTTCTGATAGTGAAAGCTATGCTGGTCCAAACAATAGGTGGTCTTTTTGCCTTGCGGAATATGCGCTGTACAGCTGCTAAATGAGGCACATTATGGGGAAGTACCTTCTCATGAGCAACATAAATCAGTATACCTCGTCTCTCCCAGGCAAGCAGCAAGACAGACCCACCCGCTACCGAAAACACAAGTGGTCTGGAGCTACGCTGTGGTCAAGCAGGTCCATCGGAAGCGATAGGTGAACCGAACTCGACGGAGGTTTCAAACTTGGTACCTGGACCGATGCCGAGTGTTCCAGGGCTAGCAGTACCCAAACTGGTGCCGAGCTCAGAGGAGCTACAGGTGGTGCGGATATCCGAACCAAAGTCCGCGTCAAAGCCGGAGGCAACTATTGATGTTCCAATAGAGCCCAGGAATGAACCAGCGCGCCCGGAGTTGCGGGGCGTCCTCAAGAAACGCAGCGCAGCTCTCCAGCCAAGCCTCAGTAGCCAGCGTGACAGCGCGTTCAGCTGGAAGTGGCCGCGGCCGTTTGAAGAGGACAGTCGCGAGTCCAGGACACTGGTGCCACCTGGACCCCGTAGGACGGGGTTGGACACGAGCGGCGTGACAAACCTGTCCGTCTCGGCGCGAACGGGCTCTACAGGGACCGAGATAAGGGCGGGAGCTGGCGTAATATCAACTCAGGGTGAGCCTGTTTGTCATTGTTGCCGCTCGTGGCCATCGTGACTGTTCCGGTCTTGTTAGCAGTGCGTGCCTGCGATACTCGGGGTGTAACTAAGGGACAGCGGATTGATTCTTCTTCCTGAATCCAATTATTGCGCGGGTGCTGATCGTCAAGAAGCAAGTCGTGTTCTGCCTTTTCTCCCTCCTACACATGCCATTGACTTTTTTGGAGCTTGCGATAGTGCGAAACATGGGTATGCCAGGAAACATATACTGAAGCTTACCGTAAACATAAAAATACCGATCCTGCATTATACAATATTGACGAAATTCTTACTGCATGCCTCTATTGCCTCGAACGACGCTTATCCTTTCTGACAACAAAATTACAGCTTATTTTTGTACAGCGCCTGGTATATATCGCAGATCTGTGAGGGTCAGACAAATAAAACAGAAAACACAAAATGAAAAAGTAATGTTTCAGCTAAACTAACGGGTGGAACTGTTACCACGATTGATAGATGTTTCTTTATTTATTAAGTGCGAATGCACTTCTTAAGCGACCCTGAATCACGTGTCCACCGCCGTCCGTCCATCCGCACCACATACCCACTTAGGGCGATTGGCCAAGAAGAGTTTTTAAGTGCGAAAGCGACCCCACCACATACCCACTTAGGGCGATTGGCCAAGAAGAGTTCCTTCGCTACCCATTCGGCATATCTTCGTGATACTAACCACTTCCTACGGGAAATTAACAACATAAAAATTCACCCGCATTTCCCTGAAGGGGAGCATGGGGAAGTGCGAATGCACGGGTGATGCGAAGGAACTCTTCTTGGCCAATCGCCCTAAGTGGGTATGTGGTGGGGTCGCTTTCGCACTTAAAAACTCTTCTTGGCCAATCGCCCTAAGTGGGTATGTGGTGCGGACGGACGGACGGACGGCGGTGGACGCGTGATTCAGGGTCGCTTAAGATAATACTGATTGTGGAATTAAAAGCTATTTAATTCCACACTAGCCTGGTCAAAGTTTCAATGACTTGTGGGCTTGGCGCCTCGTGATCCCGATGTATGCTATAGGATTCAACCAGGGCTTCAATCCCATCTCGGTGAGGTATATTTGTGTACAGAGAAGTTACATCTATAGTTACAAGGAAGGCGCCATCAGGGATTTTTATGTTGTTAATTTCCCGTAGGAAGTGGTTAGTATCACGAAGATATGCCGAATGGGTAGCGAAGGAACTCTTCTTGGCCAATCGCCCTAAGTGGGTATGCGGTGGGGTCGCTTTCGCACTTAAAAACTCTTGGCCAATCGCCCTAAGTGGGTATGTGGTGCGGATGGACGGACGGCGGTGGACGCGTGATTCAGGGTCGCTTAAGAAGTGCATTCGCACTTAAAAATCCCTGATGGCGCCTTCCTTGTAACTATAGATGTAACTTCTCTGTACACAAATATACCTCACCGAGATGGGATTGAAGCCCTGGTTGAATCCTATAGCATACATCGGGATCACGAGGCGCCAAGCCCACAAGTCATTGAAACTTTGACCAGGCTAGTGTGGAATTAAATAGCTTTTAATTCCACAATCAGTATTATCTTAAGCGACCCTGAATCACGCGTCCACCGCCGTCCGTCCGTCCGCACCACATACCCACTTAGGGCGATTGGCCAAGAAGAGTTTTAAGTGCGAAAGCGACCCCACCACATACCCACTTAGGGCGATTGGCCAAGAAGAGTTCCTTCGCATCACCCGTGCATTCGCACTTCCCCATGCTCCCCTTCGGGGAAATGCGGGTGAATTTTTTATTTATTATTTTATCTATTTTTATTTATTTATTTATTTATTTATTTATTTATTTATTTATTGGTACCTCAAGGGCCATTTTTGGGCGTTACATGAGGGGTGGGCAGAAGAAAAAAGGTAGGCAAAATACAGTGCAAAGATGTAAACAATAAGGGTTACAGATCATGGCAGAATTCCTCTATCGCAGCCCTAAAACGAATGCTCGATGTCGGCAGAAAGATTGTTCCAGTCTTGCGCTGTATGAACAAAAAATGAACCCTGAAAAGTTGTAGTGTGAGCGCGTGGCGTGTAAACAGCGTTAAGAAGGCTGTGGTGCGAGGTTCTAGGAGGGGGTAGGATTTTCTGATTGTTTGGGGGCAAGGTATAAAAGAACCCTTGATAAAGAGAGGCGTTAAATTAGTCGACGGCAGGTGAGAGGAGGGAGGCGAAGTTGCGATTTTAGTGCCGAAACGCTTGAGTGATACGAAAAACCTGAAAGAATGAACCTGGCTGCGCGGTTTTGAACGGATTCAAGGGCGTTACAGAGGTTGGCTTGGTGTGGGTCGTAGGTGGCGCTGCCGTAATCAAGTTTGGTAAGAACGAGTGTTTTGTATGCAAGTAGTTTAACAGCTGATGGTGCCAAGGAAAGGTTGCGACGCAAATAGCCTAGGACACGATTTGCTGCGTTAGTAACATGACTGATATGGTTGGACAAAGTTAAATCGTGACTAATTTGGATGCCTAAGAACTTGACTGATGTACAGGAGGGTACCGCAGTATTGTTAGGTAATACGAGCGGGGTGCATAATTAGAACGACGATTAAAAGAGATCAAAGATGTTTTACTGACGTTAGGTGACATGAGCCATTTCTTGCAACACTCTTGTACAGCAAGGAGGTCATTTTGAAGGGCCGTTTTTTCTAAGGAATCGATTAATGGAGGAATGTAGGTAAGAAAAGTGAAAAGGACAACAATTTTCTTGTTTATGTCCGTCCGTCTCTGACATGGCGAGACGAGCCACAAAGACAGGACGAACGAGCAAGCGTTTATAAAGATTCTTTCGTTCGTGCGAGACGAAACTGCCATCACAGCGCGCTCCTATTCCTTTGAGGAAAGGTAAGGTATCGTGTGGAACTTCATGCACTGAATAGAAATCATCCAAGGCTCTGCAAAAATCAGCTGCTTAGCTGGGTAAACTCAGATTATCAGCACTGGGTACTGTGTTCAATTCGAAGTTCACATATATCGGCTGATGCGAGCACAAATTTTGCGGCGATCACAGTGCTAATCCTGTCTCTCATACCTGCGTTCAAAAAATTCCCGTTGCAGATTATTTCGAGCATCAGACGTCGACCTTTCGCGTGCGAGCGTAAGTGTTCGACACACCGCATACGTGCGTGCCTTGGCATACAAGCGTCGCGCACGTGCACGTGGACAAAAGTATCACGCCAC
This sequence comes from Haemaphysalis longicornis, assembly GCF_048455015.1. Classification (NCBI taxonomy): domain Eukaryota; kingdom Metazoa; phylum Arthropoda; class Arachnida; order Ixodida; family Ixodidae; genus Haemaphysalis; species Haemaphysalis longicornis. The sequence goes on along the minus strand of NW_027526422.1, from coordinate 30,232,782 downwards.
ACATGCGGAGAACGATTCGCACTCGTTTTGTTCCTCTGTAAACCGGCCCTGCATCCTTCATGCGTATTTCTGACGGCTGCCGGACCGGTTTCTGGCGGCGGAAAACGCGTGCAAAAACGCGTCGTTCCCCGCAAATGTGTTGGGCCCTTCAGTGACTGTTCCATCTCGCGCATGCAGGTTCACCACGGCGGTTCGCCCAGCGTTCGTTGCTGGTGTCACTTTCACCGCCATTTTCGGCAACCTGATCAACCTTAAAACAGTGCCCACGCGAAGGACTCTGCTCGGAATGCTTGATTGGTAAGCTTGAGTGATCGCTTGATGGCATGTTTTATTGATCCCTGAAAACGTTAAAGAACAGTTCCTCGTAATGCTCCACTGGCGTTGCCAAGGACGGAATTTCTTGGAAAGGAGGAGATGCAGTATTCAGACGTGTTTTTCTCGAAGAGACAGATGTATATAATTTTTACGGTAAAATCATTGTAGACGTTTCGAGAAAACTGAAGCTTACTGGTCAAATTACAGTGCTGGGCGCTGCACAACTGCTTTAAGTAGAGCGAAGAAAAACTAGAACTCCCGGGAACAATAACCTTGAAGGTACTGCTTGGTCCATTGCCCTCTCTACGAGCTCAACGCAAAGTACTTGCCGCGCCGTTCAATTATCTGGACGACATTTTGTCATTGAAGTGATTTAAAGCTTAGAAAAACAGACTGCTTTGGACTGCTTTATCGCACTACTGACGCAAACTAGAACGTGCTATTTTTCGTTACTTTTATCTCTTTTATTTCTTCGCTTTTCCTTTCGTCTGCCCTGTAATCCATCGGGCCTTTTCTCTGCCCCTTTCCCTCTTCCCCTACTGAGTAGCACGACCGTGTATAAATAACGGCAAACATCTCGGCTTTCCCTTCTAACAAAGAGCCTTCTCTCTGTCTTGTTCGAGTCATGAACGTCACATTTACAGTTCTACTTACTTGATTGCGGTTGTTGACCTCGGACAAGCGGAACCAGGCACCAGGAATGTGTCATTTACTTGTTTTTATAATAAGCCTGAGCAGCGGGTGAATGCCTTGTGCCCCCTTATTCATCTTTGACTTTCCCGCGTTTCTTAGGCGATCACCCTTCCCTATGTTCCTACGCAGCCACGATAACGAGTGCCCTGTGAGCGGGGGGAGCTGGTTCGCCGTCTCACTGCCAGTCGTTCTCACCTGCTGCCTGATGGGCTGGATTGCCATATACTGGAGCAGCATCATGAGCTGGTGAGGACAATGCTTGAAGACTTCTCGGGCCACGAATCAGGTGTTCAAGTGGTACGCGCACTGAAAATTGCGCTTCTTAGGCAGCTTTGTATTGTTGCTGCCGCACACCCCCGACGTATTTCATTGCGTGACCAAGAAATGACATACATCAACAACCTTTTGCACACTTGTTTCGAGAACACAGAGCGACAGAAAAACAATGTAGGAGCGCGTTAGGAGAGTTGATGGCGGCCGAGCTGACAGCGGGGGGCGGTGCCTTCGCACACCGGCTTTGGACCTGCTTCTTCCGAAAGTAAACTTGAGTGTTAAACGAGTGCAGCGCTGAGTATGTACCAAACGAAGATTTAAGGTCAATGGCAGCGAAGGAATGCCGACACTTGTGGACAGAGGAAGGCGCAAGACTCTTCCGGTGCCGTTGAGACGGTGGGAACGCAAAGCACGGTTGGCATGGTGTGCGAGCGGCGCGCGGGAAACTACAAGTTGCGGGTTATAAAGTCCAAGCAAAGCGTGAGCTTCCGTTCAAGCCTCTGGTTGGCAAGGGAAATAGATGAGATGTCTAGGCATTGTTAAAGATCCACAACCCGTTAACTCTTTCGTTACCACGCCTATTCAAATCGATCACCGGTGATCGATGATTTATATTGCCTATTTTCAACATGTTGTAGTCGTTTCTCATACACCTAATGCGGCCAGTGGTTAGTCTAGGCACTGCCCTTTTATAATCAGTTGAAATTTTCCCGCTCCGGCGACATTGAGATTTTTGACGGCATTTTTTGTGAGCTTAGGTGCGTGTGTTTTTGAGAAAGGGGGCGTGGCGGCTGCACTTGAGAAAAAAGGATGCAGATCATGGTTAGGCTGCATTACCATAATATTTTTTTTTGTCCAAAGGCTCCTGGCAAGTCAAATATTAAATAATGCGGTCAGCTTTGTAATCCGACAGCGTTGAGAGGTGATAATTACTTGAAAATGGCCCCAGCTATTCACTAATGATCTTTGGTTCGGGCAAAGGGCAGCTTTATTCTCCCAAAGCTTATTTCTGATGGTCCCCTGCATGTCTAGCAAGTGTGCCTGCATTTTCAACCAGTTTCCAGCAGTTTCGGTTTCGTTTTTGCATTGCGAAATTCATGTTTGGCGCTACTACGCAGTTACCCAACTACAAGCTCATTTGCCATGGCGCCTCCGTTGCCCGCTACTGCTCCTCCAAACAAGCATTCCGCTCGCGCTTCCACTTTATCTACGCCTTGCTTCTGCGATAAGAGCTTCCGCTGAAAGTCAAACGATAACACCAAGTCGTCGGGTATCAGTTCAGACGAGGAAAACGCTTTCAATTGGCCTTGAACACCGCCAGCTGTTCACCTGCCAGTTTCGGTTTCACACGAGGGTATTTCCGGAGGTCTAGTGTCGCTTCTTAGTAGTACTGTCTATTCTGACGAAGTCTCCAACAGCCTTGTATTTGTTTCTTTCCAAAATTGTTAGGTGGCGCTGCCATGTAGTAGGCTCGTAGTGCTGAACTTGCTTCACAGCCAGACGGCGGCTTGGTGAAAGCTTGCTGGGCATGATTCTAGCGCATCGTACCTTATTCCTGCAAGCAGGGCTACCATAGTGAATCCGAACATGATAATAAACCGCAAATGAAAGTTCTGAATGATAAGTGATCATCAGAACGTCGACAAGCATCTACCAAAGAGTTTGGTTCTCAACTCCAAGCGGATTTTTTCACATCGCTTGCTTGCCTTCAATATTGTGCCGGTCATAATCATTGACAAGGTGTTTTTACATCATGTGGAGGCTAATTTGGGCCTTTAATAATGTGAAACCACCAGATTTCTTCTAGAGAACCATCCAAAATAGCAAAGTTTGAAATAGTGGTTGGGCTTCACCACATGGCACGGGCACGACGCGGGCTAACATTTTCTTTTATATCTGACAAATTGTACTGCGCAACTCAATTTTTTTTCTAGGACGGGTTTTTGAAATGTTTACTTACAAAATGTATATTCTAAATTTTTTCTACTCCTGGTCGTTTATTATACACAACTTACTTTTTTCTTATTTTCTTCCACGAGTGGACAAAAATTTCGAATTCAATCATTTTTTTTGCAATCATTATTTTGGAAAACATTATTAAAACTGGTGTCGTTGGAAAGCGCGTGGAATAATCTGCATTGTATGTCACTGCAATGTATGCCTAACCAATATGTATAGCACAAAAAAAATATTTTGTTAGACCTCTCAAAATTGGTCAATTTCCCGCAGTAACGAAAGAGTTAACTTATTTTACCGCAGCGCTGACGACGTGGAAGAGCAAACACACGAAGACTTGTCAAAGTGTGCAAGAGCTCGCCGGCGGAACATTAAGGAACACATGTGAGTACGCCCATTTTTTTTAAAGGCGATAGTCTTTTTTTGGGCTACTTAAACGCAGAAATTTTGGTCTGTTTGTATGTCTGTTTGTCTATCTGTGTTTCTGTCTGACTTGATTCAGTCACCCAGCCAATGTGAAACAGAATCCGCCCAATAGTCTTATGTACCCACAGCCAAACCTAAACGTCCATGTCAGGTGGCAATATTCATACTTGTCAACATTGTTGAGCAAGAACAAAACATTACCCAAATGTAAGACAGAAAATGAATGAATTTATTTAGAAGGGAGAGGTCGAACGCCTCGTGCAGGGGAAGGGGAGGAAGAGGAGGGGAAATAAACCAGCGGGGGGATTGGGTTCAATCACAACGCATGTCCGCCCCGCACACGGACCACTTCATTTAGGTCATTTTCACTAGACCTGTACGTTCAGCAAATGCCCACAGGGTCAGTAAAGTTTCTTTCACGTCGCTCGACGGCGTTATCCATTCTTGAAGGGACGTGACGTGAGGAGGTAGACACCGACGCCGTTCCTCGGAGAGTCCGGCACAGTCCCAGAGAAAGTGCTGTATGGTGGGTTGGTCGGCACTGCACAGGGGGCAGGGAAGGGTAGGAGGGGGAACAGGTGTGGAGCCATCTGGTCTTTTTCTGCCGAAACGCCGGTACCAGGTCCATCGGTCGCGGACGTCAGGAGTGACCGCTGTGCCGAAGCGGGCCTTGTGTAGAAGGACCTGGAGGCCTCGCGGGATGTCCTCGGGAACTGGTGGGTCTGGCTTTGGGGTCGTTCCTTGAGGTGACGACGTCGCCGAATTTTTCGGATAAGGCGTTCAACGACTGGGTTGTTGAGGGCAGGTTCGGGAAGTGGGGCGGCGGGCGTCGCATGAGAGTTCTGGGAGGTACGAAGTGACACAGATGCCATGCGATGGGCCGTCTCGTTCCCTGGGTTGGACTGGTGGCCGGGGGTCCATTCTATAAGAATTGTGGTGTCATTCATTTCGGCAAGGTTGTCGATCGTTCGTCTAATTGCATTGGAGATGTAGTCATGCGGATCTGGAGAATGCATTGTGCTGATTGCCTCTGCATTGTCACTATATATGACGACTTTAGAGGGATTGTGTTTTGTCTTGATGGACGGGAGACCCCTGTTAAGTAGGGCGGTGGCCAGTAGAATGGCTTTAAGTTCTGCTGTAAGTGGGTCGATTTTGGATTTCGTAGAGAACGTCATGTACTCTGTCAAGCTCGGATCGTTGATGTGGTGTATCCCGCACGTAAATCGGTCAGATGCTAGTGCGGCATCAGTGTAGATGGCATATGTGCCTGGTTTTAGTAGGTGCTGGAAGCGAGATAGGGTGTTTCTTTGATGCTTGTGCCTTTTGCGCTCTTTTGTCGACCTTGGTTTGTGATTTACCGGTTGTGTCCATTGCCAAGGCGGGTTTCGGGTCAAAGAAATGTCTTCTGACGGGCCAGGTGTAAAAGTTCGTGTCTCATCGTAGGCGATGAGATGACGGCCCTTAACGGTGAGTTCGCGACGGTCGGAATGGTTGTCGCGCGCTGCTTCCAGTGTTGCTTCAATTGGTGGCAGCGATGCAAAAGTATACAAGTCATTTAGCTTGGTGTGCCGAGGGAGTCCGGTGATGACTCGAAGCAGTTTGTGATGTAAAGTTCGAACTTTATTTAATTGGGTTTGCGTCAGGTTGAAGCAGGTCCCACCATATGTTAGCCGGGAAGTTAGAATGGCTCTACTGATGTTCCGGATGAGGGCGGTGCTTGCGCCACCGAATTTTGTGCCGATTCTGTGGATAAGGTGGGCTGTAGCATCCCAGCCCTGTCTGACCTGCTTGAGCCATTCTGTGGCGTTGCATTTTTGGCTGATGGGAACGCCGAGTAGGCGGATCCAACCTTCCGAGGATAGCGGAATCTCTTGATTTTCAAGGTAAAGATGGAGTTTTTGCCTTTCCGGTTCTTTGCCACCCAAAAGCAGTAGAGTGGACTTTTCCGTCTCCTGCTGCCTGGATGGCGTTTTCTAGGGCAAAAATGGCTGCTTGAAGGTCTATGCACGCTTCCTCGGTGGTAGGATAATCGTCTCGCTACGTCCACAGCGTGATATCATCCGCATAGACGGTGAGGCGCGTGCCGCTGGTTTTGTGTATGTTAATTGACACCTTTCTCATCACCAAATTGAATAGGAAGGGCGATATTATGGATCCTTGTGGTACTCCGCGGTCATTGTAGTAGATCTTCGGATGGTCGTTGCCCGTTCGGATCTCGAACGTTCTATTTTCTAGAAAACTGGCAACGTAGTTGTACATCCTCTTTCCCGGATAATGGTTCTCGATTTCGGCCAGTATGGCTTCGTGCGACACCGTGTCGAAGGCCTTCTGCAGATCAACTGCCACCAGAATATGTGGTTGTCCTGATGGCGGGCCTGGTCGAGCTGAATTGATGAGCCGTCTTAGAAGCCACAGACTGTCATGAGTCCCCTTGTTGGGGCGGAAACCAGTCTGACCAGGGTAAAAGGGGTTGGTAATTTGTTCAAAGTGGTAAGTGAGACGATTAGCAGCCATCCTTTCAAGAAGTTTACCTATCGTAGATGTTAGAGAGACTGGTCGGAGGTTACGGACGTGGTTTTTTGGTTTCCCTTGTTTGGGGATAGGTTGTATACCCGAGTGTTTCATGGAGGTAGGGATGGAGCCAGGTTTCCAAACATCGTTGAGGAGTTGGAGGAGGAGTTGTTTGTTTTGTTCGTTTAAATTCTGAAGCATAGTCCAAGTGATACCGTCTTTACCAGGAGCGCTACGCTTGTTAATCTGGTGGAGGGCAGTCTCCATTTCCGCCATAGTGAACAGTGATTCTTCATTGTCCTCGTCCGTAACCGTTACGCGAGGGTGGGGAGGTGGGGGCGTAAGGCTGGCGTTGGGGAAGAAGTTGTAAGCCGCCTCTTGTTCAATTGTTTCGATAGATCAGCCAATGTTGAGAGCAATTTTGACAATACAGTTACCAGTCTTTTTCTTGCCGTTAAGGGATCGAAATGTGTGCCACAGCTTTTTAGTAGAGGTGTCTTTGTTGAATCCCTCGCAGTATTCCGTCCAACGCAAGAAAGACAGTTCTTTTTCGTATCGCTTAATTTCTTTGTTTGAGCCGGGCCCGCTTCAGGTCTCGAAATCGCCTCCCATAACATTTGTAGCGGTTCACGAGTATGTAGTAGGTATCCCATAGGTTTAGCAAGTGCCGGTCAGGGCAAGGACAGTCTTCATCTACTGTGGAACATTGAGAGCTTGTTTGATAAGCGCGCTGTATTTCGTTACCGAGGCTAGTTATGTCGTGCGCTTTAGTTGGGCAGATGGAGCAGGATCGAAAGGCTTCCCAATTGGTGGTGGTAATTCGCCGTGTGCCCTGCCGGAGTTGAGCTCGTTTAAGTCCAAACCATATGGGGTAGTGATCACTACCCCAAGGGTCTGTTGCAACGTGCCAGTCATGGACGAGGGGGCCGTCAAGGCAGAAAATCAATACATAATGAATATTTGCAGTGTTGCTTTATTAAATATTTCCTGGATGCTTGATTTTTGCGATATCACATGAAATACGACACCAGCTGGAGAATATCGTCGCCTGGTGTTGCCCGCGTCACTACAGCTCCTAGCGGAATTTAAAAAAAGATCAAACCACAACAGTAACGAAAGGTGCCACTACATAGGTGCTACGTTCCACCTCGAATACACGTTGATCATGGCAACGTGGTTCTATAAACATTGTAGTAGTGTGCCTCGAATCACGGGCGTCTCCGCCGTACGGCAACGCTGACATGGAGGCACCCGTCCTTTAGCAGTAAAACGCGGTAAATTTAAATTGACTTGAGCAAACCTCTATCGTGCTATCTCGGGAGGAACGAGACGGGAGAGGAACGGTATGAGGTGAGCGGGAAAGAGAAGGGAGGCGTTTACATGGCAGGAGCGCCAGTCAACTATCGCCTTTTTTCTGTTCTGTAAATGGCGTCTAAGCAACAGCTTAGTGGTATATCTGTTCTTCCCAGTACGCGGGACGTCCTTCTGTTCGGCTTGGTTGTGTGCCTCCCGGTCGCCTTCAGTGCCTACGGCAGCCAGTACCCTGAACGGTAAGCAAGTCTTAGCTGGTCGGAATCCTACGACAACGGGTCCCGCTGCCGGAACCTGCTGAGGCGCGAGGGACGGAATCTAAAACGACGTTTACACAAAAATTATATACCTCACTTTGGTTGAGACGGGCATTGCTGGTGCTTTGGTCACCAGTCGTCGATGCGGAAAACTACAAGGTCTCGCGACTAGCGCTTTAAGAAGGTGAAATTTCCGCCCTCGTGTTCACTGTTCGTACACCTGAACATCAACATTCGGGTGCATGCATGCAGGTACACCGAAGGTCCTCTCTTGGGGCTCTCCGTCATTGCGATGAGCATGCTTCCGGCGTCGAGACTACGCCACTGCTGGTCTCAGCGCTTGGTAAGCTGGCGAGCCGTGGCCTCCCGCATGCCTTGGCACATCCTATTCATGATGGGCGCTGTCATGGCGCTCACACGGATCGTCGAGGTACGCACCCGTTGATGGAATTATGTAGTATTGGCTCAATTGAAAGTGGCCGTGGTCACGGTTCCTCAAATATATAATAATGAGAGGGCTGCTTCGAATAACTACACCCGTTATTTAATGACACTACTAAATGGACTTTGCGGCTACGCGGGGATTTCAGCCCTTGCTCTGTCAACTCAGCAAGAAACATAGCAATTTTGCCCGACTTTTATGGCCGCTGAGAGGCCGGGTTTTCTTCCGCAAATATGCAACACATCCCTCAGGAAGTGGAGAATGCACCAGCTGGCTATGAGCGTAGATAGTCTGTTTCAAGCGTAGCAGATACGAACTTCGGTTGAAATGGTACACGGGCCTACAGCTTTGGTAGTGTCCAAGTGTATTGAAATCGATGGTCAGAGGACGCGATTGTGTTTACTGAATCAGCCTGTAGCCTTCTGCTCCTCTGACTGCACCATGGAGAATAGGGGCTGGGAATTCGTTTTGCTAATAATGCCTGCATCTACGAAAAGATGGGGTACTGGCCTATTTTGAAAGATTGATACAAAGTGCTTAGAAGATGATTATTGGCGAGTGTTTAAGAAATACAAGACTGCGATGGAGGGCCAGGAGGGGACACAAGCTTAAGCAATATTCACATCCGCCTTTTCCATTCCTGCGGGGTCATGCGAAGGAGTAGGATACATGGACGATATGAGTGATGGTCTTCAGGCTGAGAAAACGGCGCATGCTTGCTTGTGGGAAAACATTCGGAATGTAAAATATTGGCCTGCCGCGTATCTGCTTGCTCCGCTGTAAATGAAGTCCAAAGACGATATCTTTCTGGCCACCCCTGCAGCGTGACGCCTCGTCTGGCCTTCTCTTCCAACTCCTCTTCTATCTCTCTTCTTCTCTTCTTGCCTCTTCTACCTCTCACACACCGCCTCCTTCTTCCTACCTCTAATAATCTTCCTTCTCTCCTCCATCTCCCACACCCTCCTCGTTGTCCATCTAATCTCCTGCCTCACTACTCATGACTGAACTCTACGTTTACCCTCCTGCTCTCCTTGAAAATTAAATCGACTTTAGCGTACTTCCATTACATCCATTATAAGAGGAGGGGAGGGTGACAGTGTGAGGGGTGGGGGAGAGCAAAGGGTGTTACGAGGCAGACGCGGATAAAGCTTATGGTCTTTCGACGGCGTTTGCAGAAAAGCAAGCTGATACACGGCCCCAATTTTTTTAGAGTGGAATAAAAAAAAAGCGCATTGAGGTAGAAAGGCTGCCCCAGAAAACGTTCCCGGCTGCACTCGGGGTAACTGCAATACATTAGGACGAGCACTGATGTTGTGTCCTTTAGTCGTCGTGTTGTGCTTCATTTTTTCCGCTTGCCAACTGGTTCTGCAGGCTTATCGCCTCGTGGAGACCTTCCTGGGGAATGTGGACGACCACTTCTGGGAGAACCGGTCACCCAAGTCGAACCTGTTCATCCTGGCCAGCCTGGCGGCCATCCTTTCCGAGGTGGTGATCAGCGACTCGCTCGTACAACTGCTCGCCCCCACCGTCCTCCGTGTGGTGAGTGCGGGCGGGCACATCCTGAATCCCATACATTCAAACGACCAATGCTTAAAAGGACGACACGATCCTGAGAATTTCTTTCACATAGGTAGGTATCTCTGAAAAGGAAATTACGTCATGTAGGTCGAGACATCATCTTTTTATATCACTGTTATATACCCATTCTCAAAGTTATAACGGAAAAGTGTGTGGAGAACGCATCGCTCCCCAGTCTGTTACCCCGGCAACAATTTGTATACTTCAATTACGTCAAAATTCACCGAAACATTTCGAGCTGTGAGCCAGACACGACACGTGGTATCATGTACCCCACTGTTTACCTTACAGCAAAATATACGCAAATATGCTGACACGCAGCGTCAGCGTGGCTACAGGTTCTTCCACAAGGTAGAAATAACAGATATCCCCCTCACTTGAACTTTTTTTTTCATAGCAGGATACAAGAGACTAGAGCGTGCAAACAGCTACCACGGTAGCATACTTCGCAGGGCTGCTTTTTACGCCGAAATAGGATGAGTACTATTTTTGAATGATCGTTGCGCACCAGTCAGTGCTTCCATATTACATGGGTGATTAAAAGTGGGCCAGGTAGAAACTGAAGCTTTGCCGGAAGCGAAATTCCATTAGTACTCGCACGTGCACTCCATGTTCTAATTGAACACAGGTGTTAGCATGACCACCAAAGTCCTTTCGGCTCCTCATATTTCGGGCTCCTACCAGAACTTCGAGGTTCGCAAATAAAGGAGCTTCACACAATTTTCTCGAGTCATACCCACTTCAGTAATAAGGTATCTCCCAACTTGGAAGTTCTTGCGCAGCTCCTCTGCGAAAGCAACAAATTGTTCAAGCGACTTTTAATACGAAGCTTTTAGTGCATAGCTAATGGCGATGCAGTTGCGCCAAAACGCACTGCAGGAAAGACACCTTTACACAATGAGCTTCCACAACAGCCCGTCAATCGTACCACACACGTGGACAACGGGAGGTCTTGGCGTGCAAAACACGATGCGGCAGTGCGCTGGAAGACCCATTCGCATGGTAATAGAATCCATGATGATGATGAACGTTCCATCATCGCATTTGGGCTGCTCAATGTTTCCATTGGGTTGTGGGCGTGGGCGTTCACTTTGGATTTTGGTTGAGTTTAAGTTGACTTTGGCAGTTTGGATTTTGGACTTTGGGGGCATCCATTTTGGACTTTTATTCGACAGAGTTTGTGTGAATTAACCTTCGTGTTTTAACCATCTTTACCATCTCTGTCTTAAGAAAAGATCTTTGATTTTTTGTTATCAGCTCTAACCCGCTTTCTCGAGCTATCCATGGCGTTACTGGTGTATTCTTCAGAGCACGTTAAACGTGTAAATAGAAGTTGGGCGCCTCCATGCACGTATTCAAGAAATGAAGATGAAAACTGTTGCATTTAAAATACAGTCGTTGGGGTATTGGTGAGTGTAATACACTCTATTTCCTAAAATAAATCTGTTGCATTACGGAATGAAGAAACCGGCATTAGAGAATTCAGCCAGAACTACCAAATGCGAAATGCGTAGAACTGTTTCAAAATTATGTAAATGGCCTCTATTTGAACGTTCGAATAAAGATAGGAAATGAGATGTTTGTTCGTAAGGGAATTCGCTAATTTCTCCGTACATCCGAATGAACAATGCTAATAGTCGTCTTCTGGACGCACCCCAACTATAGATCCTATTGGGCAGCTGGAAATCTTGAGATGTCGGGCAGCTGACGACTTGGCTATATGCGAGAAGTTAGCGTTCAGTTCTTATTTTTCAAGCGAAGCTTTCCATGTCCCACTGAAGGCGTCCGTGCGCACACCAAAACGCGCTACAGGAAAGCCAACTTCCTCTGAAGCTGGGGATAATGGAACAGTGAAAAAAAAAAAAAAAAGCGCTTCCCGTGGCCGGAATCGAACCTCGGTCCGTCGCGTTGTGAAGCCGACGTCTATCCGATTGCGTCATTCCTTTTTTTTTCTTTATTGTATCGCGCCATTCCGAAACGGTCGAAACAGATTGGATTTGGACAGCGATGCACTGATTTCAAAAATGAAAAAAAAAAAAATTATGCACCCCTCCGTCTAACGACGACAATGGTTGAACGCAAAGCTTTCTTCGTCGGAAGTCAAATGACGAAGAGTCTACGATCAAAAGTCCAAACTGCAGGCGAGTCAAGTCAAAGCTCATAGAGTGAAAGTTCAAACTTCGTGCGGCTCAACCAAAGATTCCCTCACGAGAAAGCTTCGCGTCCAACCATCGTCGTCGTTATACGGAAGTGTGCAGGATTTCATTTTACTGAAGCAACGGCGAGTGCAGGAGCTTTCATGCATCTAGCTGTTCTGTTAAGTAGATGAAACCCCAATCCTTCTCTCAACTCACAAGGCAGACTTTTTCCCCCAACATTTTACCCACCCGTCTGCACAGAGGACGGCACTTGTTTCTCGTCCGTTGTAAACGCAGGCAGCATTTTACTAGCGAAAAACAGACGCGGACGAAGAAGTACACAGGACACTCGCTAGACTTTCCTGTCGAACGCGTAGTCTAGCGAGTGTCCTGTGTACTTCTTCTTCGTCCGCGTCTGTTTTTCGCTAGTAAAATGCAGTCAGATAACCAGCTAGCCCAACTTTATGCCTTAACTGTGAACACAGGCCTCGGCGTCGGAAGTTCCGGTGTCGTTCTACGCGGTTCCGGTGTGCCTGGTGGCGTGCATCAACGTGGTGCTGCCGGTGTCGATCCCGATATTCATTATGCACGAGCACCTCGAGTTGAAATGCCTCCAGATGGTGAGTGTGCGGTTCTTTTTTTTAATTCGGAGAGATTGCCCTACGGCATAACGGGGAGTTTTAAAGGTACAACATTCGTACAGTTTCACGTGCTGGGGTTCCCATATCCAACGCTTGAGATGTGGGGGCGTCCCAGGATGGAGCCCTGTGCCTCGGAGGTGTTGAATTCGGGGAGTTGCGAAGACTTCAGCAAGTTCAAAACAAATGTTCAACGCGAGCATGCGATTCAATGCGAATCTTCAAATTCGGAATTCAGGGGTTTAACGCGCCCAAGCAACCACTGGGATATAAGGGGCACCGTAGTGGAAAGCTCTGGACTAATTATGACCACCTGGGCATGTTTAACATGCGCGGAAATCTCGACACACGGGCGTTTTAGAGGTGAAGTCCCTTAGAGGCTCGGGCTGTCGGCGTCTCATGTCGTCGTAGTATCATGTAGTCACGGTACTAAAACACCGGGACACTCGTTTTCCAACGCCTCACGCTATAACGTAACGTATGCTGAAAGAACACACTGGGAAACTCGTTTTCCAACGCCTCGGGCTAGTACGTTTTATCTCCGTGGAAAAAAACGCTTACTAAAAGAACACCGGGGCACTCGTTTTCCACCGCTCGCGCTAGAACGCTTCGTGCTTCAAAGACAGGAGACTTACAGCAAAGCTGTACACCTTACCATCCAATGGTTTCATCTTCGTTGGCAAAACGCCAAGGCGCCAAGAATACACTTATACACTGCATGCTTCGCCCCTCCCCAGGTTTTACGTTAGTGAAGATGTCCCGGGATTTTTTTGTTTTTTGCCTCTACCTGAAAGGCAGCCACCGCGGCCGGTATCCAAGCCGCGTCCTTTGGATCAGCAGCACAAACCCTTAGCAGGTCAGGCACCGCGGCGGGTTTAATGCAAAATGTCCGTCAGAAAGCAACAGCTAGACTGCTTGCAGCAGTTAGGCTGAGGTCTGAAGCTTTAAAAGTGAGCGAGCACTATAGATGCGTCATGAGAGAATAATGCCGAGCCACCAAGGAGGAGGAGTGCGAATCGTCGTTTCTGGGCGACGCCTGGGCTTGCGTAGTGCGTCTCGCTTTCTGAGCGAAGGAATGATGAGTCAGCATGAAAGTGGATTACGCGTATTCCTTGTTGGTGGTAGAGTTCCTGTGTATAGCTCCCCTAGGGGGAGCAGACTTGTGCGTCCATCCGCCATCTCGAGTTCTAAAGTCGCGCGGGACCCGCCGCGGTGGCTCAGTGGCTAAGGCGTTGCGCTGCTGAGCACGAGGTCGCGGGCTCGATTCCCGGCCGCGGCGGCCGCTTTTCTGATGGAGGAGAAAAGCAAAAACGCCCGTGTGTGCGAGATTTCGGCGCACGTAAAAGATCCCCAGGTGGTCAAAATTAATCCGGAGCCCTCCACTACGGCGCGCCTCATCGCCTGCGTTGGGTCGGCGCGTTAAACCCTACAATCAAATCTAAAGTCGCGCGGGAAACGCACCCTTCACGCGGGCAGGAGCCGCCGCTGTCCAGCTGTGCTGCCGCGTCAGTGACAGCGGCGCATGCGCGTGCCAGCAGCCGCCGGGCCAGCTGAGCGTCCGCCGCTGCCGCCGCCACCTCAACCGTCTCCGGTCTCTTGACCAGAACAGACTAAAAGCAGTGTCTTGTGCGCAGTTCCGAAAGCGGGCCTCGCTGTCGCAAGGTGGAATCTGCGGCATGTGGCAATCAGACGCGTAACTTTTGCGCTACCCGATATACAGGAACTATAGTTGGTGGAGATTTACTGGCTCTGCGCTTCTCCGCCTAGCTCGGCTTTCCCTGACCGCTCCTGTTTGTGAGTGTATGTTTGTAGAGGCGTTGCTGTTGAACGGAGCAGGATCATCAGTTGGTCACCCGGCCGAACGCTGTGCGAAGCACGGAATAAATGTGAAAATTCGGCTTCGTTTTACGCCCGTTAACTTCACGACCCCTTTTGTCGAGCTTTTCACAGTAGTCGAACCATGAGAAATGTGTGCTAATAATGTGCTATATCCTAACATCGAACTAAATGTGTACTCTGTGAACGCTGATTCGCATGTTTCTAATTACCTTCAACACAACTATATCCGTGCTAAACCAATAATAACCAATTATCAACAAGGAGCCCCCCTTGTTCTGGCTCTAATCTCGAATCAAACGACAACACATCAAATGCATCAAACGACAACACATTTTTTGATAAGTTCTGGGAAACGTTTCGCCCTCCATGCCTAAAAATTATGCAAGGATGACGTCGAAGAAAGCACAGGAGTTCCCCAGGCCGTTTTCATAATCCAACAACTTTGCTTTTATTCCCCCTTGGGGAAGTCACAGGGCTTTTAACGTCCAGTAGCACGAAATAAGGGCTGTTTGATCTGGTTACCAGAGCCAACTTGTTAAACGTCGCGTGAGCCCGCTGATGAACATAAAGACTAAAACTGATTGTCATCATTTATTGGTCCCTTAAACGACTCTAGTGGTGTGTTGGATAAGCGTCGTCACTTTTGCCAGGCAAGCAGAGGAAGTGATGATGTTATGTATCTGGGACCTTTAAATTTTCTAGTTGATTACGCACCGGATTCGTCATATTCTCACGCGAGAAAATTGGTTTGTCTGGGAGACATCATAAGCGACGACAGAAATTTGTAAAGAGAAACGTTCGATGCCTTAGTGCTGGCGTTTCATGCCGCGACAAATGAGTTTCACAAAACGATGATGAAGATAAGTGAAGGCACATCAAGAGCTTTAAAGGAGCACTGACACGAAAATTTTATGTTACACTTTTATTGCTTTTATCGGTGCTTAATGGTCTGGCGAACCTGAAACAGCACTTCAAATAATTCACCGCGCGATAGTTAATTACGTTGAACGGCCTGAAAATCGTTTGTTTCAAATTCCCGCGCTTTCATCCCGAACGGCGCATATGACAGAATCCCGGCCTGACCTCACCGCTTTGTGCGGACGTCACCCGCGGGCCCCGCTTGAGAGGGTGCTGCGCCCGCTCGCCGCTCGTGGGGGGCCGCGCGCGTGAAGTGACGTCACGAGTTTTTGACGAGCGCTGTCGCGTCACTTCTTTTGGCTTCACGGGGTGATGTCACGCTGATGTCCATTTGCTGAGTGCCGCTCCGCGCGCTGCTCCGTTGGCGCGATAAATGAGATCCAATTGAACTATGTTCTTCGCGTCGCAGGCCGCTCATATTTCAGCCAGGGTATTCTGTTGAGTGAAGGAAGCGAACTGTGCAGTAATATTAACGCCGAAAATTGATGTCAGTGCTCCTTCAGGAAAAATTAAAACGCTTCTCGTGGTCTGAGTCCAACCTGGGTTCCCCGCGTAATGAAGCCGGCGTCTATTCGATAACGCGGTTGCGACATGGTCGAAGGAGTTCGAATTTTGGACTTTGAGTCAGGTTGCATGGAACAAAGCTTCGAGTTTTGATTTCCATGGGTGAAATTTCAGAGCTGGCCGATGTTCCCGTTTTTGTCTTGCAGGTGGCTTACGGCGTCTTCCTCAAGTCCATCGCCGTGATTTGTGTCTTCGTCTCCATGCACACCATAGGATTCATCGCCTTGCAGGGGGACTTCGCGGTGAAGAGGAACCTCATTAGGGCGTTCGACAACGCGACAAACATTAACGGCACGGCGATATGACACCTGATCGTGTGTTTTGCTTGTGCGCGTGTGCTTGCGTGGGACCCTTTCGTCGTATTGTTTGTCGTCCAGTTTGTGTTCACGTTCGTCTTCGCGTAGATAGTTTTGTTATTGCTACAATTATTGACACGGGTAATTGTTCTTCAGTCGAATTCATTTCCTGCAATTGAGTGGCCGCCTACCATCAGGACCCATCCCTCATTTTATGAGATACCACGTGTACATCTGACATTAGCGGTTCTATGTATGTAATTTTAGGCAGGATATTAGCCCAAGTAAAATTCGCTATCGATTACGCCTCAATTGCATTGTATCAGTTAGGGTGGAACTGCTTTTTGTGCATATCTGTGTTTTAAGTGTCGCGCTGTGTTTTCAGTGTTGCGGCAATCTATCAGCCGCCGTATTTTACGTCGGATATTTTCGCGTAACCGGAACAAGAAAACGCATATTATTCGTTTCGAATTGGGCGGTGTCAGATCATGCACACCGTATTCGTGCCCACACAGAAGGCAGCACTATGCGTCAAAAACTTCTCCCTGCGTGAACTGCCATTTTAAAGCAAAGCTTTCTAGCTCTACCAGCAAACGGTTCGTTCGTGGTGTGCGGGACAACAAACTCCCAACGCGGCGGAGGCGGCGGCGACGGAAAGGGGGGGGGGGGGGGAGGGAGGGAGGGCAGAGGGTTTTACTCACGGAGCACACCAGAGATTGCGCGGCGAATTTACCCAGCGTTCCCCACGCGGAAGTGCCGGCTCGTCGGCGGTGGCGTCGGCGGTTCGGCTTTGTCGTCTGCTTTAGCGACAGTTGTTTTGCGCCTGTTTTGGTGCAGCTTCGCGTCCATTGCGCGGTGCCTTCACAAGGCTTAACTTGTTCGAAAGCATCTCCAGGGTAACCCGCACCCGACGGAATTAAGTAGTCGTACGGCAAACATATCTTAAGGATTGGTTTGCAGGGCGGGAAAACAATTTACAAACCACATACAGACATCTGGCCGCTAGAGAAACGCTACCTTTTGCGCACTGCTTGCCACGAATGGAACTCCGTTTTCTAAACTGAATACAAATTCGCCTGTTTTTTACGACGTATTGCAAAAGGTGAAAGGAGCGACTGGTTCCGATAAATATCGATTATTAAAGTTCCCTCAGCTTTCTCGCCATACTCAAACTTACTAAACTAACTAGTTTAAATCGGTATAAATGGGAATCACTAAGCTCACACGCCGCATTGTTTCGGTGTCTGCGCTTGTGTCGCGCGGTGGTGTAGCCCCAAGCTAGCACATCAGGATGGCTAGGTTCCGCTGTCTTATCCTTGGAAAGATGCTCCTCTACGTTTTCTTTCTCCCGACTCACGGCCGGGCTACAGCGGCAGCGTCCGCCGCTCTATACCGGTATGGCCGTGGCCGACGCTGCTGCTGCGTTCGGGACACCACCCCTGCGAATTCTAAATAACGGCAAGCAGAATCTCTGGTTTCACTCTTTGTAGAGCCACGTGTGTGAATTCGAGTGACACCGCATGGGCAATTGTTGAGGGTGTCGTTTAAAGCTTTGCTTTCCAACCACATTCACATCGTCGATTGGAGCCATTTTTTGTTTCTATATATATGTTTTACCCGCGCAATAAATTTCAGCTTTGTCAGGGCACGCCTCGATGTTTCCCTCGTCTTACGTACGTCGTCTTGGGGCTGGGTGAACGTCTAGCCGCTATAATTTTCTGCGACCTGTACGTTATACAATATTTGATTCTCTATGTCCATGTTCCCTTCATATTCCTTCTTTACCAATTTTCTCACGCAACGAAAATGTTCCAGTGCCCAACATCGTGTCTGACTACACAGTAAATGCGTTTTAACATCACCGTTACCAACATCAGACCGTGCAATTTGATTTCTTTCATTTTTCAATCAAAATATTTTTTAACGTACATCGCTGTATTTTTTTTTTAATGGGTTCCTCCCGCCGGTAAGGCTGGATTTACACATTGATGCAAGGTCTAGGCGCAAAGCGCAGGTATCGCTGAATATGTCACCGTCGAGAAACGGAAATACGCTAAGTGAAACAGCTGCTACTGCGGGACTGGCGAACGCCACAGTAGCTACTGTGGTCAAGCATGTATTGCATGTATTTTGTTTTAAAGCGAGAATTCGACTACTTAAAGGGGCATGCAGACAAAACACAATTTTAATTCATTCGAATGATCGCCTCATTAGAATCGTACTGACACCACATTTAACGCATACTTCTGTCAAATAAGCTATATAATTTGGAAAATGAATGGCCATGCGACCCACTAGCTCATTTTCCGCAACAGAACCCATGATTACATACGCGGCAGCTCTGCGATTGGCTGAGGCCGCCAAAAGCAAACGCAAAATTATGGAGGGCTTACAAGCTTGTCGGAAGAGCCATTTGTGCTTAAATTAAAGGCACATTCTTTTTACAGCAGTAAGAATTGGGAGGGGGGGGGGGGGGTAAACGAAAGCACACGTAACTATAGAAGTACCGATGAGCACTGCTGTTGGTACTGCGCACACCATGCTTCTTTTAGCAGCACAGCAGTGCGGCGCCTTGGGGTTGTCTCGGACGACACTGGCCGATCGGCGTAAGCGACGGCGTCTTACGTGACAATGTCGAGAGAACACTGTTTCACGAAACGATTATTTTCTACCTTAAAAAACAAGCCAGGTACAAAGACGGTCAAAAACAAAGCAAAAACAGAAAACAGCTCTTAGAGGTATGGTGCCGCCATCTAGGTTGACTAACGCTAAACGAGGCTCCGCAATCGGAGGGAGAGCGGTTCTTGTGATGCCATTTCAGACGTCGCGAAAACATACGATTTGGCGGGGGAATCAAGATTTTAACTTAAATTTATTAATTTCTCAGTCAATAAAGCATCGTTTGCTTACGGACAAGCGCTGGGGGCACTATAAAACAAATTCTTTCGAATAAAACGAACTTGTGTTTTGTCTGCATGGGCCCTTTAAGGTACAACACCAGAAAACGGCGGGTAGCATCAATCTGGCCTTCAAGCACAGCCAAGGTCAAGCGAGAGCTTCCTGCGCTTGGGCAGGGTGCAGAGAAAGCATCTAATCGCTGGCTCATTCCAAAAGGAGGATTGCGGAGAGGCGGATAGAGGGGAAAAGGGGGCGTGCAATCAGGCAATTATGGCTGCATACTAGAGAGCTGCATACATGCAGCTCTCTAGGACATGGGTATGGAAGGTATAGACTCAACTGTCTGATGAAGTTTTGTGCCTCAGTGAAGCTAGCTAAGAAATGTTGTTACAGGACGCTTATTTTCAACGGCAATTGGTTTTATAAGCCAGAGAGAGGCAATTGGTATTGGCGGAAGGGCCGCGAAGTATTCTCCCGCGGCTGCCAGGAGAATGGACACTGCCTGTGTTCCCGTAATTCCGCATGCTTCCAGGTGCAGACCTCCCTAAGTTTGCTGCTCCGCATACCTATCATGGAGCACAGTGCCAGCAAGAGCAGAATTTCTCGGTTGGCGAGGAACAACCGCAGCGATATGGAGCAGTTCCCGTCTCCCTCGGCCGCTACCCCACTGCCGTCCCTGTGCCGGCCGGGGCGGATCTTCCTCAACCGGCCACGCCGGTGACTTGCCCAGGTGCCCAGGCTGATCACGAGGACGAAGTAGGCTGCCAGAGCCGCAAGCGCGGCCAAGTTTGCGCTCATGGACTGGCTGAAGTCTGAAATTCCCTGCTCCTGGAGGGTGTATTAGCACTATAGTAGTTGCCAGCAGAGACTACGGAATGCTGCTGCTGATGATGATGATGTCCTCAAATATTTTGGCACGTACCCACATGGGGGGATTGGCCAGGGCTAAACCGGTTAAATACGTGGGGAATTCAAAATACTTATTTCCGGAAAGAGGCTGTAAAAGTAAACTTAGTTGTGAATGAAACCCGAATTACCCATTAATCAGCACCGTTTAGCAATTCAAACGACCTGAGGCAGAAAGAAAATTTTGAATGCAATTATATATATCCCTTTTTGCAAACCCCAGCTTTGATGCGCCAATAGAAGTGTTATCGATAAAGTCAACCCCAACCGCTCAATCGGGTCCTTCAAAAACAGTTGTCTAGCTGTTGAGAAACGGCGACAGTCGAGAAAAAAATGTTCGATTGTTTCGGGGACCTGGCACCGCACACATAGTTCTGTAGGTGAAAGTTCTGATCTGAACAGATAGAAATTAAAGGGACACTGAAGTGATATGTAAACATTGCGGGATTACTAGCGCAAATTGTAGTCCGGAGTCCCCAGGCCATGTTTCGACCACTCTAGGCGCGTTTACGCGATTTTATTTAGTAGAAAAACTAATTCGAAAACGCTGTCCTCCTCTCTTTACGCTCGCCCATTTTCTGTGGCGTTTTCGTGTGACGTCAGGAGGGGATGAGCTGGCAATTGGCTGCGCCACGGCTGCGCTACTACACGGCTCCCCGGCCGACAGAGTCAGTCGGCCCAGCGTTTCGTCCGCCGGCCGCCGGCGGGTCGTCGCAATCAAGGAGGTTAAAAAAAATTGCTTGGTCGCAATTCGTTCGCTTAGTTGAAACGAAGCCAGGACACGTTTGTGAATGGAAGAATGTGCCTTTCTTTACTTAGTTTGTTTGTACACTGTATCTAGCTCCAAGTCAAGGTCGCTTCACACAAGCGCTGCACATGCGACGCTTCGCTGACTGGTACGCCAGTAGGAAAATATAAGGCCTCTTGAAGGCGGGAGAAGAGTCAGCGAAGTCAATATAGGTACTAAGCAAATAAAATCAACTGATATTTTTACCGTACAGCGTAAAACTAGGGCGCGGGAAGCACTTTTTTGCGCTGGGCGAACAAGCACAGCGGTCAGCAGCACGACTACGCATCTGCGAACGTTTTTCCGTCTACGAAATGCAATTGCTAGACGTGAGCTACTGTGGAAACTCGGGCGACGCTTACTGCACGATCGCAGTACAACAAATAGTCACCTAAGCGGCTTGAAATGCCAAAATTAAATAAAAATGTAAACCGGTTGTACAATATATACCCTATATTAGCAAGGCATTCGCGTCGCCCCCAATGAACCCAAAGCTCGGCAGGCATTTTTTTCTACCCTTCGCCCAATCCTAAACGTGGCGGGAAATGTCGTTCTTGGGGGAGATTTTAACTGCGTACTAACCGCCAGCGACAGGGCGGGGAACCGTGGCAACGCCGACGTCGCGGCTCGCACCCTGTCATCTGTACTACGCGAAAGCGACCTAACTGACGTGACACGTGATCGCGACTGGGGTGCACCCCACTACACGCGGGGGCGTGGCGCGTCCCAGGCACGGCTGGATCGCTTTTACGTTAACGGCGACTTGCTACAGCGGGTAGCTAGCTACAATGTCATACCGATCGCCTTCTCCGACCATGGGCTGGTGTCCTGCTCAATATCAATGGGCCAGGCGCGCTCACAAACGAAGTCCAGCAGTCGCTGGATAATGAACGCGAAGTGCATCGAACACCCTGATTTCACCGTAAGGGTAAGGGAGGCCTTGAAGATCTTGGAAGACAACTTAGATGATGATGTCGCGTGGGAAAGTTTCAAAACCACGGTTAAGGAAGTAGCCATGGAAGGCGTGAGGCGGCCGAACAGAGAGCCAACGAGCGGCGCCTTATGGAGACCCTCCGTGGCCTCATCGAGGCGGACGAAGAACGGCCGGGAGAGTTCCGAGAAGACATCCGCCTAACTAAAGAAGAGCTCCGGAGTGAGCTAGAGCGGCGATACTGGGGCGCCCTTGTCCGCAGCCGCGAGCAGAGGGTCGAGTACGAGGCGCAGCCGTCCAAGATCTTCCGAGCTTTCGAGCGCGAGCGCATCGCCCGCAAAAAGATCAACGAGGTCAGCCACGGTGGCGGAGTCGCGCAGGGGCAGAAGGAAGTGGCGGCAGCCTTTTACGACTATTTTAAAGACCTTTTCCGGTCTAGACCGACGCCAGACGGCGTGCCCACCGAGGTACTCTCTTCCTTACCCTCAGTGCCGGACGACGCAAAAGACCTAATCAACGCGCCTATAACCGCGTGGGAGGTAGACCGCGAAATAAAAAAAAAACTGCCTAAGAGCAAGTCTCCAGGTCCGGACAGCATCATCGCCGAATTCTATCGGGCGTTTCGAAAAGAATTGGGCCCCATTCTAGTGACCGTTTTTGAAAAATGCAGGCAGGAAGGTCGGCTCCTTCCCTCCATGCGGCAAAGCCACCTCGTTCTGATCCCCAAAGAGACCAGCTCCAAAGCTTTACCGGCCGTTACCGACTTCCGCCCAATCACACTCCTATCGACCGACTATAAGATACTCGCTAGGATCCTAGCTCGACGCCTCGAGATGGCCCTCCGAGGCGTGGTTGGTGAGCATCAAACCTGCGGGTTCAAAGGTCGCTCTATCAACACCAATTTACATCGGATGAGGACCGCCTGCGAGGCTGCAGAGATGGGCGTGATGCCTATTGCGGTACTGCAACTGGATCTTCGAAAGGCCTTCGATCAAGTCGATCGGACATTTCTCTTCGCTCTACTTCAGCACTGCGGGATAGGGGAAACAATGATGAAATGGCTAGAAACGTGTTATGCAGACATCACAACAAGTGTGATGTTGGGGGGAGCACTCGGACCACCCATAGAGGTCAGCAGGTCGGTCCGCCAGGGATGTCCAATGTCTCCTGTCTTGTTCGCGCTCTATCTGGAACCGCTCTGTCGAATGATCGCTACTTCCAATTCGATCAGGGGACTGGTCCTCGGGAATGAAGAACTCCGCGTGCTTGCGTACGCGGACGACATCGCCGTCGTCTGCACATCACGAACCCAGGTGAGCGAGGTCGCGGAGCTCGCACGTCGCTTCTGCCGCTTCTCTGGAGCGGAGCTAAACCTCTCCAAATCGGAGGGGTATTGGCTGGGTGAATGGGAACTCAAGCCCCCCAGCTTCTGCGGCGCTCGCTGGAAGGATTCATTACACCGCTACCTGGGCGTGAACATGGCCCTATGGGAAGCCAACGCAGCCAGATGGCGACCTAGGCTAACGGCAGCGGAGGCCAAGTTGCAACCATGGAGAACACGCCACATCGCCTTGGTCTCCAGAGCACACATCTGCAACGTCGTAGTGTACCCGGCTACCCTATACTCGGCGCGAGTCACCTCCATCGACAAGAAATCAGTGAACAAGTTGCACCGACAGTGGGCGGTCTTCGTCTGGCGCTCCTCGTACGAGCCTATGAGACGCACAAATCTCTTTTGGGGACTAGATGCCGGAGGCCTGGGTCTGGTCCACGTGGAGATTAAGCTGACAGTCCAACGTTTTATATATTTCCGAGACCAGTCCGACCCTTTTCTCCGTGGAGCACTCCAGTCAATCGGCTCTGCCCACATATCAAAGTGGCAGGTCACAACTGTCCAACTGCACCATGGCGCCCGAGCCGCCCCTTTCTATAGAGAAATCGCTGGCGCCATCACCCTACTGGAACAGCAGTTTTCATGGGACTACCTCCTAGCAGTTAAGCCCCGCCGGCTATACCGCGATCTTCTCGCAAAGCTCCTTCCCCCACCCCTGTACCGACAGCCACCAGTCGAGGCGGCTAAGCGGGGCGTACTAAAGCGAATCATGTGCCTGCCGATTCCGACTGGGACGAAAAACTTTTTCTGCCGTTTCCACTTCGGGGTGCTACCGGTGGGATCACGACAGGAAGAACGTGGCTTCTTTCTGCCGCGCGGTGCGGGCTGCTTCCTGTGCGGGAGGTTGGAGACGGCGGAGCACGTGTTCCTAGAATGCAACACTGCACGTTATTTCTGGGACGAGGTGCAGTGTTTTCTGGGCGTCCACTGGGACATTGACTGGGCAGGTCTCCGTTACCTGGACGTACCGATAGAACACTCGGAGCTGTGCGAATGCGTCATTACACTTGGCCTACACTCACTGTGGCGTGCGCGAGTGGATGCGGTGGAGCGTACCCCCACCCCGAAGCCAGCGTGGAGGCATTTCGTCCACAAGATGGAGTGGACCGTCAGTGCGCTCGGGGCACCCGACTCAGACTCAGAACTAGGACAAGCCCTTGCGAGCTGCTGCCGTGCGACGGTAGCTTTTAAAACAAAGGAGCTAGAACGCCTTAAGTGGATATGAAGCCAGCAACAGGCTAGGCTGCAACGAAACACAACTCCCCCTTCTTCCTTTTTTACCCGTAAATGCGCTCTCTTTAGTGTATGAGTGTGATTTCTATTGAACGGCGTAACACGCCAGTCAGGAAAGTGGCATCAACAATGTAACAAAGGCAGCAGCATGTATAGTAGTGTGTCTTGCCCAGTACATATTTCCCCTGTGTCTTGCCCTGTACATATTTATGATGTAAATAAACCTGGTTTTGTTAGGAAAAAAAAAAAGCGCTCCGTGGCCTAGCGGTTTGGGGCGCTGGGATTTCACCGCAAATGTTTTGCGAGTCACGGGTTCGAATCCCCGCGGGTACGTGCTTTTTTTTTTGTAAGTTAACTTTTTTGTTTTCCGCCGATGTTTTCTATATTGAGTTCATCTTTTTTTGGGCCGCAACGTTCATGGCTACACGAACTAGTTCACAAAACGCGCGCAGGCTGGCACTGGCGCGCTAGCGAGTTCTCGTTGGCGTGCTGTTGCCATAAGCACCGACTGCTTGCAGGCAGTGGGCACAGGCCAGAATGAACAGACCCTTGGCCTGGTGCGAACACGCTTTTTACGATACAGGCATGAGGGAGGCAAGCTCCAAATATGGGGGAAAAGCGCATGACATTTGGGCGTCTGCGGGTACGCGGAGGGCGTTCATGCACTGCGTAGGTCTCGGCTAGTGAATGCTACGACTACAAGCCGTCCTGGGAGGCTTATCTTGTGCATTTTACAGCCGACAACATGGCAGAAGCGCAGTACGATGATTACTGAGATACTGAGAATGCCCATCCAACAAAGCCATTGGTTATGTTTTACAGAACCGAAACCGAAACCGAAACTTGTGTGATTGCTAACCTTGGGCATCGTCCAATCACGGCGCCCCTCCTCTCAACGTCACAGCCTTAGTTGGTGCGGCCGCCGCAAACCGCGCATGGTAGTTTTTCTTCTTTCGCGCTTTGTAAAATAATTACCGATTTGTCAACCGGATAAACGATGAAAAGTGTGCTAATTTGAGCCAGTCTACGCAGTGCAAGCAAAAACGTGAGCTTGACAAATTCACTTCAGTGTCCCTTGAAGCCTTGGAACCCTGCAGCGCAGCTCGGTGACGGTCACCTCGCATTGCCGAGAGCCACAAAAATGAACATTCCACCCGAACTTTAAATGTTGGAACTCTTCAAATGATAAAAGTGAGTCGTAACGGGTGGCGTCTAAATGCCAATATCGTCTTAGTCTCGCAGATGCAAATAGAGCCAGATTAGGAATTCCGAATTGAATGGGAGCTGTGACGGCGAGATTAGCTAAATGGTCCGCTTGCTCGTTGCCCCTGATGTCCGTATGGCCAGGGACCCAAGACAAGCGTACCTCCTTCACGTGCCTGGGAACAAAAAATAATAGTGTGCGGTACAATGGAGAGTCCGAAGAGGAAGTTAACGCCGATATAACTGCCATCGAATCAGATAATATGATGATTTTTGATACATGCTGCGGTACTTTGCATAGAGCGAGAGCTATTGCTAAAAATTCGGCCATAAAAATGGGTGTGTAATCCGGGATTCGCAGCGAATAACTCCAGTCTAAAGATTGTGAAAAAATACCAATTCCAGCTTTCTCGCCATTTTGAGATGCATCAGTATAAATCACAGAAGAAGCAGGATACTTGGATAAATATTCATTCAAAATAGCGGCTAATAGCGAGCGTGGTAGAAGTTTTGCAGCGGAAGGGAAGGGGTTTTGAAAGTAAAACTCAGTTTCTCGCTCGATTGTGGATACCGGAATAACCTCAAATAACTTAACAGAAATACAATCCAGGCATGATTGAACGAATAGCACTTGGGGGGAGATACGTTTAGGCCACGGAGATGTAAAAAATATACTCGGCTCGCAAATAAATACAGGCTTGGCAGCCCCAGAGGGGGCTTCGTACATGCGGAGGTAAGTTTGCACCGTCAGCAAGAGAAAACGGACCCTGAGTTCAGGAACGCGTGCCTCTAAGTACAGAACTCGGTTCGAAACGAACCGGGGAAAGCCAAGACAAAATCGGAGAATGCACCTCTCCAACAGGTATAACGGACGCAGTTTGTAGATAGGACAACTGCAAAACAAGACGCACCCAAACTCCATAACTGGCCGGACGTAGGCTCGGTACAACAGCAAAAGTGTGTCCCGGCGCATTCCTTCTCGTTTCCCACATAGTCTTTTCATGCGACCAAATGCTCTCTCCGCGTTTGTGACCGATGCGTTAATATGTGCCTTCCAATCAAGAGCAGACGTGTATGTAACACCAAGATATTTCAGCGAATCCACCTGCGGAATGACTTGATTTTTGTAAGCGAGAGAAATTGAAATTGTTCCTGCAACCGGGAAGACAAGTAAAGCACTCTTCGACACATTTAACGTTAAATAAATGCTGTCAAGCCATGTCTCCAAGACAGATAAAAAAAATTCCCCGCATTTCCCCGAGGGGAAGAATGTGAAAGTGCGAATGCACGAGTTGAATTTGCGCGGTTCGGTAATGTTCGCGAAAGAGAGATCACACACACACACACACACACACACACACACACACACAACTACAAAGAAAGAAAGATGCATTTAAGCGGGTGCATTAGCCCTTCTCACGCCCGATTCCTGGCAAATCCCCCACGTGGGTATGTGCCATGTCAGCGGCCAGGCAGCGCGCGCCCATCTCCCCGCGTTGCCAAGGAAGACGAGGAGATTCCTGGCCAATCCCCCACGTGGGTATGTGCCATGTCAGCGGCCAGGCAGCGCGCGCCCATCTCCCCCCGTTGCCAAGGAAGACGAGGAGATTCCTGGCCAATCCCCCACGTGGGTATGTGCCATGTCAGCGGCCAGGCAGCGCGCGCCCATCTCCCCCCGTTGCCAAGGAAGACGAGGAGATTCCTGGCCAATCCCCCACGTGGGTATGTGATGCGGACATCGCCGGTGGACGCAGGTTCAGGGTCGCTTAAGAAGTGCATTGCACTTAATAGGCCTGCAAACGGTCATATAGCGAATGAATGTCGACTGCGGCCGCAAAATGCGTGGCACCGCTGGCAACGGGCTTCATCTTCTTCTTATTCCTCTTCATCTTCTCTTCGGGAAGTATGGGTTGGTTGGCAGCGACATTTTTTTTCCAGGTCAGTGCAGGACGGACACTTCCGGTGCGATGCAGAACCTTAATTGCACCTGGTGATAGGCTCCTCTGATAGGCTCCTCACACCTTCAGTGAGATAAAGACGCTAAAACACACTTATCTGCGGAAAGAAGGCGTATAACTGGTCTAAGGAAGGATTTTATTTTTCAGTAAAAGGTAGCCAACCCCTCCACCACGGAAGCAGGGGTGCACGCTAAGCTTGACCTCAGTGAAAACGAAAACGACCAAAATCGGAACGCAATGACCGCGAAACGATAACGAAAACACTTCCGCCAAAATGAAAACGCAATGCCCTAAATGTAAGCACAGTATCATCGACGAAACCCTTTCATTTCGCTGGATTTTCACCATCATCACCACCCTATCTGCCCACTGCAGGGCAAAGGCCTCTCCCATTAATATCCAATTATCCCGGTCCTGTGCTAACTGGGGAATTACCCGAACGCAAATGACTGGAATACGTTATTGTAGATGATTTTTGTGCGATTATCGGGAATGTTTGCGTTCTTCCTTGGCAGCCCGCTACCATGTGCGTCCTACCCATGCCGCGCTAGAAGGTGAACAGCCCGACGAGAGCGAGCGACCGCACCTGCGATGGGGCGTGACAGGGGTCGCGTGCTTCCAAACGCTTCGCTGCACAGAGCCCCCGCGTGACATGTCTTTTCGCGCGATGCAGAACGGCAATTGAACGTCATCATTGGCTGCGCCCCAAACCTAAAGCTACCTAAAGCATACCAAACCCCTAGTATTAAGAATAAAAATACACAGCTCTGGGTTTGAAAAAAATTAAATTCAGAAAAAAAGTACTCCACATTGATGGCACAGAGTCCTAACGGTGGACTCTCTTTAGCAGGCGCTCAAAAGCATAGCGCACGCCGTGACATCACACTGTCACGTGGGTGCTCTGTGCAGCGAAGCGTTTGGAAACGCATGCGGGCCTCATTGTTGCGTGATATAGCGCGACACTTGTGCGTAGGGTTGCCATCTTTCCCCGGAAAAAAAACCGGCCTCTCCGGGGGGGGGGGGTATAGAATGTTTAATTTGTGTTGAAAAAAGACGCCATGTTTTTGACATGCAGTGCCATTTATTATAGAGTTTTCTTAGAGAGAAATCAACATAAAGTTTGTACTGAATGTGATTGACAGCTTGGTTATTGCTCTGTATGTGCTTCACTGAAAAGTAACTGCAATTGCTTACCGCAGCGGCAGCATTTCGTTGTTTTGCTCCTTCCTTAGGTCCCTCTCAAAGTCAGGCAGCGCGCTCGCCCGCATATTTTATGTGCTCGCGTCTTTGAGCAGCTTGTCGACACATATTTATCGTCTTAGTTGTTGAATTGACGCTTATCAAACGCGAAAACGTACATAATCACGGCCTGAAGGCCAAAAAACCGGCAAATGACGGCCGGTTTTAGGTATGGACCGGCAACCGGCCCGCTGTTTTAAAAACCGGTCGGGCCGGTCCAAAACCGGGCAGGTGGCAACCCTACTTGTGCGCGCGCCCTCGCGCCAGCTGCCAACGGCAAGGTAGAAGGAAGAAAAACTCTATTTTGAGCCTGGTGATGTGGGAGTGGTCCCTCAGTCCAGGAGACCATGGGACGACCGTGTTGTCTCATCCCTGGACACCAGGAGTTGCTGCGCATCCAAGCCGGCGCTTGTCGTCAGGTTCTCCCACAGCTCAGGAAGGGGAAGGGAAGTGGGTAAAGGTGGGAGGGCGGGGTTGTGTGCGCACCTCAAGATCATGTGTATGAGGGTATATAGGTTAGGGCAGAATTTACATGTGGCAGGGTATTGGGCGGGGTACGTCCGATGTAGCCAAGTTGGGTGAGGAAAGGTGTTTGTCTGGAGTCCTCTGAGTATTACTTCTCTTTTAGTAAGTTGCGGAAGCGAGAGCTGCACCCGAAGAGCACGTGTATAAAGTTGGCACAATCAACACTTCATCCCTGGCCAATCCCCTCGGGTGGGTATTGTCCAAACACTTCAAGTACATCATCATCATTACTAGAGCAGTTGAATAAAGTTGGCTTTGTCGCAAGGCGTTTCGGCGTGCGGCACCACCGACGGCTCAACTCAACGAATACAAGCTTTGTTTGCATAAAATTGTCTCGAAAATAAACAAAATGGTAGGAACAGCTGGGGATCGCACCCAGAGAATGTGAGCATTAAAAGTCGTGATGCTACCCGTTATGAGACCACGGAGGACGAACAGCAAGGTCGATTTAGCAGTAGATCAAGAAGATTGCCGCAGTGTACAGATCAGCTAAGCATTAGGCGGCGCTAGGTGTAACAACAAGTGCCCGTTCTGCACAACTCGGAAACGGAATGTCGCTGGTTGGTATCCTCAGATAATCGCTCCTTCGTTTCACTAAACTGGCACCGTCACTGCTCCTTTTGTTTTGTTCGCTACGACTTCCTCGCGAAATGTAAGAGAACGCCAATGTAAGGGTAGCCGCGGAAAAGAAATACGGGAATGCGTTATATGCACTTTATTTGTATCCCCGAAAGATAGTGTAATTCTTAATAGATCGAAGTGAGAAATCAAAATTAAGTGAGGCAGTATTTTTCTTTTCACAGACAGAAGAAATAAGAGTTTTAGTATACCGTTTAATCCCGTTGTGGAAGCTGCCGAGTGGCTAATGTGCAAGGAGGAGGTAGTGGGTTGTGAACTCTAGACTGTTCGGTTTCATCGAAAATGTGGGGTTATTGTCGATCTTGATTCCCCTATTCCCCCAATGCTACTCTACAGAATCAATTCCTATAGGTGAAATGTAGCAGGTCTTCTTCTAATCAAGTGCAATTGTTTGTGGGCCCGGTGGTTGTGCGCTATATAGGATGGACGTGCTACTTTGGGTGAAACTTAAACAGTTCCAAACAAAATGATGGAGGTCAGCTTCGGTAAAGACTTATGGCGGTATTCTGAGTCCCTCCTCTACCCCATTTGCTCCCTCCACACGGCTGAGGGGAGGAATGCGCAATGCCTATGAATGGGGAAATCCATTTCAAGGATCTCCTCGACTGGAGGCTCGAGTGGAGGATCAAGGACTCAGATTACCAAGCTTAAAATACTGAAAATTTTCGAGCAAGATGAAGGAGAAACCACTTGCGAAGTGTTTCGGAGTGCAGGCTACGTTGGCGATTCCTTTGTTAACAAACGTCTCACCAGAATGTGGGAGGAGGTTACGGATTGGGGGGAAAACCGGATGGTGTGACGTCTTGGCAACACTGCTTCGTAGCTTTCTGTGTCTCATGGTGCGCAGGGCTGGAGGAAGTGTCGGGGGAGTCGCTTCCCCGGGAATCAGCAGAGGGGGGGGGAGAGAGAGAGAGAGAGAGAGAGAGAGAGAGAGAGAGAGAGAGAGAGAGAGAGAGAGAGAGAGAGAGAGAGAGAGAGAGAGAGAGAGAGAGAGAGAGAGAGAAATTCTGCAAAAATTCGGGGAATTATCTACTAATGCGAAGCATTCTTAAGCCGCCTGTCCTGACTGTGAGTTTTTTCCAGCCAAATGTTTTGTTCTTTTCTAAATCCTGTCCGACCAATTATCTCCAAATACGCGTTACACGGTTCGCCATTTTCCGTAATAATTTTGCTTTTTCTTACTTTTTTTTAGCTTTTAAAAATTTCGTTCGACCAATTATGTCGATTTACACAATTATAACGATTACACGTTGACCTTCCGCGAAATGTGCATTATTGTGGAAATGCCATGCGGTATACGTTGTGACATCATACGAAATTGCTTACTTTTTTTGGTTGTTCAAAATTTCGTCCTACCAATTATGTCCATTTTTGTTATTACAACGATTGCATTTAGAACTTTTCCTAAGCCTGCATTATTGTGGAAATGCAGGGCGTTGCACGGTTTGCCATTTTCCGTAATTGCTTCATATTTTTTTTTTTAATTTTTAGCTTTTCAAAATTTCGTGCGACCAGTTATCTCAATTTACGCCATTATAGCGATTACAGGTGGAACTTCCGCGATATCTGCATTTTTGTGGAAATGCAGGGCGTTACACGATACTGGCTGGGGGGGGGGGGGGGGGGTACTCGGACAAGAATGCTACGCATTAATAAGCATCTTTAACCCCGAGCCCACCAATGCGTCCCCACGTCCGGAATTCCCTGCTCCTTGCTGGATGCTCGTGCCTTCTCAAGCAGCATGCGCTCGGTCCAGTGGTCCAACCTGGTGAGCCAGTGCACCCATTAGCTTCTCGAGCGCTCCTGTGTTGCAGCGTGTGCCGGTTGATTTCCAGCGCACACATCCTCATGTACCCAGAAAACACGAACACTTACACGGTTGCGTCGGGACATGTCAGTCTGAGTGATCAACTCATAGACGACGAGGAAGTTTTAAAATAATTTCAAAGAAATCTGTAAGGATGCAAATGTTTCGTCAGTTTTCACTTGTCTTGCAAAAGAAAAACTGTAACTGAACTAGTTCAGCATCGTTTATTTCGCTGTATCGACGTTGAAACAAATCGGTAAAAAAACAAGTATACGCTTTGTAAACGCGTTTTCACGGGCTCCGCGTTCATAGTGACGAGCCTGTGGATCCTGTACAACAGTCGAACTCTGCCCCCGCTGGAAGGTATCAGCTGCGTGCGCTCTAATCGATGCTGGATGCGCGTGCTTGGTGCACTCGTATCACGTACGAGAGTTGCCTGCCGGTGAACCAGGTGAGGCAGTTGTCAAACAGGAACGTGTCTGGAAAGGAGCATAGGGGAATTCAATGAACAGAAAAACACAAAGCAAGTCAGATTTTTTCAACGGCAGAGCTATCTAAGCTTTTGGTTGCGCGGTCCATAAAAACACAAAGAAAATACCCAGCGCATGTGAGCGTGCGTCTCGTGAGGAGCGCCCGGCGTCGTCCAGGCTTGCGCGTGGGCTTGCGCCACGTGAGGAGGTCGCCAAAAAAAATACCGGGCGCAAGTGCCAGTCAGCATTTGAGCAAAGAGCGTCGTCGACAAAACGACTGTCGTCTGCTCCTGACGCCACTCGCTCCGCGTTGCTAGGGGCTATCACGTGAGCTCATAAATCTCGCCGCCGCGGCGGCGGCGAAAGAAATGGGGAATGGGGCGACCAAAGAAAATCCGGACGCCCCAAAAAGAGGCGGCTTATCAGGAAGCGCGCCGCGCTGCCAGGCGCATGCAATCGCCCAGAAGAATAAAAAGAAGTAGTACTAGTGCAGGTCTTGAACGGCGAAGGAGCGCTCTACGAAGACTTTGCGGCGGTGCACGATGAGGTATAAGAACACTGAAGAGGGCACTGTGCAAATAAAACACTTCTATTTTTTTTGCGTTTTATTTGGTCTCCTTCTGACGAGCGCCATACGCAGGGTAAATTGTTCTGAGTGACTGATATGGCATTCGTCGAGTTTAGCTTAGTGAGACGAACACCGCCCCGCTGTGACATCAGGGTTGTACCGTTGTGCAAGATGGCTTTGATTCTTTTTCGAACTGGATCCTTCACCTTGAGGCGGTTGATACAAGCAGGTCTTAAGGAGAGCAGAAATGCGATGCGGACGAGCGACCCACAAGCCACCAATCAAGGGATTCTTCGGGTGGGCGAGGATGCTCCAGCAAGCAGTACCGGCGCCCACGTTTCTCGGTTTGCGTCTGGCGAGCCGAAAATCGATAAGCAGCTGCGACCAGTGATTGAGATATCTTAACGGCAGCAACGTTATATGGGGGGACAATACCCATGGCCTTTATAGAATATACCAATAGTTAATGTCATTGTGGTTACAACTGAGAATTTCATTAAGTGCACACGTGCTACAGCGCGTACGTGCAACGTGCTGCAGGCAAGCGTTGCAGGGGGCGGCAGAAAGTTAGATGGGCAGATGAGATCGAGAAGTTTGCGGGGATAAATTGGTCGCAGTTAGCACAGGACCGGGATAATTGGAGATTAATGAGAGAGGCCTTTGCCCTGCAGTGGGCGTAGATAGGCTGTTGTTGTTGATGATGATGATGATGCTACAGTGACTGGCCAGGTGCCTGCCCGTTGGTAAATGGGGCGTGCTGTCTAAGCGGTTGTCAAACAATGCCTGGTTGGCCCACACACCAACGATTCTAGGGACGTAAACCCTCGTGTTATCTGCTTTGTCGTACATGTAACCTCCACTCTTTTATGGAGATCGCCCCGTTCTTTATTATTATTTAAGAAACCTAAAATTGAGCTGGAAACGAAACGTAAAAGAAAGAGTTCAAAACGGAGGAATGTTTTCTGTGCTTGTTCTTGTTTTTCAGGGATAATTTGTTGCTTGGTGCATGGGCACGCGGTCCATCCCTCCACCCCCAAAGAAATGTCCTCTGTGAGTACGAAAATATACCTACAGGTTCCGGGCTCTTGGCAGGACATCTTCCCGCACTCCGGCTCGTGGTCGCCGATGATCCGGCGGGGTGCTATCAGCTCGACGCGGTTCTTGTCTCCCTCGGTTCTCCACAGAGAAAAGTGCACGTCCTTCGCCATGAGCTGCCAGCGCAGCTCAGCCCCTGCTACGTCGACCTGCACAGGAACCTCGAGTCGGCGGCCTCTCTCCAGGAAGCAGGTGGTGGCTTCGGGGTCGGCTGCCAGCACGCCTCCGCCTCTCCCGACGGCCTCTGGAAGCTCGCCGCCAGGTCTTATCTGGAAGAGCAGTGCAACGGTCACGTACGCGGCCACAACGTGGATACGAGACGCGATGACGATTACCCCGCCGTCAGGACAAACACTTACGGCGCATTCCATCGAGCATCAGCAGCAGAATATCCTGTATATGAGCCTAGTTTCTCAACGCGGTAGTCTGCTCGCGGACAGCCAAGGTGGTACCAGACCTCAATGTCTCCATGTATTATCTATCAAAGCCGCCTTTTTTTTCTGTAACCCCTAAGCGAGGTGATTTTGAAATACGACCTCATTCAACTTTTCACGCCTACTTTACTGAAATATATGTGTGCGATTTTATTTTATTACAATGTTTGTTCGTAGGAAATTTTCAGACGTATGTATGGTTGATATTATTTGCACGCTAATCAAATATTTGTTAATATAGTAGCCAACTCTGATTGAACACCATTCAAAATTACATTTGTGTATATAGGTTTTCTTGCATGCGTATGCTTTAAAGTAGGAAATGCATAAATACATAAGCTTGCAGCCCAAAATTCCTAACATTAGACAAGGAATTAGGATTCAAAACAGTAAGTGAGACATTCATTCTTCATCTTCCTTACAGTTTCGCTGTTTTCGCTACGCAAAGTATTTGTTGGTTAATATCTACTCTGATCAGACGACTAAATTTAGTAAAATAATAACCAAGATGTTGAATGGCTGAATCTAATCAATGGAAGACTTCAATCACACTTAATCCAAGATTTTCCTCTGCTTTATTTATCCTGGTCTCCTTCTAGTGACGTGAAAACGAATGCAAGACAATTTTAAGTGCAGAGCACTTTATAGGCTCGCCTTGTCGTGGTACCTCGCTAACGGTCTGCCGGAATCAGGCGGCGCCGCGAGATAACGGACCCAAGTAGAAGAGCCTGATGTACCGTCGTCAGGGGGTCACGCTGAGGCTTCGAAAACCACGTGGTTTAAATAGTCATAACTGTTCGAACCTCGTGAACCTCTGGCGCTTGTCATACATCTCATATAGTGCAAAGAAAACTGCAGGTACATTTCAGGCAAAATCGGCGTAGATAACCGGCAGCCCCCGCCTTCATTTAGTTAGGGACGCTCATTGGGTTGGTTTTTACGATAGTAACCGAAAAAAGCGTCCCCGCAAGAAAAAATGGCGTGTTCGAAATACCGCCGCAAAGCTCCAGCCACGCAAGAAAAAAATGGCGCTTTCGAAATGACGCGGAAAGGCTCCAGCCGCGCAAGAAAAAAAAAAAAATTACGCGTTCGGAATGACGCAAAACAGCTGCAGCATACGAAATTAAAGCAAGCAATCAAGCACAAAAAGAACAGAACTCCTGCTGGGGCAATTTCGGGCAGGGGGCGCGCGAGCACTGCGAAGGCGGGAAATTTAAATGCATTGGGTGGCAGCAGTGAGCGGATAACGGCGCTACAGCCCATTATGGCGGACCCCTGCTCTGCACTTCCGACAGCTTTCACATTGAGCGGAACGGCTTTATTCATTCCACTTTGGCGCCGCGGTACGGCGGCGCTGACTCAAAATTAAAATACCCACAACCAACGCCCCTAGATTAAAGGGACACTGAAGGCGACTAGCAAGTTGGTTTCAAACGAAATCTTAACCTTGCCATAGCGATTTTAGCGTTGATTCGGCGGCGAAAGATGCCTTAATTGCTGAGAAATCGCTAGTCAAACGCTGACGGCGGCCGCTGTTTGCGTCACAATAAGCTAGAAGCAAGCGAGGCAGCGAGGTACAAGTGACGGCGGCACGTGTTTCACATTTTCGCCATTTTCTACCTTACTTTAAAAAATCAACGCGTAAGAGT
Source organism: Haemaphysalis longicornis (assembly GCF_048455015.1). Classification (NCBI taxonomy): domain Eukaryota; kingdom Metazoa; phylum Arthropoda; class Arachnida; order Ixodida; family Ixodidae; genus Haemaphysalis; species Haemaphysalis longicornis. The sequence goes on along the minus strand of NW_027526422.1, from coordinate 30,196,889 downwards.
GGAATATTCGTGTTCTCAGTGAACTAGTCTATCAATCGAGATAAACTTGTATTTTGACAGCAGTGTCCCTTTAACCAGTGACCTAAAGGGACCCTGCAACACTTTCTTCAACTTTTTTTTTTTTTGAAATCTTAAATGCTTGCAGAACGTAATCACCCAACACACCGAGTACTTAGATTAGGGGGTCGCAAAGTACCTCAGCCAAAAATTACTGCTCTGTGCCCATCAGATAGCTTGTAAACTCGCTCAAAAGATTTTTCTCTCTTTTCCGGTCTTGATGTTCTTCGACGGCTCGAATTACGTCACTAAGGCCATGTAGCGGCTGTTGGACGGTTTTCCTTTAGTTGCAGCAGCGAACGCTTTTCGATAGAAACTTTTAAAAGAAGCCGCAAAAACAAAGCAGAAATTAAAGGCGTATCGGGTGCGACGAGCAAATCACGCAGCGCCGCTCCGTGCTAACGATAACTATAGCTTTCGCAGTGGTTCTAGACGCGAAGGAAAGAGTGAAAGCGCTTATCTAAAGTGATGCAGGGTCCATTTAACATTGCGGTGGCATATAAAGCAAACCTTTCGCGCTGACCGGGTACATGGATTCATTCCGGGAGTAACACTGCTTGAGGTGGTCGTTGCCAGTGGAGAAATACAAGAAAACACATCTTCGGGGTTTTGCTTTGATTTTCGTTGATGGCAAGGACGTACCACGTGCGTGCAGCGAGGGCCTCCCTGCGGATCCACGATGGTGCCTCCCCAGTGGGCTGGCAACTGGGATGGGTCCACGTGTTCGAACAGCATCTTCTTCCACCCATCTGCGAACGCGAAGGGACCGACTTTCTCACAAATGGGATAGGATGCACGTATTGTTAGCTGCCCCCGTTTTGCTTTGCTCTCTGTGGAGTTCGCTGTCCAACCTTTGAGCACAGCACAAGTCTCCATATCATCCCAGTTCGCATGGTAGACACATGGCAGAGCGTACTTGCAACCCTGTGACGTCACTGGTCAAATCGGCGCCCAGAAACCGAAACCGAATCCTGTTCACATGAATCGTCCGATAATAAATTATTCACTAAGAATATGTGAATGTGAGAGCGTGCGTCATGCTTTCTAAAGCAATATGAAAACGCTTGCGACAAAGAATGCACAAGCAACACATTTTATGTCACAACCCCTTTGAATAAGCATCTGCTCGCCTCGGACGACAATTACTTACCATGCGTGAATATATGCAGCTTGCTGGCTGTCCTCTCGGTGATGAAAGGCCGGATTATCCTCCAGAACAAGGGGAAAAAGCTTGGCGCTGAAAGTGAAAAAAAAAAAAAAAAGAAACCGCCCAGTTCCTCAACAAAAAAGGCAACGTCAAACAAACCCTCCAGTAAGACAACGTCAAATTCAGGGGTCAGACAAAGGAAGGAGCTGTGTTTATAAGCTTATTTTTCAGCGCCCCCGCAGTGTCCGACCACTAACACATTCATTTCGGATTCATGCGTACAGCAGCCTTGGGATGAGGTTATACATTCTTTATAAATTTTTATCGTGCCTCAAATTCCTGACTCCCTCGTAGCCCCATTAGTCAAAGATCACGCCAATAGTAAAAAAAAAAACTACTCCTTGAAGTATTTAATAATTATAAACGGCTAGGACAAAATTTCAGCCTGCTAGATGTCTACGAATAGCTTTCATTTAAATACTCTTCCTGAGATTGCTTGTGCTGTATTCTAATTATCATCGCACCGGACCAAAAATATATAAAAATGTGTGAACCGCTGTCTTGATTTAGGGACACCCTTTTCTGTTGCTGACAATTAAGTGACGTCGTGTAGGAAAATAACCGCAAATTATTTCGTACCATATTTGGTAAGCTTCACAAGTAGTCCACTGTATTTTTTGTGACGCACCGTGCAATGTTATTTCTATCGACGATTATCGATTTTCGCCATTTCTGGTTGTATAATTTGCAAATTAGCGTCCAATATGCTAAAATCAAAGATAAAGCCTACAGGACACCTGAGCACTTGTAATTAGTCATAAATGCGAAAGCATTCATGTTCAATTTAATCCCGTTAAGTGCGCCTTCATCAAGCTTTGCGTTGGGAGTAACCGTGGCTGTTGCGCAGCCGGGTGCGGTCCGAACGCGAACGCTCTTACTGGCTTTTTCGCAACGTGTGCCATTCATTGACGTCCCATTCATTGAGGTTGTACCTTTCAAAGCGTTGTTCGGCGATCCTAGCAAATTTGATTTGATGTAGCGAAACTGTACAAATTGTTATTTTGGGAAAGGACGGATAATTTTTTTTATAAACGTAGGAAACAAAATTAAACCAAAGCGGTCCCAGGCACACACCACATCCCTTTCACTCCGAAGCCACTTACGCTTCAGCTTAGATAGCTGAAAAGTGATGCCGGAGAGCAGGCTTATACTTACTGTAACGTACCCTAACAGCAACTGTTAGCATTTGCGTAGCCAGTCACTTACTGTTTATCAAGATACCCAGCTTAAGGGTTTCCGGATAGTTGTTCTCGTAGAGTGCGAGCATCGCTCGAATGTAGTCAAATACTGCAAAAAGAAACAGAAAGAAAGGGAATCGCGTTTGCTAAATACAGAGAGCGACAAAAAAAAAAAAAACACGAAATACGAAAACGTTCACCGGCATAGCTCCGATTCGGCAGCTCAGTATATCCGGAAATGAGGAAACAGAAACATTTCGATGGTACTATAATCAAATCGCAACATTTAACCGTCTTTAAAAACCAATATGGTCCCATGTTAACTGTAACTTCCTATTGCATCTGTGAGCAAACGAGAGCTAATCTCCGCCATTTACTTGAAAAGTGTACAAACCTTGTTTGCCTAAAATGACCCGCATGGCTTTTTGGGCTTTTATTCAGCTAACAATTGATCAATGAGGAATTTATCTTGGTTACAGATGCGTAATTTTTAATAAAGTAAAGCCGGAGTTTGAAAGTTTGGACAAGGTTTTCTGCGTTATTACGGCAGTAAAGCTTGAACCTAAGTTGCCATTAGTAACTTATCAGAAAGTGTTTCTGCTACTGAAATTGTAATCACCATTTGGTAAGCTCCACAAGAAGTGCCCCTTAGGATTTTGTAACGCAACGTACGTGCATAATTATTTCCAGAGATAATTACAAATTTTCACGATTGTTTTATTCGATACCATTTTGCAGGAGAAAGTGGTACCTGTTAAGTGGGTCTAAAGCATGTTGTTACCGTATAAGGAAAAGAAGACGAAAGGTATCTGCTCCAAAAAAAAAAGTTTAATAGAGAAAGACTAACTTGTGCTCCTAAATTAACTTACAAGCAGCCCATGAAAAAAAGTAATACAACAAATACAGGGCTGCATGCGCAGCTGAGAGCCGGCTAATGGAATCCCAGGGCGTTCGGTTACCTTTTATTTATTTATTTATTTATTTATTTATTTATTTATTTATTTATTTATTTATTTAGTTAGTTAGTTAGTTAGTTAGTTAGTAAGTTAGTTAGTTAGCTAGTTAGTTAAGACAATCCCAAATGCCCATGCAGGTACTATATAGGAGAAATTGTGCAGGGTTACAATCAGGAATGCAGAATATTTTTTCGTCAAAATACAACTATAAAGGCGCTAATACTCTACATGAGTGCGACATCGATACACTAAAGCACATGCCTAAAGCAACGCCAAACAACAACACCTAAGCACTGGAGGAAAAAACACAAGCAAAAGAGCGCGTTTATAAGCGCGTTTACATGAAAGCGACCGTTGGGTACCGCATTTGATTTGCCGCATTTCCATACCGCATCGTATAGCATGTGAGCAGGACAGTTCACTAATATCGTACCGTGATTTTCATAAATTCAGGCAGAGGTAGAAAGCACTGGTGTTCAACATAGAATGATCTATTCAATTAGCGGACATTGCGAAATGTCTCGGTTTCCGAAACAGAATTTCTGCGCACGCCTTGACTCCGTCGACGAGAAATGAATGCCTTGCTCTCAAACAAAAGGTATTGGTAAGCAGAACGGAACCGGCAGCAAAACAAAGAATCATTAGCAAAGCATGCTGCATTGTCCTTGCGTTTAGTGCCCCTTTAACCGTCAATCAAAACTACCCTGCCTCTCAGCCCACAATATTGAGGAAAGGGGGAATGGGGGAAATGAGAAGGGGGAAATGAGAAATGGCTCTCCTTTTGCCCCCCCCCTTCCCCACCAACACCACTGCAACCATTGACTCGGCGTGCCAAAGTCGTTTCATTCCTCCGAAGCCATTGGAAACATTCCCTTCGGTTTACATCTCACATTCATAATTTTAATAGTCGCATGTACGGCCTTCCAGTTGTGCCATTGGAAATCCCTTAAGAAGCTTTTAATTTCCCATTCCAACCCAAATTAAATCAAACCAGCCCCATTTTTTTTAGGTACAGGGTACCAGGGAAGAGCAGCAACAAAACGCTGCGTGGAGCAGCTTAACGGGCAGTTGCCTCGATAATCATGACGCAAGCGTGCCATCGAAAAAATAAATACACACGATGATGATGACCACGCCAGCTGATAACTTAGCGGCGACGGATATAATATTGGCAATGCTTTAACGCCGTCTAGATTATATGGGAACTGCACCGGCGCCTCATGCGTACAATTCTCTAAATTCGCAGTGAACATACGGTTACTATTATCTTTTTAAGTATGAGTCAGGCGAATTGATGCCTGATGAGGACTTTTGGGCCAAGTTGGTATTTCATTGTAGACGTGTAAAGCGCAAAATTTAGATGAAGAACGGAGGAGGAGGGCTTGTCCCCGTCGTACGCCTTCGTCTAAATTTTGCGCTTTACGCTTCTACACTGAAAGAGATTTGCAGGGATGCTGCCTTGTCCTTCAGTTTAGTGCCCCCTTTACCCGTCAATCAAAACATGACGCCGTCTATGACATGCACTTTACCGCATAAAATTCCTGCTTTTTGGTAAGTTTAAGTTATACATTGTACTGTGCGTGCGACCTAGGTTTCCAATAGCCTCTCACCTTGCAAGGAGTAAACTTGTTTGAGGCTGAAGTTCTCGTAGTCGACGAGGAAGATGGACGAGTCCAGAACTTTTCCCAACTGCGCAGACAAAAACGAACACCACTCGTTGTTTGCAAATTCAAGATCACTCAGGCTACGTCAGTGCAAGTAAATAAAAAGAAATCGCATCCAGCGGCAGTTCGGTTATCTTAAATTAAGCAAAACGGCCCAAGACGTGGCGATTGTTTCATAATGTAACGGCATGCTCTGTCTGTGACACAATAAGTGTGTCTGAACGGAAAAAATACAGGTGTGGTTACAGTTCGGGTTCAGGTGAATTTATTTCGTTTCGCTTCAGTTCCGGTTCGACTAAATCACGTGCCGAATTGGTTCGCGAACCGGTTCAAGGCTCCGAACCGGTTCGCGAACCGGTTCGATGAGTTGAATTATCAGTAAAGCGAGAAAAATGTTTATTAGTTTAAAACGACCACGAAGGCAACATCCAGGAAATAATTCAAAATACTGCCTTTTCCCAATAAGAGCAGTGCAATTAAAAAACTCTAAGCGAATGAGGAAGACGGATGAAGTATTGACGACTCACTAGCCCCTTTCTCAGCCAGCCCTTAGTCATCCTAGACACTAGTTTAAAGTGTTTTCACGGGAGATAGGACAGGTGTGTCCGTTCGTAAAATACATGAAGTATTTTTCAGGAAAAAAGAACTTTCCACAACCAAAGCACTGTGGGGATTCTCCCCTGTGAGCGCTCGCGTTGTTCGGTTCTAACGGCCGCGCGCCACCTCTCCTGCCATCTGTGAACACACGGCGGAAAGACTGTGCGATGGAGGGGGGGCGTGGCACGTTTTGGGCACGCTAGATAAGGGCAGCGATGCTTGTTATCGGGGGGAGTCACCGGCCGGTAGTGCCAAGGTAAATGTAGTGCCGCGAGCCGGAAGAGACAAGCGGCCGCCGCCAGCCACTTTCCAAGGAGCCCGCACGTCAGCAAGCGGTCAGCCGTCCGTCCCGTCGTGCGTAAGCCTCCGTACCTTGAAGTGCTTTGGTGATGTGCGTTATTGATTGTATCTTCTGTGCCATTTATATTTCGTTTCTACTGCTGCAGTAAAGCCCCTTGTTCCTTTCGCAATGTTCTGTGCTGTAATGTTTTGACGAGGCTGTTGCCTGAACCCCCCTCGGTAGGCAGAAATACCTACAGCGCAAAACCCTTTAGGCGAGCTCGAAACTTTCGAAATTCAAAACTTTTACGTTGTAAAACAAACTATTACAGCTATTGCCACATGTTTTTTTTCTGTGAATACTTTGCATACTTTTTTTTAATTTAAAGTATTTATTTTTGAATTGCTTTATTCCTTCTCCCCTATAGAATGTTACAAATATGTCACATTTTTGAAAATTTTCAAAATGGCGGGCTCTGTTTTTCTGCATCTAAACAAGCTAGGGATCCAGATTTTTCAATATTATCCGTCCATAATTTTCATTCCTTGCGTCAATTGTAGTTTTGGAGAAAATGTGGTTTAATATTTTCATACTCTCTGCATTGCAGGTAAGTTGGGAATTTGGCTCTAATTTGAAAACCATTGCAGAGAAGTTGGGAAATTTGCTCTAATTTGAAAACCAATATGGAGAAAGGCCATCTTAGATTTTCTTTTTTTTTTTAATCTTTCGTGAATCGAAGACAAAGTTGCTCTTTTTCTCATGCCTCAAAAACGTGTCGCATTATCTGTGTAGTTTTGAAGCTATAAAGTACTAATGATGTATTTGTTGGATTTATTGCGGTGACATACTAGTGTGGTTTTTAACAAACTACTGTTATCAACGTAAGACTAGAATTGGGCGCCACACGCTTTTCCGCTCTACGCGTCCTGAGAAACTAACGAATATACCAGGCACTACGGCGCTCGACGCCTTCGCCGTGATGACAAAGCCTGTGTATGTGAAAGGTCGGACAAAGGAAAGGACATCTAAAAAACCCTCTTCGTTTTGTGCTTATTCGTTGGCTGAAGGAAACGAAAGTGAGCACCAACAATTCGTGTATAAACTCTGTGCGGAATAACCCAAAGCAAAGTGATGGGCTTTTCTTTCTGCTTTCCCGCGGAAACACACTCCTCAAAAAAATATTGCCGCATTTTGACCACCCGGGAACGTTTCGTACTAAAGCTTGACTCTGGGCTAGTTGGGTACACAAGACACCTTAGGAAACAGCGCGAAAAACTTGGACAGAGAGAGTTAAAACAGCGCTCGTGTCTGTTTGCCCTCTCTGTGTCCACGTTTTTGATGCTGTTTCCTAACGTGGGAATGTTTAACAACCATCGAAATGTCAACACGTGGGCATTTTTGGTTTTCATCGACATGTACGGCCGCCGGAGGTGGTGATCGAACATGTATCCTTTCCAGCGCCTTAGCCATTGAACCACTCCTGCGAATACCAATTGTCAAGTATTTACACTTTCCAAGTGTGCAACCTTTTTATGCATATAACGAAATGCGACAAGGAGGCACGTATAGGGTGTGGGCCTTCGTCGTTGCGCAGTGCAGTAAACTCAGCTCGAATGCTATTATAATTTTAAACGAAGGAAGAGCGAAGTCGAATGCTCATACCCTCCTCAAGATGTCAAAAGTACAGGGACATTTTTTTACCTGCACTTGTGAAGATTAGCGCAGTGTTGTGCACACAAATGCAGAGTGCTTCTGAGAAATCAATTAGTAAAAAAAAAGGAATATATGCTGCCCTGCTTGCACCACTACCGCCAGCTAAGGTAAAAAAAGATGTCCCACAAACGTCCTTTCTTTTGCACAGATGCTGCTTGCGAACGAAATGACATTCCTGTGCTTGCATGCACTCTGCTCTGTTGTGCACTCTGCTCTGTTGTGCACTCTGTTCTGCAATATTAGAAACACGGTTTAAAAATTTTTGGACCGCTCCCTTTCCGCTTCAGCAATCGTCAAGCACAAGCAGAAGCTGTTTCTAGGCGGGTTATAATTTGTCTGGTTCAACGCAAGAGAGGGCGCCACCGCCTCAGCAAGCGCGCGATTGCTCCTCCGACCGGCGCAATTCTCCGACGCCCAATCAGCGCGTGCCGTGTGGCAAGAGAGACACTTACAATCTTTGAATACACTTATACGCCTCGAGCGCGGCCTGTAGGGGCGCCACTGAAATCCCCCTAGCGGCCCGTTTCGAAAGCAGGCGGGGAGTCTCCGTCCCGCTCCCCACTGTCGCCGCTGCTTTTGCGGCATGTTCGCGACTGAGATTTAGCGTTTTGAGGAGCAGTCACGCTGTTCGCAAATGGGGTGTGTTTACGAGAGTGTAAATGTTTCTGACGCGATCTTAGTGTGGTATATTCGTTCTGTATAAGCGCCAGGTGTTTGTCACAGGCCAGCGTCGCGGAACCGGCGTATGCATGGACCTGATTGTAGTTACACTGACCTGAATTTACTAGCAGTGTCTCCGTAACCACCGGTTCCTCAGATGTGCATGCTACGGGTATACACTACGACGTAAATCAGTTTTGTGCGCTTACATATTCAGCGGAACACCCATACCTGACAGCACGCCAGTTACTTTTGCCAATAATATACCTCAGATATTGATCACCACCATTTACAAGCCAGTTTGTGTTAATTGCGGGAATATTCAACGTAAGTACGATGAACAATGCAGAATTATACTCGGGGATCAGCACACGACAAAGAGTCGTCTTGTCATGAGGTGAGCGCACGCAAACATTCATCTGCTACATATATCCTCTGCGAGCAGCACACAGACGGGCTTAGAATATAATCGGCGTTCGCGAAATATCCAAATAGCGTTCGAAATATCGTCACACGGCACAGGGAGCCTGCATAATAAGGGAGAAACTAAAATCGAAGGGCCTTATCACATACCACACTCTTCCAACGACACATTTCTTCGCTTGTGAACTGCCTACCCTGTATACTACTTCCAAAAATGCGTCCGCCGAATGATCAGCTGTTCGTTGAAATCGAAAAACAAAACGACAGTGAACGCGAGATTTTTGTGTGTGATTACTAAAACGTTCATTGATTGATTCCGCTCCGCATTTGTCCCCCTCCCCTACCCCCCACCTATGTCTCACGAAATAGCAGTGCATTTCGCGTATAGTTGGTCTGGTGAGCCCTACGTGGCTTAAGTTTCGACGAACATCGTTAGCATGTCAGATGCTGCGTTGTATTTTTTTTTAATTTCCGTTAGAGCTATTATGTATCTTCCGCACTTACACAGCATATATTGTTCCGTGGTTTCATATTAGATTGCCTTGGTTCTTGCTATAAGGCGTATGTGAGCACATATTTAATGACGTACAGGCTTGGAATATACTTACGTTTTCGCGTGGCTGATATTCTTATAAAAGTCATGTTATTGTCCGGGATTGGCTAATTACATCCCCGAAACATATTCTTCTGCGACCTATACCTATATTGGAAACGAAGCCGCATTCGTTGTCCACGCTGCAAAATGAAGCCAACCACTATCACGTCTAAACGAGGCGACAGTAGAATTCATTTGAGCCTTACTTATTTGGAGGTTACGGGGATGATATGCTGCTACGGTCGCCGACGCCCGGAAGAGCGGCAACGATGCGTGCAGAACCGCGTCCCCAGGTAGCTCTTGCAGGTGATCGCGTGCTGTACGAAGACGCAGCTGCTTTTTAAGTGACCTAAACGTACTCTTTGCTAAAAGACGTCACCATAACAAGTTTTTTTTTAGGGCGCGGAAAGGCGAAAAGAAGGGAAACAGAACTAAAACACTGCAAGAGCCCCAATCAGCCACGCGGCGCACATCCCGTCAACGCCGCGGAGGTGCGGCGGCAGGCGGCGCAGCGATCGCGAAGCTCGAGGCGTATACACTGCAGCTTCCCCCCACCGTAGGTTTCGCGTCAGTAGAGAGGGCCCGGGATTTTGTCGGTCATGCCTCTGTAGTGACCTCGTTCCCATTTCCGCATTCCGTGGGTGCATCACACTGGCAGGACACATACCTTGCGCGACTGGCGGTCCCTCTCACGCTGCAGCTGCTCCATTATGCAGACCACGTGGCGCACCAGCTGTTCCTTGGGCAGGCACTGGAGCATGCCTGCGTGCCCCCCCGTCCGCTGCGCTGAAGCTACTCCGCGCAACCCTAGTGCTACACTGCTGCTGTGCGCGTGCTGCTCCACAACGCTCGCAGATGCCGCGGGAGAGTTGATGTTTTGTCAGTTTGTGCCGCGGAAAAGGCAGCCAGATAAAATTCTATTTGCAAGTTCAGTAAACAGATTGCAGATATCTGAATTATATTCTTTTGGGGCGTGCGAATTTTTCAGGTGCTTTTAATCATTCCGATGTTGACTCGATGACAAAATCCGCCCGAACGTCCGTAACGCCTAATGCGTTACACTTCGCCGCATGCAATAACTCTGCTTATGAAAGGACGCAGGGCCTTCGAAATTAATGCATAACACAATTATAGTATTGTGCCCAAAATATGCCTTCACATTAATGCACTTGCATATACAAGTGAGGGCTACATCGCAGGGACTGGGGTATAACTCTCCAAAGGGATAAATGGGGTCTTACGTACGTGTGTAATAAAAGGCGCTACGGCATTCATTGCTTACCACAAGACTCCTTGCATTGCCCTTAAATGCACTTCTCAGCAATGCATGTGTGTGAAATAGTGAAGCCAACTTTAGAGGGGATGGCTATATATCAATGCGTTTTGCACATTTATCCCAAAATGATGCCCACTTGGTAGTTTCTGCATTTTGTAAATTGTCGCCCGGAAACCACCATTTTGTTGTTTTAAGACGACTTAATCTCGCAAGAAGTTCCAATTTTCACCATATCTTGCCTATATGATAATGGCGGTGGTATGATAAGCATACTTAAATTGGTTTCAGCGACGCTTTCACCGTTAAGGAACCAATGCGGGGAAGCAAAATTATTAGGGTTCGAACTTCGGATCTTAGTCTCGCGCTACCAGGATAAAGGTCACTAGTACTCTGGAGTAAAACAGAGATTAACTCTATGGCGAAATAAGAATCCCACGCGAGCTATTTCTCATTGGCTGAAGTAATTTCGGTTAGCGTTAGACTTAAGGCTTCGACCTTCGCTATCAACAAGCACGAACCCTCTAATAAGCCATTCTAACTGAGAAAAAGGAATTTCATGTGCCTCTAAGATGGTGCCTTCAACGAAGTTTGCATTCTGCGTTCTTGATAAGTTCACACCAGAATTTCCCACAGATATGAACGTATACGCCTTGCCCCGCTCTGTAAAATATATTTTATTTAGATTAGGTCAATCTAAATGGAGTAGCGTGTAGGGCTCAGGAATGTATGAAAGCACCAGCGTGCTCAAAAACAGCCGCAAGCAGAAGCCAGCCGCCATAAAGTCTACACTCCGTCATAAAAAGCGAGTAACTACCCATTAACAGTTCAGCAACGTCCCCTGCGTATACGTGCTGAGTCAGCATACAGGTAGAGCAAACTTGTACCGCTTGCCTTTGAAGTCACCGTTGCCAATCGGAACGATGTACACGGGGCTACCTTCCCGGTCGTGGTTGAATATTCCTCCAGGAAAATACTTCTTGAGGACCTGAAAAGGTGCAACATACCCGCACTATGAAAAAAAAAATTAGACCCGTTCCACTCAATGTGAAAGCCGTCGGAAGTGCAGAGCAGTGATTCGCCATAATGGGCTGTAGCGCCGTTATCCGCTCACTGCTACCACCCAATGCGATTCGAATTTCCCGCCTTCGCAGTGCTCACGCGCCGCCTGCCTGAGACTGCGCCAGCGGGAATTCTGTTCTTTTTGTGCTTGCTTTTCCTCCCGCACGTGCCGGCGCAGCACTGCCACTTTTTTTCGCTTACCATCGTAAAAACCAACCCAGCGAACGTTCCTAACTAAATGAACGCGGGCGCTGCAGGTTAATTACGCATATTTTGCCTTAAATGTACCTACAGTTTTCTTTGCGCTAAACAACGGGGAGATGTATGACAAGCGCTAGCAGTTCACGTGTTTCGAACGCTAATGGCTATGTAAACCACTTGGCTTTCGAAGCCTCTGTGGGACGCCGCGACGACAGCCGCGACGACGGAACGCCGTGTTGCTTTACTTGGGTCCAGCGAGCGAGCTACGACGACAAGGCAAGCCCCTAAAGTGCTCTGCACTTGAAAGACGGTAGATAGAAGGCTGCCTCCGTCGCTGGATAGAGTTAGCGAGTCGATTTCGACGAGCCTGAGGAGAATGCGCAAAAAAATTACGAAGACGTATAAGCATACTTAACGATGCAGTGATTGAGAAAGCGTTAGGGTTGATTTTCCAAAGGGGTCTTCTCATAATTGTCGTCATCCTTTTTCCTTTACCTCCTCCTCTCCTATAAGTAATCATGACCCCAAAAATACCCGCGTTGGTATCGCCAAGCAAGAAGGACATTTATCGCGAACGCACTCTGTACTTCCCTAATTGCTACTTCTGTCATAAACATGCTCAAATGACTCAAGTAGGCCCCAGTGCGTACGCTTCTAACTCTAAGGTCGCAGCACATTCCTGAAGTCCACATTTATCCTTTTCTCTTTGCATATTCCTCTGTTCACTGTTACCATGACTCGGAACATATCCGCGGTAAAGTATGCGAGTAACTTGACGTATGCGAGTTTTTACGTTGTTTTACACGTGATAAGGCTCATCGTTACGGCTACGTAAACGTTAAGCCTAGGTATTCTCCCAGGGATTAATGTGAGAGGCCTTTGCCCTGCAGTGGGCGTAGATAGGCTGGTGGTGGTGGTGGTGGCGGCGATGATGATGATGATGATGATGACTATGGTTATGAAGATGGTGATGATGATGGTGGTGTTGATTGTCCTAAAAACGGCGATTGGCTTAGCCATAATGACTGAGAGAAGAAGAAAGAGAAGCAGGAGAAAATAATCATGACAACAACGGGAGCATACGTTCAGCGATCAGACACCGATACTTTCGCGTTGCCTACATCCTAAGGATTACTGCCCTCGTAGTTTTTTTGTATTCCCAAAAAAGGCAAGCATTAAACATGCAATTGGCCGCCATCACTATCCTCACTAGGCAATGATGCGTCACTTACGGGGTGGCATTCGTACCGCTCGACCAGAGTGTCCACTTGGTTTTCTTCTCTCCAGCGCAAGTTCTGCGAGAGGGGAAAAAATTGTCGTGCCAACAATTTTATAACTTAAAAAAGCACCGGGCCATCTCCACTAACGTGAAACATGGTGGGGGGCGAAGTAGTGTCATTAAATAAGATACAGAGTACCATCACTGAAGCACGCAAGTGAGCAATGGCGGCCATTTTGGTGTGTATCAGCGTTCCCAGACTGCCGCTTCTGCGTCCTCACCGCTAACTTTGACGAGGTCATTTGTAAATTACACCGCCGAATACGCAGCAACACGGCATCTTCGGGCACACTTCCGCAGCTGAAATGCTCCGAAGCACGTTATCTTTGATTCGCGTTCGGAACGACGCCAGTCGCGCGCACCCGCAGAGCAGGGAGGACAAGCTGAGACTACCACAGTTGACCGACAGAAAACGCATAAACAACACAATGGCGGTGCCCATGAATAGTTGCAGTGTAAACAAATGTCACGTGATGCGAACTGACCAATGATCGCCGCAGCGGCAATGAACAATAGGAGAGTAGAGTGTCAATACTCTGGAACCTTATCTAGTGACACTAGGGCGAAGCATGCAGCGAAAAGTGTACTCTTGGCGCCTTGGCGTTTTTGCCAACGGCGAAGAAACCGTTGGGGAGTACAGGTATACAGCTTTGCTGCAAAAGTCTCTTGTTTTTGAAGCACGAAGCTCTATAGCGCGAGGCGTAAACGAGTGCCCCGGTGTTTAATTTATCCTCCCATTATGGCTCGCTAGTTACCCTCATTTTCCTCTTGTTCGGTATTTGATTGAATACTTTGGTTTGCTTTAAGTGTAGTGCGGCCTCACAGCGGACGTGCACCCCGGCTACGATTGGGCTGGCTAACATCTCTGCGCCGTTCGAACGCTGGCTGTCCCATACTTGTAACTGGCGACTTCAATGCGCCCCATTGCAATTGGGGATACCCTACCTCAAGTGAACGTGGACGCATGTTACTTGAGCATTTCAACGATGCTCAATTCGCACTACTAAATGATATAGCAAGCCCTACGCGTCGATGCACTCATCCCCGGATGCCGCCCTACTCACCCGACTTAACCTGGTGGCTTGGGAGTGCAGTGGTATCTTGGCAGCGAGAGGCTGACTGCTGGGGTAGTGATCATCACCCTATCATGCTTGGCATTGCACCGAACTCGACGCGCCGACTTCGGCGAAGCTGCACTCTAGTAAACTGGGATGAGTTCCGGTGCAACATCAATGCAACCATGACGGCCCCCAGCATAGACCCCACCACTGTGATTAAAGAAGCTCTGAGCACTGCCAGTCGGTGGACGTGGGTAGAGGAGTCCCGGCCAAAGCCTGACCTCCGACTTTTGCAGCTGTGGGCCCAGCGCAAACAGGCTGAAGTGGCTGCCTCGCGAGATCCCTCGTGTGCGCCGGCTCGAATGCGTTTGCAACGCTTGACCGCTGCGGCCAGACGACATGAGAAGCGTCTTTCACGGCAACGATGGCTTAGCTGGTGCGAGTCACTCGGCCCTTCGTCTACCACATCGTCTATTTGGCGCACTTTTCGGGCAATGGAATCAGGCGGCCGCACTCCGGATGCAGCAGCCTGTGCGTGCCTGGCATCAGGCAAGAACCCGAACCAATTTGCCTTCGATGTGGTTCGCGCCTTGTACCCTGCATTTGACATCCTCCCGGCTAGCAACCCGTGCCCGTTTCCTCTAGCGCGCCACGTCGGTGCCTCTCCGTCTGATGATGCAGTCCGTGGAATACAATCAGCTTTCACTATGGCAGAGTTCCTGGCTGCGATAGACCAGGCGAAACTTCGGTCATCTCCCGGCCCAGACGGCGTTGCGTACGAGGCTTATAAAAACCTCGACGATCCGGCTCTGAGCCGTCTTCTCGACTCCATCAATGAGGTGTGGCTCTCGGGCCAAATACCAGAGTCATGGCTCCGGGCAGATATCGTCGCTATACCGAAGCCAGGCAAACCACCCGAGCATCTCCCCAATTTGCGCCCAATCGCATTAATGTGCACCTTGTGGAAACTGTTGGAGCGAATGCTAGCTACGCGACTTCAGTGGTGGATGGACACTTACCATTGGTACCACCCGGCACAGATTGGGTTCAGACCTCGTCTGGGGACAGAAGATGGACTTGAGCACTTATCATCAATGGTGCTACTTGGCGGCCGATCTCACAAAGTGCGGACGTTGCTTGCCATGGACATTCACAAGGCATATGACAACGTCAGCCACAGCGCTATCCTGGAAGTTCTCCAAAGCCTACTTGTCCCGGAAAAGGTCCGCTCTTTCATCCGGACCTTCTTGACTAAAAGATCATTTTCCGTACGGATTGGCGGAACTAGTTATGGCCATTTTACGGCCGTCCGTGGAGTGCCTCAGGGGTCGGTGATTTCACCCTTCCTATTTAATGTAGTTATGCTGCCGCTTGCCTGGCATCTTGGCTCCATATCAGACCTACACCTTCTGGTGTACGCGGACGATGTTACAGTATGGACTGTCCACCCAAACCTGTCTCGGCAAGCCGCCAGCCTGCAACAAGCTTTAACGGACACACAGAAATGGTGTGAATACGCTGGTCTCTCGCTTTCAGCTGAAAAGACAGCCATTCTGTCCGTGGCCAATGCTTGGGGCCGTCGTAGACTGGAGATGTCACCGATCTCGCTACAACTCTCCGGCCAGCCTGTGCGCACTGCCACCTCTCTTCGTGTGCTGGGATTGGAGATTTCATCATCAGGGTCAGCTGCCTTGTGGCTTCGATCTGCCCGCCAACAAGCAGGTCAACTGCTACACCTTATACGACGCATTTCACAAAAGTCTGGAGGCTCCTGCTTCAAAATGGCCCGACTCTTGGTGCGGTCAATACTTCAGCCGCGACTTGTCTACCAGGCTCAATTCCAGCATATGACCCAAGCGGAGTGGGCCCGACTTGAAGCAATTAATAGAGCTGCAATGCGGACGATCACCTGCCTCCCTCAAATAACGCCTATACCAGCTCTTCAGGCCGAAGCTCAACTTAACACCCTGGATGAGCTTGTACATCAACGCCGCTCCGCACGCCAGAACAAACTAAATTTTGTTCCGGAGGCAGCGGCGTTGGCGATCTACATGGGCCGTTCTCTACCCGCCTTACTAGCCCGCCCTGTAGCTAGGCCTCCCTGGCTGTACCATCAAGTGACCGACAACCGGCCTCTCATTCGACTTCACAGTCTGTCGATGGGAAACGCAGTCGAGCAATCCGCGGGCGTGCCATTACTAGCGACTGCGAACCTGCCCCAGGTTGTAGAGGCATTTGTGGATGCTGGCGCCCAAGACGGCGTTTTAACTACAGCTATCGTATGCCCCTCTCATCCAGAAGCAAACCAAAACTGTGCTTATGAAACACTCCGCACCTGGCCTTCTATGCTGGCGGAGCTTACAGCCATCCGGGACGGACTGCAAGCTCTCCTACCGGCACTTCTTGAAGCTCCTGGACGTTTTACGGCACAAATTTACACGGACTCAACGGCGGCCATACGGGATTTGCGACGTGTAGCCTCCGACTCGTCTGTCTCAAGAGACATTCATGACCTGCTGGACACGTGGCCCTGCCCTCTCCGACTGTCGTGGATACGGCGTAATACTATCACCGCTCATATTGCGGCGGATAGTTTCTGTCACGTCACGTCGGTTCCACGGCCCGTCACGGCCCGTCACGTCACGTCGGTTCCACGGCCGGTGGCCACGGCCCACCCTTGCTGACAACTGACCCACATGACCAATTTGTCCAACTAAAGGAAGATCTGCGTCACGCCACACGTGCTCTCATCCCACCGTGTGGAACAGACCTTCCCAGTGGGCTCGCTCGCTGGGAGGAGGTCCTGCTACGTAGACTACGAGTTGGGGTGGCCCTCTCTCCTGCCGTAACCCGGGCGTGGCCACCGCGATACCATGCCCCGTTTTCCACGACCTGCCCCTTCTGCACGGCTCCTGCCGAAGACGCCGACACCAACCACCTGCTATGGACGGGCCCTTCACTGAGTGCAGCGAGATCCCGACACCTTCGCGGCACAGGCCTGCATCCGGGGAGACCCCCCGATCTTCAGCGATGGCTGTGGGGGCCCCACCACCGCTGTCTTCTGGACTTCATCCGGGAAACGGGTGCACACTTGAACCTGTAGGAACTTATGCCAAAGGGCATACTTTCGCAAAAAAAAAAAAAAGTGTAGTTTTAAATACACGTTGTGTACGCTGCCCTGTTAACTCGACTAAGCACTGAGGCAGCTGTTAAAAGTAACTACAGCGGAAACTTAGGCTAGTTGACTCCGGTGTACGCTCAGTTAGCGTGAGGTGCAACAGATGAAGCGATATACATAAAAGATGTGCTTACTTGCAGCTAATCGTTATGAGAAAAAAAAATGTCTCTGAAAAATTATGTTCAAGTTGGACAAAGAGCATGAATAGCCTCTCGTCTGGGGTAGCTGGAACATTCTGTATAAAAAAAAAACACAACCACGCTATTGTAAACACTGTTCCAGGCAATTTTTTCTTTGTTTTTCAAGTATATGATATTATATTTTACTTCCGGTAGTATCATGCCGCAAACAACTTGCGAGACTGATGTGTAATCTTGTGTACGTTAATCTAATTATGTATAAAGCTCTAAGACCACACTGCATTAACACCTAATGCATTACTTTGTATAGTTCTGATTTACGTGCATATTTTCTCTGTTGTTGTATTCATCTGTTGTATTTTGTTTCTTCTATTTATGTTGTTGATTTTCTTATGTTGTGTTGGGGCCACTGCTGTGATTTAAATACAAGATGATACATAAATTGATTTAACATGACTTGATGTATGGTCAGAAACTATAGCCATGTAACTGCAGGTGTATTCTTTACATATATACACGACGAACATATAGAAACCGGTACGATTTTTTGTACTTTTATATTTTATTGCTTTGTACTTAAGAAATACTCTTTGCCGACGTTGTATGCAATGTACCGTTGGGCCCGGGCTCTCCTCAAATGAAGCAGTTCACTTTTCGACCGGGCCGGCCTACCGCATCGTAAGGGTGCAAACAAATAAATTGCATTGAATTGAATCGAAATTGTAGCTTCGACGAGGCCAGAAAAACATACCGACAATACTAACACGCACACACAGCTGAAAGCCAAGCGCCGGTAACATCGTGTCAGATGACGAAGGCGGCAGCCTTACAGGTTAGCCCAACCCGCAAGTGGCACGTGAAACGAACCCTTCTTTTTTTCCAAATGCACCTGCGAGCCATGGGCTGTTCTCCTTGACTGAACAGTAGGTACATTTCAGATATATCGCCGAAACACATCAATATGTACTTACGCCTGAAATTATCGAGGCCTATCAATAAAAAGCCCCCAATCACGAAACAAACACCTGCAGTTTAAACAACCCTCTAGACATCCACGCCTGCTTTTTAGCGGGTTTTCTGTGCGTTTACTTATAATTATTTGGGCTTTCTCGATCATTTTTTTTTTTGCATTTCCTCGCCTTATGTTTTGAACGCGTCAGTTGCATCACGCGTGGGTGCCACGGCTGAGCATAGCCAGCTTGCTCCGCACAAGACATACACATTGTCTGCCATCTATTGTATTTTCTGTTTGTTGCTATTAGGGGCTATCGTCGTTGTTGCTGTCGTCGTCGCTATCGTCGTAGTCGTCGTAATCGTCGTTCGTCTCATGTGGTCACACTATTAAAACACCGGGAAACTCGTTTTATAGAACGTAACCGGTACTAGAAAAACAATGGAACACTCGTTTACGCCTCGCGCTGGAGCGCTTCGTAACGCGTACTAAATAAACACTGGGACATTCGTTTACGCCTCGCTTAGAGAGCTTCGTACATCAAATAAAAAAGTCTTTTACAGCAAAGCTGCATACCTCTACTCCGCAACGGTTTCATCTCCGTTGGCAGAAACGTCAAGGCGCCAATAGTACACTTATACATTGCATGATTCGCCCCTCCCCAGGTTTCACGTTAGTGGAGATAGCCCGGGATTTTTTTTTTTCTTCTTCTGTCCCGATTCAATGTCGGGCAGACAGGCATGAGAAAACTTAGCGGCAAACATTCTCCGACATTAAGTCTCTCACTTTGAAAAAGAACAGCTAAGGAACCCCGAAAGGTAGGGCTACAGTGTATCCACCGGCATATTCTACTTGTGTACATGTCCTTTTTTTCTCCAAAACTAACCAAACTAACTAAAAGCGAACGTCAGGTTAGTCCATTTAATCTATCGCAATACGCTAAGAAGTGGGACCAAGACAAGCATGAAGGACAAGGAAGGCTTTTGTCGTTATTGCAAATTTTCTAACCTTTCACATACCTTCCCAGCTTACGAGATGTTTCAGACAAAGCGGTGTTTTCGCGTTAAACTTTGGAAACAAGCTAACCACCTGCTTTGGAAATCGACGCGCATACCAAGAGTCTCCGCATACTTAAAAGGGCCATGAAGACAAACCACAAGTTTGGTTCTTCATAAAGTCTGCTTCGTTTAGATAACAACGATAACAATTTCCTCGCGAACTTCAAAAAGTAATCGAGATGTTACGGAAAACATATGATGCAATAACGACTACCCAGCCACTTTCGATGGATTTTTAATGAAGTCACACAACATTGCTTGTGCGATTGGCGGCCGCCGTACTAAGCTACCGCCAAGAAACATGACTGGGCTATTTTTCTCTAGTTCTATTTGATAGCGTAACTTGAATGCGAACGTGCTCTTAATACAATGATAAATATATTTTAATGCTGCCCCATAATACGTCAAATGCTGCTGAGCACGAGGTGGCGGGTTCGATTCCCGGCCGCGGTGGCCGCTTTTCTCATGGAGGCGAAAAGCAAAAACGCCCGTGTGTACGAGATTTCGGCGCACGTTAAAGATCCCCAGGTGGTCAAAATTAATCCGGAGCCCTCCACTACGGCGCGCCTCATCGCCTTCGTTGCGTCGGCGCGTTAAACCCTACAATCAATCAATAATACGTCAATCCTGCCCACATTGTGTCCCTGTGGCGCGTAATTTGAACGTTTTTCAACATTCCTTGCGCTTTTTTTTTTCGGTTAAAAAGGCACCTTAGATGAAATGGACGTGAGTGCGTTACCAAAGGCTAGTTCTTTCAAATTGAGCGAATTAGTATTTTGTCTTCATGGCCCCTTTAATGAAGTAGCATATAGTAATGCGACGGCGTGTGGGTTCCGGCAGCTCACGCGTGGACGCAACCTCGAAGTAATAGTTGGCTTAATAGGTCCGCTGGCTTTCAAGGGCATGCACGTGGCGTCTGCGGAACCGCTGCCTCCTCCCCGCTTACCTTGCGCAACAGGTCTTCGGCCTTGGCGACGTCGAAGTCTCGAGCTGCAAACGATAACACCGCATTAGGAACTGGCCACGCGCGTCGTCGCCCTGTTTGCTTTTGCGATGAAGTATTGCATTACGGGCCTTTGCTGTTGAACATTTGAAAGAGGTTTTTTAGCTTGCGGAAACTGGCATGCCGATGGACCTCAACAGTGCCACTACATTGAATAGCCTCGCTGACATATACGCAAGAAATCGTCTGTAAAAAAACTCGCACATTATTGTGGTGGAATACGTAATCAAAGCAGGATAAATGTTGCAGAAACCACCACTTTGGTTTTTCTCGCTATATTCGATGTATCGTGCATGATACTCACGGCGTCCATTACAGGAAGGGGCCAGATGCTGTTATAAGACCGGGTAGCCATATCGGAAATCGCGTCCCAGTTAGTCTACTACAGACACGCAAACTGCGCGGAACTTCCAACTCGTTTTGCGTGAAGGCCTCAGCGAAGTAGGCATCGGCCTTGGCGGTAAATGGCCGCTGGGACCCGTGATGACGCCTGACTTCTCGCATTCTTCCGCACCTCGCATCGCGGCCTCCTCAGTGGCCGCTTGCGAGGCTCCATCCCATCAGACAGAACGAGTCTCTCAAGATCGGCTTTTGTGAACGGTTCAAAAATACGCTGTCACTGACGTCATCGCGACTGCAGCGCGCCACTTTTAGTTCGGTTCTGAGGGATTACTAATGTGAAGCATTGTATACTGGGCTGCTTCTCCGTACTCGCCCGGCGCTGTTTAGCTACTCCATCTGTGTTACGAGTCCAGACAGATGGAGGTAGCTAAAGTGTACTTCTCAATTAAAACACTAACAACGACATGATTGATTGATTGATTGATTGATTGATTGATTGATTGATTGATTGATTGATTGATTGATTGATTGATTGATTGATTGATTGATTGATTGATTGATTGATTGATCGATCGATCGATCTATTGAATTTAGGGTTTTAACGCGCCGACGCAACGCAGGCGATGAGGCGCGCCGTAGTGGAGTACTCCGGATTAATTTTGACCACCTGGGGATCTTGCTTTTGACCACACGGGCGTTCTTGCTCTTCGCATCAATCAGAAAAGCGGCCGCCGCGGCCGGGAATCCAACCCGCGCCCTCGCGCTCAGCAGCACAACGCCTTAGCCACTTAGCCACCGCGGCGGCTTAGGACGTTCAGTCCTTAGGATGAACGAAAGGGATTCTGGAGTCCACAGCCAGGGTACCGTCGGAAGAGGCAGAATTCTGTGCGTCCTTCTTTCTTTTATTTTATCTTTCTGAGTAAACCAGGTCATGCTGCATTGCTTGGGACAGCGAGCATCGAAAAAACTTTGACTCGCTTTGAAATAGTTCTAGTTAGGAACGTAGAGTGATAAGTGTTGTGCCAGCGCTCTAATTATGGAAGGAACTTCCGCAAACAAATGTTCGACGGCTTCCACCGACTTACCACGGAGCCAACGAAGAAGGTACGCGTCCGTGAACCCGTCCTGCCAGATGTCCTTCAGGGCGGCCTTCAGCTGAGAAACCAAGAAAATTGATACCCTTTAAATCCGCACCAGCAACGCGGCCACTCAATGGTGGAAACAGAGAACGCTCAGTGATTCAAAGCAATAGACAGTACGCTGCCGATAGCCAACTATAAATATAGTGTCGGTTGGTTACTTTTGGAAGACTGTCGCTGTCAGGTCGCTGTTATTCTGTATTCGCTAAACTACGTAAATAGCACTAACGATTCAAGTGTCATAAAACCATCGATACATTAAAACCGGTCTGATGCTTTAAACTGTACTTCTTTTCGGGGACTGGCGTCGTCAGGAGTGCATTTAAAGAACTTGCGTCCCTCAGAAGAACGCCATTGAAAGCGTAAACACCCGTGTAATTATCGAGGGGCAATCGGAAAACTACTTACAATTGAAGAACCACTGCACAGCAGCAAGAAGAGGTAGAAATTCTGCTTAGACAACACATCAATCGTACACGACCAAATGGTACCGATAGCCGACTATCGATTACTTTTTAGTTCCGTTGTTCAAACGTGTTAGAAGGCTTTCAAATTTCTTATGAATCTGGAGCGCCCAGGATTCTCTTATAAACCTATAGAGCACTATCGGCGTGCTGGGTCAATAAAATGAATGAGACGTCATTGGCTCCCTTACTAAGTAGGGTCTTGTGTTTTCAGTTATTTCCAATGAACACAAACCAAATAGCCCCAAATACGTCCCTCGGAAGAGGTGAAATCAGAATCCCCATCCCGATCAAGCCACCATTTAATAGTGAAGACGTTTGCTTCGCATTTTCAATAATATACTACACTTCAGAGACGCTGGATATATTGAGCATATTTTTAATGGGGTAATTTAGCAGTGATCAAGGGTGTCATGTTGGATCCAGCTGGAGCAGTGGCTAATGAAGAGATAGTCCAAGCACGGCGGGAGCTGTCATGGTGCTTTTGGCAACCTATGTTAATCTCCTCGAAACTTTGTCAAGATCCGTTGCTTTGCCTTGTCAGGTGGCCCGTTTCGTTGGCCATAGCGTTGACATGAGGAGCCCGTGAGTTGCCCCGTTGCAAATCCTAGGAAACCTAACAGGCCCTGGACCCGGCGCGCTGTCACTCCAGAAATCCGGCAAGCAGGCATGCTGTTTAACAAGCAATCTGCTAAGTGTCTATATATATATATATATATATATATATATATATATATATAGTTAATAATTATATATTCATTTTTTCACCACTTCCTTTCTGACTCAAAAAATTCTTCATATCTTTCTATGACCTAACGCAATCCCCCCTTTGCTTTCCGAAGTTTTCTTGACTGCCAACCCTTATTCTGTCTTAATTCACTGAGCCCTTCATTTCCCATTTATGATTCGCTACATGCATAGCGAGGGCCTCTGTTCTGGCAGTCTTGGTGCCAAAGGTAGCTTAAAAGGGTTTAACGCCGGTCGACCACTCTCGACATGTCGTAGACACTCAAGTCACGGCCAGGGGATGTAAAAGAAGGTCCCCTTCACCCCGAGTAGTCCTAGTGGCGCTGGCTACCACCCCCAAGTGCAGGAGAAACAAAAAATTTCTTAACATAAATACCCGAGAAGGTGGTGGGGAAACAGCTCCGCCGGTAGCGTAGTGGTTATCGCACCAGACCGGTATTCTGGAGGTCGTGGGTTCGGATCCCACCTGGCGGGTATTTTTTCACCACTTTCTTTCTGACTCAAAAAATTCTTCATATCTTTCTATAACCCAACGCATTCCCCCCTTTGCTTTCCGAGGTTTTCTTGACTGCCAACCCTTATTCTGTCTTAATTCACTGCGCCCTTCATTTCCCATTTCTGATTCGCTATATATATATATATATATATATATAGCGAATCAGAATAGGAAATGAGGGACTCGTAGAAACAACACAGAAATAAGGATTGGCAGTCAAGAAGACCTCGGAAAGCAAAGGGGAGGTTGTGGTAGGCCATTGAAACAGATCAAGAATTTGGAAAGAAAGAAAGAAAGCGAAGAATATATATATATATATATATATATATATATATATATATATATATATATATATATATATATATATATAGATAGATAGATAGATATATATATATATGCTGCAATGCTTGTAAGGGCCTGTTCATGCAAACAAACCCCTTCGTGTACTACCGTCGACGTGAAAGATTTGACTGGATAGCTTTCGCCAGTCGTGACATCTGCAGACCGTATACACAAAGATGAAATGTAATATTCCCCGTATATGTTTCTTTAATGCTCAAGTTTGCCTTGGAAACTTCACATCAAAGAACGATCAGCCTTGTGAAAAGGTTTCCTTCATTTTTTGACATCCGCGTGTCGAGCGGCGCCGTGAAACCCATATTCTCGTTTCTGCGCAAGGAAACTACGATACAATAAATTGTCCACAGTGTTCACATGGACACGAGGACTTTTTTTTTCATCACGTTCACCTAGTTTTAAAATAAAGAGAATGCTACGTTTTTTTTCTGGTTCAATTTAATCGAATGCAGTTTGTTATAAAGTTTGTGTGATGGCCACATTTTTCGCAATGGATACAATTTATATAACCTGAGATTTGTTCATCGCAGTAGAAAGCAAGCGCCAAGCACGTCGGTTTATTTCTGGCAGTGAAGTTATCATCGAAAAACACGCATTCGTAGCAAGAAAATAAACACGGAAGAAATACGACCGAATATATGAACAAAAAAAAATAACTAAAACACAGAACTTTACAGTTTTACAAGCAAGTTATACACTCCCTCGGCACTTCAATATAGGCCTCCATATGACGCTAGCGAATGTGGTATAGAAAGTGATGGTTTGAGCCTTGAGAACACCGCTTCCCAAGAACTCGTCCAGACTCGAAAACTCGTTCCCCGCGGGCTCGTCGATCGGGTCGTCTAGTCCGGCCGTGGCCAGAATTAAAAACATGTGCGGCGTTCCACGGGGTCAAACGCATTTCCGGAAAAGGACAAAACGTGTACTTTCATGCTCTCTACTTCATTCGCCCGTGTGTACGAGATTCGGCGCAGGTTCAAGATCCCCAGGAGGTAAAAATTAATCCGGAGCCCTCCACTACGGCGCGCCTCATCGCCTGCGTTGCGTTGGCTCGTTCAACCCTACAATCAATCAATCTGATTCATTCGCATATATAAAGAGCACGATGGAAGTATTAGTTCTTTTTTTAATGTTGCATGCCTATCCGTTTAGCAACATGTCCTCGCGCACTTCGGCTTAGACGTCCTTACGCCAAAAAACTCCACTGAAGAAGCAACACGTCCCTCAACTTGAGAATTCTGCACGCAATACATCCAGCCAGAAATAAATACTCGGGTACAAGTTAGGAACGGCAATGTCGTATCACTCCGCCAAAGCGACGGACCCGGATGTCAACGCACCCGTTTTGAAACGAGATTAGCTCATGTAGCTCTTAGCTCATGTAGTTTGCAGTTTGTAAGCAGATTAAGTCTGAAAAATCACGGAAACGACTGGTGTCTCGTTCAAAATGCCCGACATAACGCACTCTATAGCGCCACACGTAGGAACAGCGCGGTTGCGGGAAAGGGGTGCAGGGGCAACTTACGTTGTCATTCTGAAGTTGTTCTACTTTCAACCTGCCCCGAAGAAATGGTGTGGAGGAGAGATAAAATGGCCGCGTATGTGCTCCTTTCCACGCAAATGTCGCTGAAAGACGATAATCGACTGGCGCCCCTGCCAGGCATCCCTTCTCTTTCCCGCTCACCTCTCACGCTGTTCCTTTCCCGTCTCGTTCATCCCAAGATAGCACGCTAGAGGTTTTGCTCAAGTCAGTTTAAATTTACCGCGTTCTACTGCTCTGAGTAGGGTGTCTCGATGCCAGCGCTGACGTACGGCGGAGACGCGCGTGAATTGAGGCACCATACTATAACGTTTATAGAAGCGCGTTGCCCTACTCCACGAGCGTTCCAAGCGGAACGTGGATCCCATTTAGTGGAACCTTTCGTTGCTGTTGCCGTTTGATTTCTTAGCAGGCGACGGTTTTCTGCCGTTGATGTAGTATTCTATTTGCTATCGCAAAAACCAAGCATCCATGAATTTTTTAATAAAGGAACACTGCAAATATCCTTTATGTAATGATTTTCCGCCTTATATTCGCGTAATGTCTTGTTCTTGTTCAACAATGTTGACAAGTATGAACACTGACACCGTACTTAGACATTTAAATTTGGCTGTGAGTATATACGACTATTGCGCAAATTTTATGTCAGTTGGCCGAGTGGCAGAATCGAGTCACAGACGCAAAACGAATCGAGCCACGGCACGGGATGCCGCCACTGAAGGCGGCGCCAACTTTCAAAATGGTCCTATAAATGGCTATCGCAAGACCACCGATAATGCTATCGATGTCAGAATAACGTAATCGATAGTTTAAAAAGTACGGGAAGTATCAATAGTGAACGCATCGACAGTTTTGTATCACTAATGCTGTTTCGTGGACAGCAAAGAGATCACAGCGGCTACTGAAAGCTTGCTGCCAACATATAGCTTAATTAGTACAGCTCGGGTGACCACCTCACGAGCCGCACTGAACTCTTTGCGGAACCCGCCAAAAAGCTGCAGGGCAAGGAACCAGGACAATGAAGCTGTTCTCCCTTTCTATCTCGAACTGACCTTCTTTTACAAAAACAAAGCTATATAACCAACAAAACAGACAAAAACACAACATATAAGAGCAGGTATATTACCTATCTGAAATGTCGTAATGCGTTCTCTATTCAATATGTGCTCCCCCTTAAAAACCATTCACGTGACAATGTTTCAAGGACATGCAGCCAGTTATTCCCCCGAAATTTACGATTGTAAATGCAGTAAAAGCTCGTTGATTCGAACTCAGTTAATTCAAACTTACAGTTAATTCGAACATGCCCTGGTCCCGGCACAGCCCTGTGTAATAATATTTCAATGGGGGAAAACGCCAGATAATTCGAACGCGTCGGCATGCAGAACGGTTAATTCGAACTGGGATCCCCTGGTTACCATCGCTCCTCGTAGAAGTTGGCCCAGAGTGATTACCATGTATCCCAAATCCGAACCAAACCAAGTTTACTCGAGATGCAACACAACGAAACAGAAAAACAACAGCATAGCGCCGCGCGCTACGTTGTTGCGACAGCTTATTTCGCTTCCGCAGCGGCCGGTTACTTTTAGTTGTGATTGCCTCGACCTTGCCGTGGAAATAAACGTGTTTTCGAGCATAAACAGGGTCATTATTCAAAAAATCTCATGCCACAAACACGTAGCAGCACCTAATTCGCGATGACGATTCCAGAGGTGGCTTCTGTGTGCTCTGCCCGCGCAGTGTGGCGCGATATGCCCGTTCATTCTAGCGCGCGCCCGCCCGCTAATTCGAACTCCGTTTAACTCAAACAATTTTATGGTCCCCTTCGAGTTCGAATTATTGAGATTCTACTGTCTCGTTTAGACCATTTCACTCTCCGCTCATCCTGTGAGCCAATTTTTTTTTCAACCTTCAGTTTCTAATACTTGCTGTATTTTATTGTTGGTTCTGGTTTTTGATTCTGCCTTTTATACCAACCAGTTTTATTTTAACCGTCAGCTGTTTCATGAGTTTCCCCGGTATCAAGGCCAAACTCATTCGGTCACTAACCAGTTCAGTAATTCAGTGGTTATCGGCCACGCGGAATTGAATTGAAAACCCGGAAGTGCTGTTCGCGCGAAGAGGTGTCGCTGTACACGCTCGGTACCACGCATGTTTTCCTCAGTGGACAGTACTTTAAAACAGCCAACCACCTGGTTCCTTCTTAGCGGGTCAACAGCTGCCTATCGCTACGGAAGTGAGTGGACTGCAGGCCGAACTCTTTCTGCGCACTCCCAGCGCCCGTCCAGGGCGCCGTGTCGTCGGCAACACTCACCTCGGCCAGAGCGCGCCGTTCCACTGCGTCGCCTGCCATGGCTGTCGTATGAACCTGCTCCGCGGCCAGCAGTGGCCGCTGCTTAGAGGAAAACGTAGCAGCGGCGGCGGCGGCTGTGGCGAATATCGCGTCCCACTTCGAACGGCTCCCGGCAGCTCACGCCGCTCGTCGGTCACCGGTTGAATTACGCAGGATGCGGTCCAAGGCTAGCAGCCTTTTGCTCCTTCCGCATATCCTTATTGACATCTGGCCGAAGCGCCGCGCTAATCCATTGATCAATCTGGCTGGGCGGACTACGAAGAGGAGGGGAGTTCAGAGAAGCGAAAAATGGCCTCTATTGCTACTGCTTGGTTTATTAAGCTCGTTTTCTGTCTTGCTACACATTCGTACGATTGCTTCATTTTGTATTTTATTTCGTTGAAGTAACAGCGCCACCTGTTCGTGCGACGACAATGACAAAGACGACGACGACGACGACGATGAGGATGATGATGATGGTGGTGGTGGTGGTGATGATGATGATGATGATGATGATGATGAAACAGTCAAACTCGATTATAACGAACCCGGATAGAGCGAATTACTCTGTATATCGAACAAAAGCAAATATGTCACGAAAATGCATGCGAAGCATATTCCTCATTACGAAGCTCACATCGGATATATCGAACTCGGCACGCCTACAATTGCCCACGAAATGCGTTGTCTCGGAGTGGTGATTGAGGGGCTGGTTGGCCATGATTGAGATGTTGAGCCTCGCATAGACCGACGTGAAGCCCGACACCTTCCGTAACTGTTTCCGACGCACGGGATTCACGACGGAGCCCTCCAGCCAGCGAGTCCGGACCAAGACGGCATCATCGGCGAACTGCTGGAAGAGTTTGCGAACGTTCCAGATGCTGTGCCGAAAGCAGTGTCCTCAGAAGATTTCCGGAGTGTTGACGACGATGTTGCCGTCATTGAGAGCCCCTCGAGCGCGCACACCGTCGCCGATGTCATGGCAGCTTGTGCTGCTGAAAGCACTGAAGAAACTGAGGATGTTACAACGTAAAGCCGTCCGATGCCTTGTGAAGCGCTTTTGCCAGCCGATGTTCTCCGCCAATATTGCTTTGATATTGAAGGACACGTACTTGAACAGGTGCAAACAATGTCTCGTGTAGAGAATGCGGGGCTGGTTGGTGCCGCCAAAACAAAAGTGAAAACAAAAATCACCCCTTTCTTGCGAAGTAGGCAGTTAAGTAAAGGCGGAAAGTATCTTTATTGCATGCAATAAATGGATTGTGTTGTGTAAGGTAATAACATACTTCGTGTTTATTTTGTAATGTGGGAATGGCAGGGGGCGGGGGTCCCGCGTATTGCGAACTCGTAACAAAAAATTCGTTATACAGTCAAACCCGGTCGTAGCGAACTGCAACATGCGCCATGATTAGTTCGATATATCCAATAGTTCAATATAGCCGAACCCGCCTCTAACGAGTTTGTTGTTACGAGTCCGCAATACGCTGGAATCCCACCGCCATCCCCGCATGCAGAAACGAACAAAATAAAGTATGTCGTTACCATGCACAAAGCAATCCATTTATTGCAAATAATAAAGCTACTTTCCGCCTCAACTGCCTAACTCCAAAAAAAGCGGTGATTTATGTTTTCCCTTTCATTTTGGCAGCGTCAACTAGCACAGCATTCTTTACACGAGACATTGTTTGCACCAGTTCGACTCCGTGTCCTTCAATATCGAAGAAATATAGGCGGAGGACATCGACTGCCGAAAGCACTTCATTAAGCGTCGGGCGGCTTTCACACGCGACATCCTCTGCCTCCTCGGTGCTTTTTAGCAGCAAACTTCGGTGCTGCTGAAGGTGTCTGCGTTCGATGGGCTTACAGTTACGGCAACGTCGTCGTTGACACTCAGGAAATCTTCGAAGGACACTCCTTTCGGCACAGAATCGGGAAGGTTGGCGAGCTGTCGTCTTGGTCCGGACTCACTGACTGGGCGGGTTCCTTCGTGAGTCCTGCGCGTCGGAAACAGTTACGGAAAGTGCCGGGCGTCATGTCGCTTCATACGAGGCGCAATGTCTCAGTCGCGGCCTTTGCTCAGTGGTCGCGGTCAATCAACATCTCAATCGCCGCTCCGAGACCATGCATTTTGGCCGCCATTCTAGGCACGCCGAGTTCGATATATCAGATGTGAACTTCGTTATAAGGAATATGTTTCGCGTGTATTTCCGTAACTGATTTATTTTCGTTCGATATGTGGCATAATTCGCTCTATCCTGGTTCATTAAAGTCTGGTTTGACTGTAGACGGGTTCGGCTATATCGAATTATTGGATACATTGAACTAATCGCAGCGCATATTACAGTTCGCTATAACCGGGTTTGACTGTAACAATCCTCGGCGCTGCACTTACCCATTAAGGGGGTCGCTCAATTATCGAAGTTTAATCCCTTTTCCAACCTCAATGTAAAAGGGACCGTACTGAAGTTACCGAACTGAACTAACTGAGGGGAAAATCGTCGACCGGCTAAGGCTGCGATTTATCACTTGCGAAATTAATAGTTGCCTATGCCGCCGTCACCGCCTTTATCGGTGCAAGTGACTGGCGACTTGCTGTGTATACGTGTCGTCGCCGCCATCGTGGACGTCATGCATTGCGGCCAAAAACAAAAACTGCGACTGCTGCCCTCATCATGGAGCTAATCGTCATAATTTTCATGGCCTTCGTCGATGCAGCCGGCTTCACCACCGTTTTCATCGACGCCGAGCAAGGAAGGCAGGAAGTAGAAACAGTTCAGGAAAGACAGTGAGGTTAGCCAGGGAAGCTCCCGGTTGGCTATCCTGCCCATGGGGAAGGGAGCTTGGAAGATTTAGGAACAAATGAAGAAAGAAGCGAGAGTGAGAAGAAGGAAAAGAGGGGGGCGGGAGGTGGAGGTAAGCAAACCCCGCATATAAAGGGAGCATAAAGCAAAGCAGGTAAACCGACCATACAGGCCACAACACCGTTCTAAAACAAACGCTTTCACTCGCCCCTCGTACATATTATCTCGCTCTTACTGCAAACATAAAGGGGGCGTACCAACAAGTCGTACGTGTTGCATGACTTCTTCACTTGTAAAAGGATAGCGATGACTGGAACCGCCTTCCTGCCTCCATAGTCGACATTCCTGGTTCCGATAGCTTCAAGTCGCTGTACGTGAGTCGTCCTGACTTGATACTGTGATTTCTTGTCCGTGTCAGTATTGTGCCACTATCAAGATCACAAACGTTTCATTGTACCACTCGTTCCAGTACATTTTTTGTGCCCTGAAAGTATCCTGAGTAAGTATAGATAAACAAGGGGAGTTCAAAAGCGGAGGCTCGAAAGCGCGAAAACGCTGGCTTCGAGCTCGTGGGAAACGTTACGCGGCATACAATCTCTAAAGAGAAAATGGGCGCGAAGCGAACGATGTATGCTGAAGTGAATAATTACACAATCTACATGTCAGTGCCAGTGTGACCGCAACAGATTTGCCTAGTGGCTCCAGATATGTGTATCTGTTCCATGCGCTTGTTCAGAGCCACTAAAATTACACCCCAAGGTTACTGGCCCGAAAACTGTCCGTTAGGGGTTTGAGAGCTGATACGCTAGGCGTAAAATCACCAGCCGAAGAGTCGAGAGAGAGAGAGAGAGAGAGAGAGAGAGAGAGAGAGAGAGAGAGAGAGAGAGAGAGAGAGAGAGAGAGAGAGAGAGAGAGAGAGAGAAAATGATTTAATGAGCTGACGAGGTCAGTTTGGCAGGCATCCTGACTTGCGACGTCATAGGTGATGACGATCGTGCGAAGTTACCACGCCTAAACATAGGCGCGCACACACGTACACCTGCTGGAAACAGCCCTGTGTAAGGGTTTGTAAAGTGACATACTTAAGACCATTCCCCGTAAAAATGCCACAAGTGTTCTGTTGCGCTTGCGGCCGTGTTGGAAGGCGTCCACGGACGAAGGTATCTCAACCAAAAAAATCCCGGGCCATCTCCACTACTGTCAAACCTGGGGAGGGGCGAAGCATTGAGTGGATAAGTGTATTCTTGGCGCATTGGCGTTTTTGCCAACGAAGCGGAAACCGTTGGGGAGTAAAGGTATATAGCTTTGCTGTA
The DNA here is from genome assembly GCF_048455015.1 of Haemaphysalis longicornis. NCBI lineage: Eukaryota > Metazoa > Arthropoda > Arachnida > Ixodida > Ixodidae > Haemaphysalis > Haemaphysalis longicornis. The sequence goes on along the minus strand of NW_027526422.1, from coordinate 30,164,824 downwards.
AAAATCTCTTGTTTTTGAAGCACGAAGCGTTACAGCGTGAGGCGTAAATTAGTGCCCCGGTTTTTTTTTTTTTTGTACGCGTTACGAAGCGTTCCAGCGCGAGGCTTAAATGAGTGTCCCGGTGTATTTCTTTTAGTACGCGTTATGTTCTACCGCGAGGCGTAAACGATTGTGCCGGTGTTTTAGTACCGTGACTACATGAGACGATTGTTACGACGACATGAGGCGCCGACTTCTCGAGCCTGAAGGGGCCCCCAAGAGACGCATCGATGGACACTCTTGAATACCAGAGCACATGTACACAACGTGTTTAATGTCCTTGCGAAGCGAGGAATTAGACCACAGAGTGGAGGATGCTTGTAGGATTATAAAAAGGAAGTGATTTGTGCAGGCCACGCACAGGTCCGCGCAGAAGTAAACGGAGCAGGGAAGCGGTGGCCTAAATGCACCGCTGCGCCGCCTAGGAAGGTCTACGGGAACCAACGGACGCAGTTCTGACGGTGCGTTCGCACTGCCGCCACTCCCCATATATCTGATGCGTTTTATCGTCGCTCTCCTGGAGTGTCAGACTGGGCGTAACAGTTTTTGAAGGGAATCGCCACGATAGACAGTGGCTACGGTTGCCATGCCGATCGCAGCCAGCAGCGGCGACCGAATGCTTCGCTTTTGAGCGGGAAGAAGCTAAGCGCGCGCACGCATTCGTTGTTGTGCGCTCTAAAGGGCAACATTGACGATGTCCTGTTCACGGGCGGCACGTATATACCTGCCTTCCAGCTTCTCACTGCACGCCTTTTTGATATAATACATTACACGCCGACAACAAAGCTGTCCCGGTCTGTATGGAAAGCGCTATCAGAGGATGAATTCTTGTTATTCCGAAGTAAAACCGCGATTCTAACATCGCGGGTTCGATTCCCGGCTGCGGCGGCCGCTTTTCTGATGGAGGCGAAAAGCAAATACGCCCGTGTGTACGAGGTTTCGGCGAACGTTAAAGATCCTCGGGTGGTCAAAATTAATCCGGAACCCTCTACTACGGCGCGCCTCATCGCCTGTGTTGCGTCGGCACGTTAAATCATACAATCAATCGCGTTTATGTCGATGGTAAGCTAAAAAAACTATAGATTCAACACGCGCCGTTAAAAAAACCAGATAGGCAGGCAATACTATGCCGCTGTGAACGGGACTTAAAAATATATCTGTGCGGGCGTAGCTTCGTCCTGCTCAACAGCGACGGATTCGGTCCCCGCTGATCGCTGCGAGCAGCAATGCAATCAGCGCCTTGAAGGGCCGAGCGCTGCCCTCTGGAAACAGTTACGCCGAGTCTGACACGCTAGCAGAACAACTAATAAACATATACGATAGGGGAGGGGGGCAGTGCGAGTGCACCGACAGAAACCGCTTGTTGGTGCCTGTCATCCTATCCAGACAGCGCACATATTAAAAGATGGATGGGTCATATTTCAGTTGCTATGTGGGTAAGCTTGTAGTCCACAAGGTTTTTGAATCATCGGTGACTCCATAAATGTTGGGTGTGGTGTTTGAAATTGCGAAGTTCACGCCATTGTTATCGGTCGCGTCTCCTGAGACTGTAGTTACTGCCAAGAGCAGGTCGGTGTTTATGTTTAGTCTTCTTATTGGAGCTGTGTTTCGCAATCAACTGCGGGCGAACAAGTGTGAGAGAACAAAGCAGTTCTGCGTTCTGTTCGATGCGATAACTGGCACTAACATGACGGATGACTGACTTCACGAGCCGTCCTGTGTATACATGTGCAGCTTTCCCGCTAATGGCAGCCCTTTCAACAGTGATTACACTGTGGTTATTTAGCGAAATGTAAAGTAATTTCGCGCAGCTAATAATGGGGATGAAACCTTGCTTTGCGTACAGTTTCAAGTTTTGCACATTGCGCCACTAAGCTGGAAACAGAGCCATGGAGCAAAAAATATTCAGAATCCTGGAAACTTCTTTTAAAGTTTTCATCTTCACGTTGACTTCTTGCTTCATGCTAAATATTACTTTCCTGAAGTGGTTTTGCTATGTTCCTGAGGTGTCGAAAGTTTGAGCGAGAACGCTGGCTATGCGTACACAAACCAGTAGGTCACGACCAGTGCATACTTCTCTCTTTGGAGAACAAGAAAATATTTGAAATTTCAATGTGATTGCAGGAATAGCCGCTTACGGCGCACGAAGGGTCTATTCGGCAGCTGAGCGTTTTCTTTCTTATATATCGTCCGTTGATCAACTCCCCACAAATGCAAACCCTCAAGAATACGGCTTTCCTCGTTCATTGCGCACCTCACGAACTTGCAGTATTTCATAACGCGCGGTTAATTTTCTTACTGCGTCGTGTCATCACAAAGCCGGCTTTCTTATTTTTTTCTTAATGCGTAACATTCCTGTGCGGACTCAACCAGCTTCGGAAAGTCGCCTGTTCGCGTGTGTATCGCTTGTGAGTCACACTTTCGCCGCACGCGAAAATTGCCCCTGGAAAAATGTCTTTCCAGGAATGCACTTAGATATGGTAGTGAAGACCAGTATAGTGACTCAGTGTGTAGGAGAGCGGCTTACGCAGATCAGGATCGCGGGAAACCCGCCTCGATCCTAAATTTATACATATCTATTATGAGCACGCATGCTATCACAACGGCTCGGGCAAGAGTTGTGCGAGACCCCCGTTTGCGCGGCTGCTGTATGGTCACAGCGAGTTCCGTTATGTCTGCAGCTGGCCCGAACTGAATTGCGCCAAAGGAGCATCCCTTCTCGCACCTACCCCTCCCCCTTTGATCCTACACACTAAACCTCCTTACAACCTTTTTGGCCGAAAAGGGTGTGAGAACCTTGTCCCATGGCGAACACCTTGAAAAGGTGTTTTGGCTAAAAAAGAATGTAAGGATGAAAAAATGGTGTTCGTGGGAACACCCTAAAAAAGGGTGTAAGGTTGCTCAACACCCTGAAATTAGGGTGTGGGCAGCGGAGCTAAGCGTGGCGGTGAGGATGGGCCGAGAGTGCAGCACGACATGCAGACACATTCAACACGCACAAGTCACACTTGACCATCAAATGAATTGAGCAAGAAAACCAACGGGATGCACGGGGACAGCGAGTACATACTAACTTGGGAATACATCTGCTCTTCTCGGTTTTATAGCCAGCAGCGGAAAGTCCTCCGATGAAGGCGGTGAGCTTGTCGCAAAAATAACATATTTTAGCGCTAATTTTGGAATTATGCATTTCAATGTCAGCATACCCAAATAAGCATGCGGGTTCGCAAAAACTTTTTAATCGCGAGGTAGTTATGTTCAATAACTCATAGTTTTCTTAAATACCAAACAAATATTCCCCGCCATCTCAACACCCTTCAAGAAGGGTGGTCATTATTTTAACACTCTTTTTCCCGTAAAAGTGTAAAGCTACAAATTACGGTGCTGGAAACTAAGAAAAAGGGTGTTAGGAAAAGGGTGTAAGAAAAGACCGTCAACTAAGAAAAGAGGCGTAAGAGAACTCCAACTTTTGATGGATTTCATACCCATTTACACGGGTGGACAGAACATTTTCTGCAAGCGGAGTATGTTTTGTACCTCACGAGGTTTCAGACAATATAAATTGACATAATTTATTACAAGTGAAGCTGTTCACGCTTTAACTAGGTTCGGTGGCGTTAGCAAAAAAAGGCAGAGAAAAAGAACTGCACCCCCTGTAAAGGGTGCACCACCGCAGATATGGCATTATAACAGTGAAGCCGGCTTTGGGGCCTGTTTGAGTGTGATCACAAAGGGCGCAAGCGTATGCGCACATCTTACTATAGCATTTCAAAAGTACTAGCCTTCTTGGGATTCTAACATGCAAAAAAATGGCGCAGCTTGCAATGGTGGTGCAAAGCTGGAGAAACAGACAGCATGCCTGGGGGTCAATCCAGCTTGTTTCCCCCTTGGATCCGCTGTCAGTGGCGGGAACACACTGGAACAGCCTTGTAAAATCCGGTTAAACTTGACCTCACCCCTCAGCGCTTATCTTAGCTGTGCAAGAATGTCGCAAAGCCTAGCAAATGAAGCAAAGCTTAGCAACACCAGAAGAAACTCGGTCGACATCCAGCTCCGCTGGTCTTTTTTTTTTTTGCAACTGAACACCTATTTCACACCGTTTCAACACCCTAGAGAAAGTGAAGCGTGTTGCGATCGGTCAACACCCTTTTCGCCACACAACTATAGTCTTTTTTTTTTTAATTTTAAAGGTTAAAATTGACCTTTCATGTGCCAAAGCCAAACTTGGGGCATGGGGTGCACCGTATAAGGAAACCAGCGATGATTGAAGACGAACAGTTGTATTGCTTTTGAACATTTCTAAAGAGGGTATGAAGATGTTTTATTTACAGTGCAATTATACATGCATGCATGGCCTTATTCAATGATCAGCTGAACACCCTTTCAACACATTTTCAACACCCTAATAAAAACCAAGGCTGTTGAAGTTGATCAACACCCTTCCTTTTCACACGAAAAGGGTGTAGAGCTAGGAAAAGGGTGTTGACATTCAAGAAAAAGGGTGCAACGGGCTCCGAACACCCTTTTCCCACTTATGCTGCACTCTTTTTGGCCGAAAAGGGCGGAAAAAAGTTTAGTTTGTACCAGCGTAGAGGCCTTATTTCTATTCAATAAAGGTTGTTCATCATCATTTATCGGCATTCCCCCCTCAAACTTTCTGCAATTTTTTTTGCCATCTTTACGCTCCACGTTATTTTTTCCTGCCGTTTTTAGAACTCCATTTTCTTGGAAGCTCAAAGGGGGACGTCGAGGCTACAAGCCTATTATACAGCCCAGCCTGGCCAATAAACCACAAATGCGTGCGGGGAAGTCATTGAGTAGAAGAAGGAGGCGAGAAAGGCACGAGGCGCGTCGCGTTCGCATGCGTTCTTTCGATCTCGTCGGATGTTGATGCGACGCAACCGACGGGCCATCCCACGTCGGACAAGCCGCCATGGCCATCAACACAGCGGGATCATTAGCGCTCATGTTCTACTACATCGCCGTCGTCTACGTGGGCGTCTGGTCCGGGCGCAAGTTGCACACCGCTCGCTCGCGCCTCCACGCCACCGGGTATGTGAGCCTGCCTCAAACACAATCGCGTGCTGCCACGGCCGTTTCATCGGGCCGCCTTGACGTTAGAGAGTTTTAGCGTAGCAGCTATCGGGCGCTAGCGTAGCCCACGGCAGCCGCTATGCTAAAAAGTTTTATTAGTTGAGAGCGGAACGATATTGTTACGCCTATTGCATTGTCCTGCACCTATCGTGCCGCTCGTTGCACTAAATTTGGACCGAGACGGGGAAGGACGGACAGCGGTCAGCTGCCTGTTTTCCAAGCGAAGACTGAGGTCGTTAAAGCAAGACGGCAGGGGTGGGCAGGCCTAATTACAGGGGGTATATTTAGTACATTGTCTTTTGAACACCGCCAAAAGACAGAAGGTAGCCAAAAGCTGATCGAGGGAAAGAAACCCTCGCTTCAATCCACTGTTGTGGTACTTCAGTCTTGCTTTCGGAAGCTTGTCGAACGTGTCTTTTTCTGAAAAACCCCTGACTCTTGAGCCCGTGAGTGAGCAGAAAAGTACGTGCGAGGTCACCTGCATGAGGCCATAATTTCGTGAAAGCCTCCAGTTTTACACACGCGTTACGTACAATTTTGAGATTTGGCGGGATTTATTTTTTTTTTTACGTTGGGCGATATTTGGGCGAGTTCGACTTGACTTGTGAGCAGTATATGGTTGGAGCATCGAGTAACTCTGATACTCTGTGGTCACGATCGTGTACCCCTGTGCGTTGATAACGCGACTTGCGTGCGTTGATAAACCGATGATAAACCGAGTGATAAACCGAGCAGGGGCGGATTTTCAGTTTTGTTATTTCATGCCCGTTTCAAAGTGTCCGTTTTGAGTGAGCCCTGATTGCCTGAAAGCAGACGACCAGATGTGACGCAGCGCATCCATTGGTCAGAGACCTCGCAAGTGCAACGACGTCCCAACTAAGACGGATACGAAATAGACATTATAGAAACGAACACAACTCGGAATTCTGTCCATGTTGTACGCTGGCACGGTTGACTTGAGCTGTCACATTAAACCTCCTTGCGTGAGCGTGGAAAAGCAGACTTAATTCTTTTTTCGCGCTGCAGCCGATTGAAAACAGATGCCAGCTCCAAGGTGGCCGATGCCAGCGAGTACCTGCTGCGCATCTTCCTGGCCAACCGCGAAGTCCCACTCTTTTTGAGTGTCGCTTCAATGACAGGTACGCTTACTGGCGGCAAGTAGAACGCTAGCAGTTTTCCTTAGAGCCGTTGTTCTTGAATGCAATAGTTCGCGAGCACCAGCATAGTACTCTGTGCGGTAGCATGCCACCGCCTTGCCCGGCGCACACTTTGTACTATCTCATTTCGAAAATAAGTGCAGTCAGATTATTAAATCAGGTAATATGTTATATTTCTGTTATTGCACGTGTTTGCTGTAGCTTCGTTCATGTTTAATCTACGCCGTATGAGACGTCTACTGGCATTACAAATTCGTCGCGGGAGTACAAAGTTCACTCACAATCCAAAATCACAATCACAAGTCACAGGAATTATAACTGTGCTAGGGCATTTAAGGCGCAAAATTTTTACATCTTCCCCCGCAGTATAAAAATATCATTTGTCACGGGATTCTAATGATTTTTTTCGTAAACAAGTCTGAAATTATAGATACTGCTCACGTGTTTGGAGCATATGCGCTTTGAGAAAAGGACTGCACCTTACGAATAAACTTCTCAACTTGATCGTAAACTGTGTCTCGTTGGATTTAACGTGTTGCCCACTGCTGGCCTCAAGTACATATGCTTGTTACACTCCTTGTCACGCGTTCACGTGAACTCCACGATTTAGCTGCATAGCCGGAGTAGCGCCAATTTTGCTGCCACATTTGTATCATGCCAGATATCTGATTCTCAGCGCATCCAAAAGTTGGCCTGAGTTTAATGATTAACGGCCCAGTTTGGAAATTGCCCAAGCCTTTTGGACAAAGAGGACTTGAACAGTGTGAAGCAACGAATGCCTCCTCACACATTCCAAGCTGCGGATTCCCACCAGTAGAAGTCCCGGACAGAACGAAATGGTATTCTTAATTAAAGAATGCCTACGGTTTATTCTTTGGTACAGTTAGGACACAAGCGAGTATTATCTCAGAGACCAGAGACGTTCTAGAGGCGGAACCCTGTATACGGCGTGCTTAATGCGCATCTCCGAAGGACGTGTCGACTTAGTCGAGAAGCTGGGCCCACCCGATGGAGGCACGGAGATCAGAGCCACACACAAATATCGATGCTCAAGAAATACACAGATATTGCGGTATGAGCACACATATGCTATACTTGAAGGCAATTTAGGTTGAGCAGAAAGAAACTGTACTTAACACTTCAGTGACAGTATACTATCACTTAAATGTTACTTCAAAGCTACGCATCAAGCCTTGGGCGTTTGAGGCATGGTTAAGCCAGGGACGCGGTGTGCACTCTCACGACTTCCACCTTGATAGCAAGAGAAAAAGGGCTAAGCACTCGAGAGCCCCGCTGTCCACGAATAAGCGTTCATGGCCAATATACTTTTCGGTGTGCACAGAGAAACTAAAGGTAAATGAAACATTGAAGTCAAAGGAAGCGACATTAAAACGGGCCAAATTGAATGGCAGAACATAACGCCGAAGAATGTTGGGGAAGGGGCACTACGTTGTGACAGGCTTTTACGCACCAGTTGAAGCATCTTCCCTTAACACATTGTGTTCAATTTAAAACGAGTTAAGTATGGATTACTTTTTGGCAGGCGCACTTTTTGGCAGTGCCCACCATGGTGCATTGAACACTGCACCAAACAGAATGACACCAATACGGAGGGGAAATGGCATAAAAAAACAAGTAAGGATTACTCTTTGTCAGGCGACTGCAGTGCCCACGATGGTGCATCGCACACTGCACCAAACAAAATGTCACCAATACGGAGGGGAAATGGCACAGAAAGGGCGACGGCCAGACTCAGGCGCCCGCCCAGAGTACGAAAGCTGCGGCCAGCCCGAGCAAGCACTCGGCGACCGACGCTGGCTGCGCGGTGGCCGCCGAAATAATGTCCCTGCGCTCCACCATCACCTTGCTGATCACGTGGATGACTCCGTTCGTGGCCTGTACGTCAGCGCGAACAATGACCGCCTCGCGGCCCTGCCACAGCAAGTGGATCTTGCCGTTAACGTTTCGGACACCCATTCTCCCTCCGGCCGTTTCAATGGATTTCAGGTGTTCCAACTCCGCTCGAGGTATTTCTTTTCCAACTACCAGGTGACGCTCCATAATTTGTCCGGCGGGGTACGCAAACTGGTCCGTGGAGAGCTCCTGGTACTCGGATGGGTTCTCGAGCTTGAAGTCGTGCCAGGCGTTGTCACTCGGAGCGAAGAAGGTGTACCGCTTGCCCATGTCCTTGAGACGATCAATCCAGCCATTTTGCTGAGAGAACGTTTTGGTCTCCCTGAGTTCTGGGTCGCTGCTAACCTTTTCATAAATGGTATGGGATGGCATTCCGAGCACGCGGTCGATGATGTGGATGACGCCATTGGTGGTGCCAATGTCTGACTGAACGGCCGTGGCATTGACGCCACCGCCTTCAACTGTCAGCACACGGCCGTGCTCCCCGTGCCCGACGCTCATGCGGAGCCCGCGGCGGCTGCTAGCGGACTCCCGCTCCAAGATTCCTGCGCTACCGTACTCTAGCACTTCGTCCGTCGACACCGCCTCGTCCTTTATCATGTGTAACCGCAGCAGCAGAGTGAGACCCGACATGTTGATTTTGAGGGCATCCAGAACACTACGGGGGATCACTTTCAGGGCATCATTGGTTGGCACGAACACGGTCTTGGGTTGGTTCCCATTTAAGTCCCTCTGGAAGTCGGGCGAGTAGTCGACAAGGCGCACAAAATCATCCACTCGCCCATGCCTATTTCTTTGCAAGAAGTCCCTGATGGACGTGTCGACGACCATGAGCGGCTTCTCGATGAGATGCACGACGCCGTTTTTCACTGGTATGTTGGGCTTGACAATCTTGGAGATGACAACGCCTTTCTTGCGCTGTGGCTCACTTGACAGGGTGTTGCTCTGCACAAACAGTACGTCCCTTGCTTCAGCGGAGTCAGTCTGGTTGGTGAGCGAGAGTTCGACCCTGACGTTGCTGTGCCAGGCTGCCGACTCGTACGTCTCATTGCCCATGGTGCGCGTGAAGAGGCGGCGGTTCTTAATCACGTGGCCCTGAACCACGAACTTGTCCATGTCGACGCGCGTGCGCCTGGCAGGATCGGCATCGTCGACGGGCACGAAGTAAGTGTGGAAGCCGTCTTCGGTGAAGAGGTACTGCTCGTGCGTCATCTTCACACGTGAGAGAAAAAAGTTCAGACCATGATAGAGGTCGTATATGGATGGCTGTTTCAGGAAATCGAAGGCATCTGGCGTCACTCCGCTCGTTGGCACGAAGGCCTCGAGCACGTCGTCGATCACGTACAGCTTTTGCCTGTGCCCCTCGTGCGTCATACCCTGCCATCGAATCACTCTGGCGTTGTTCACAAAGAACATTTTATCCTCTCCTCTTGTGAGGTAAAGTTGCGGAGATCCTTTGGTGATGGTTGGCACCGCCGAGGGCAGGTTATCCTGCGCCACGTTCAGCGAAGCGACGTGGTACGTGGGCTCTATCTGCTTCTCGGGGAATCTCTCCAGGAACCTTTGGATGGCTTCGTTAGTAGGCGCGAAGCACGTGATGTCGGAGCTTTCGCTGTACACCACGAACAGCCTCACTCGCTCAGCCAGCTGGTAGAATGAGGACAGCTCGCCGTCGTTGCGCATGGCATCCAGCACGTTCTCTGCTGCTGCTAGCCAGGCGACGACGCACAGGAGCGCGGTGGCACGCAGAACCATCGGCGGCATCTTAGTCGTTGGGTGAAATCCTCCACTTGTGAACGGAGCGAGGGGCGGAAAACAGCCTAAGGGATCAAGCTGTCGCTGCTTGCGCTGCATCAAGGAAACCGCCGGTTCTGACTGGGGCTTTTATCCAGGCGGATAAGAATGACCTCGGGGTAGGGTGGTCCTTGTGCGGTTGGAGGGGGAACCAGCGACCCGTAGTGTTTCCGAGCAGCGTGGTGACAACGTTGGAAGGAAACTATACTCGTAACCGACGGGGAGTGTTCAGCGCTTTAGCCAGTGCTGCCCGAGAACGTGAAGGCGCCCGGCCTTGCCCGACTGCGTGCACGTCCCCATACCCGCGAGCAGCGACGACGGCGACATGAAGCCGCGGGTGCTCACGCGGAAGAAGCGCGGGCTCGTCTATTACGGCACCCAGCTCGGAAAGAGCTCGGACGACGGCGCGGGCACCCAGAGAGGGGAGGGGAAAGCGCCTATCGTGGTCTCGATCAGCCGGAGGCCGCCATCGCTGCCGCCAAGGACGCCGGTCGCACGCCGCCCTCTCCGCAGTATCAAGGCCATTCAAGGCCCTGCAGACGCAACGCGAGGCTAGGTCACCATGCGAAAAGCAACAAAGCCGGCCCTGCCTCCCCCCTTCCCACTGAGGCTTTGTCCCTCTACTCAGCCGTCGGCGGGTAGTATGCGCACACCATTGGGTTAAATCTGATTGATTGATTGATTGATTGCGGGGTTTAACGCGCCGACGCAACGCAGGCGATGAGGCGCGCCGTAATGGAGGGCTCCGGATTAATTTTGACCACCTGGGGATCTTTAACGTGCGCCGAAATCTCGTACACACGGGCGTTTTTGCTTTTCGCCTCCATCAGAAAAGCGGCCGCCGCGGCCGGGAATCGAACCCGCGACCTCGTGCTCAGCAGCGCAACGTCTTAGCCACTGAGCCACCGCGGCGGGTTCACCACTGAGCCACCACTGTGCTTCGGTTAAATCTGAACACCGTCTACAGAAGTCTTGTTCGGTTGGGTGAAAATGTAGGTGACAAGAAACTATAACACTCCAACCGAAGCTTTCAATGAAAGCGTTCCCAATGTTTTGAAGCCTACTCGGCTTCGACACGGCCGGGCTACAGTGGAGGCGCGCGCTGTGTCTGGTCTGAGGTCACAAATGAACCACTGTGCTTCGGCGCTTCGGCACTGATGTCCCTTGTGTCCATTGTGAACTCTAAACGGTGAACCTCGTACTGCCGTGGCCACGTGGTTAACGCGCCAGGAGCTAGCCTATGCCGCCCGCTGCTTTTTGTCTGCATGACAATAAAAATGTTCTTGCCACCACCACTTAAATAAAGGAGTTTATAGTTAGTGCTTGTCCTGTCATCTTTCTTGTCTTTGCCATTTTTAGCGCTTTAACCCTGTCGCAAAGAGCTGTTTAAGCTTCTAGTTCCGCCGTCCAGTGTTAGCAGATACCCAGAAGAGTACCCAGAAAAAACACCTAGAAAAGTACCGAGTGCGCGTGAGCCCCTTGAGGAGTGGCCGGCGTCGGCCAACTCCACCTTCGAGAACACTTTGCCCAGCGTTGACTGTGTCGCCGTAAGAACTCCCTTCCCACAAGCTGTGATATCGTTCGCTACGCGAAAAAGTCTTGCTGACAAGCTTGTCACTGTGGAACGAAACTGCTGGCAAATTGCACCACACATGATTATCATACTGGCCGTTCAGGAGTTTTTAATTTCGATGGCTGGACTATAAGCCGGAAGTGAATCGGTTACCTCCGCAGCTGCCTGGGTCGGAGGCGGCACCCTCAACGGCGCCGCGGAAGCGGTGTTCACCCTCGGCCTCCTCTGGTGCCACGCTCCCCTCGGCTACGCCATCAGCCTCTTCCTCGGTGAGTGTGCCTACACTGTCAAATGGATTACACCCTTAAGGGTGAACTCACTGTCTATAACTAACACCCTTACACCCTAGGAAAATAAGCAAAGAAAAACACCCTTAAACGCGCTTTGTTGTTTATAACACCCATACACCCTATATAACCTATATAACCCTATATAACCTATATATAACCTACGTATATAACCCATACAGCCTAGCAAAAACACAAGAATACATCCGTTTGAAGGGTGTTTTATCGTTAATTACACCCTTTCGAAGGGCGTTTTTGTTTTTTGATAGGGTGTAAGGGTGTTAGTTATAGGCAGAAAGGGTGTGAATCATTTTACAGTGCCCGCCGTGTTGCGGTTGTGTTCAGGCACTATGGCCTTCATGCGAATGATTTTTGCGGGGCACATTCTTACAAAATTTGACACACGCACGTACGTACACACACACACATACAAAGGGGGGGGGGGTCTCAGGGTGATGGATCTTCTTTAGATGTGCAAAGTTTTATTGCAACGATGCTGTGTGTCTCGCGTACAGGAGCGTAGAGTAGCACCGATTATAAATTGGGGCAACGCACAGCTGCGCATAAGAATGAGCGTCGTTGGTCGTATTGGACCCGACTGTACAGATGATCAGACGGAGCGTGCCTGGACTGAAAACGAGGCATCTGCTGTGACAGAACGCACGGCATAAAAACTGCGCGCCCCGCCAATTGGCCTCGCAGCCTATTTGATTCATTAGCCGTGCCATCACCGCAACACGTTCCGGCGGTCGCCAACAACACCCGCCTGACGATGGAGGCGGCATCTCCATGATTTCTCAGACAGGTCACATGTGCCTACTCTTTTACACCGGGCTCGCGAAGGCACGAGCACTATATACCACAATGTGTATGGGCCGAAGTGTGTTTGAACTAAAACTTGACGTTGGGCTAGTTGGGTACACATTATTCTCACTGAAAAACAGCGGAGTGACTAGGACGGAAGAAGTGACAAACTAGAGCGCTATGAACAACTGAAGAACAATTCATTACGCGACATTAAATACGTCGAAAACCACGGGCTGCAAGCATGCGCACGTTCAATGATAAGATGTCACTCCAAATATACAATGGAGGCTTACATCAATGATAAAACAATCAGACTTGAAGTGTCAAGCTTGCTATCTAGTACAAGTCAGATTCAACTGGCTAGATATGATACCTATCGTTCCAATAGGGCATGCAATCGATGGCGTGCTCACACATTGTTCCCCCCTTCTTCCGTCCTCGTCTCCGTGCGGTTTTTAATGAATATTGAACTAAAAGTTTGCACCAAATTTTTTCGAGGGGCTGGCACGCAGAGAGGCCTGCATTTCTTACCAAAAGTTTGTCAATAAAAGCGATTGTTCTAGCTGTTTGTGCGTTCTGCAAAATGAAACATAAGTTTAAAAAAGAAGTTTTTATCTCTCTCTCTGCAAAATGATTTACACCTTTTTGCCTATAACTAACACCCTTACACCTTGTCAAAAATCAAACAACATCTTTGTAAAGGGTTTAATTGACGATAAAAAAACCCTATAAAATGGTGTATTTATTCTTTTGTTTTTGATAGGGTGCAAGGGCGTCATGAACGACAAAACACCCTAGTGTGAAAGGGTGTCAGTTATAGGCAGCTATTTACGCCCTTAAGTGTGTAAATCATTTTACAGCGTACCAGGGGAGTTCTTCGAGCGAACAAAGTGCCATCGGCGTGAGCCAATGCGCACACTGTGTACGAAATGCAGGAGGATGGCTGTTCGCCGCGAAGATGCGCATCACCGCATCCCTGACCATGCTGGATCCCTTCCAGAAGTTCTACGGACCATGGATTGGAGTCATGCTCTGCGTGCCCGCCGTGTGTGGAGAAATCTTCTGGACGGCTTCCATGCTGTCTGCGCTTGGTAAGAAGGGTGGCTGAGGCGTGCTCCAGTATGTAGCGAAGCGAATGACCCTCTTTAGAGCAGCAATAGTGGTGGTAGTAGTAGTGGTGGTAGTAGTAGCAGCGGTGGTAGTAGTAGAAGTAGTAGTGGTGTAGTAGTAGTAGTAGTAGTGGTAGTAGTAGTAGTAGTAGTAGTAGTAGCAGTAGCTGTAGTAGCATTAGTAGCAGTAGCAGTAGTAGTAGTGGTAGTGGTGGTAGTTGTAGTAATAGCAGCAGTAGTAGTGGTAGGGGTGGTAGTTGTAGTAATATCAGCAGTAGTGGTTGTAGTGTAGTAGTAGTAGGAGTAGTAGGGGTGGTGGTGGTGGTAGTAGCAGTAGTAATGGTAGTAGTAGTGGTAGTAGTTGTAAGTAGTGTTTACCAGGTGAGAGGTTAATTGAAGCGTACATGGCGAATACTTTGTCCATTAGGAGGACTGCACAATGCAGTGCCACACATTCTATAGGAGTGCGTATTCTGTAGGAGGGCTAATTAAGGATTCTTATGAAAGGAAAGCAGTCAACGAAAATAAAAGAGGACACGAGGAGTATGATCAGAAATTAAAAAAAAATAATACGCGACAAGTTTTTATGACAGTCAGTCATATGTTTGGACGACCGAATGTTAAAGCGAGTTGCTGAGGCTGGCGTACTCCAATCAGCGGGAAAATCTAAACGTTCTACTGCGGAGTAGCGCTGCTCCTTTTAAAAAGAGTAGGGCGTCTAAGAGGTTTGATGGCAAACCTATAGATGACGAATAGCCGCAAGCCTTATACGGGTTTCGGTAAAGAACTAGCGCACTTCAAGGTGGGTAGTAGTAGTGGTATTCGATCCTGCTCCGCAACGTTTAGGATGAGTGGCATAAGAATCGTGGTATCCATCATTATAGGAGACGCTTAATATTACCACTACGGCTTAAAATACTCATCTGGAGCGTTTTTTTTTTCTTTTAAATCCCGTGCCATCTCCACTAACGTGAAACCTGGGGCGGGGCGAAGTATGCAGTGTATAATTGTATTCTTGGCGCCTTGGCGTTTTTGCCGACGGAGATGAAACCAGCGGGGGGTAGACGTATACATATTTGCTGTACATCTCGTGTCTTTGAAGCACGAAGCGTTTTAGCGCAAGGTGTTGGAAAACGAGTGTCCCGGTACGTGTGTCCTGTTAGTACGCTTTACGTTCTAGCGCGAGGCGTTGGAAAACGAGTGTCCCGATATTTTAGTACCGTGACTACATGAAACGACGACGACGACAGGAGACGCCGACAGCCCGAGCACCTAAGAAGTTTCACCCCTAAAAGAATATTGTCAAGTGGATATTTGCAAAGCCGCGATGCCCTGCTCGCGATGTGTGCGATCGCCCCTGGTTACTGTGTGTTTGCTCGCCGTGCAGAGTTCAATCCCCAGTTAGTGCTACGTTCCGTGCTTCTTGGCCAGCCAGACGTTTGAAGACGACGACGTAAATGTGTGGGTCCACCGCTCGCGGGTCACACTGATTCAGCCATCTTCGCTGAGCCTCGCCGTGCTGCCTCTACTTTTCGGTGTAGCGCTACGCCTAATAAATAGGTATACAGCTCCATCCTGCTGTCTACTCCTCCGTCTACTAAGACGCAACAATATGGTGGAAAACACACAGAATAAATTGCTTAGTCAGTTTCATGTGTACTTAAAAATTGCATCCAATCCACGATGTCAAGGTGGTAGGACTGCGAAGCTGCAAACGACACCCACAACGATTACCCATGCGGCGTCACTTTAATTCACACACGTGGCTCTACAGAGAGGGAAACCAGAGACTCTGCCACCGTTACGTGGGATTCGCCGGGGCGGCGTCACCAACGCAGCAGCGTCGGAAGAAAGGAAACGAAGAGTAGCGTCTTTCGAAGGGTGAGGAGGAGGGGGGCGGCACGCGTGGCAATGGCATCATCTCTTTCAATGCCTCCCCCTTACTGTTGTTCCAAATGTCGCCTCCAAAAAGCGCCTTCCGCTCCGCAGCCGCTGAATACAAGCCACCGTCTGTTTCCCCGTCTCCGCGTCTGGGTGTAGCTTAGTCGGCCAAGCGACTGGCTCTCGCTTCGATCCTCCATTCAGCCCCAGGTTCGATCCCTCGCGGTGCCAGTAGTTTTTGTGTAGCCTTGGTGTAGCCAGTAGTCATCAGTAGCCTGGGATGTTTGTCTGTGTAACCTGGGAGTTTTCTGCTGACGCGGACATGAAAGTTTCCTTGGCTGGTTAGAAGTACTGGGTCGCAGTAAAATATTCTCGCAACCAAATTATCCTCTCCAGGTCACACGATACACATCATCGCCAACCTGAACTACACCGCGTGCATCGTGGTCTCCGCAGTCGTCGTCTTGTTCTACACCTCGCTGGGCGGCCTCTATTCCGTCCTGTACACGGACGTCCTTCAGATAGGTACCACTGCCTTTGGCCTCGTAAGTAACCGTAAATCACTCTTCCCCATCCTCATGCATGCGTTAAAAAAATTAAAGCCCTTCCACTCAACGTGAAAGCTGCCGGAAGCGCAGAGCAGTGATTCGCCATAATGGGCTGTAGCGCCGTTATCCGTTCACTGCTACCACCCAATGCAATTCAAATTTCCCGCCATTACTGTGCTCGCGCGCCCCCTGCCTGAAACTGCGCCAGCAGGTGTTCGGTTCTTTTTTGTGTTTGCTTTTCCTCCCGCACGTTCCGGCGTTGCACTGCCACTTTTAAGTGCGAATGCACTTTATAAGCGACCCCAAACCATCCACCGCCGGCGTCGGCGGCGTTGGCGTCCGCAGTGCTCCTCTATATTTGAAAAAGAAACAGCATCCCGTGCCAGGTTTCGATCCGAGGACTTTGCGGCCGCAGCGCGACGCTCTACCGACCAAGCCACGGACGCGACGGTGATATCAGTGTTAGACGCGCCTTATATCTTTAACGCATTCAAACTACGTCGTCAGCGGCGTGCGTTGGCGACTCAGCGGCGTTATAGCGGCTTGATAACTGCGTGGTGTACACGTGATACTACAAACCCGATGGAAGAGATGGAAGAAAAGGCGGCGAGGCGGTGGGCTGCGGGGGCCGAGCGCAAGCGCCGCAAGCGGGCCGACAACCGTGCATTCGCACTTTCACATTCTCCCCCTCGTGGAAATGCGGGGGAATTTTTTTAAAGACGATAGTCTTTCTTGGGCTACTTAAACCCAGAAATTTTGGTCTGTCTGTATGTCTGTCCGTCTGTCTGTCTGTGACCCGATTCAGCCACCCGGCCAAAGCAATACAATGCCTGCGCAATAGTCTTATATAGTCACAGCTAAATCTACCCGTCTATGTCCGGTGGAATGTTCATAATTGTCAACATTGTTGAAGAAGAACAAGACATTACGCAAATATGAGACAACAAATCAATACAGAAGTGATATTTGCAGTGTTCCTTTATAAAAAAATCAAACATGCTTGAATTTTCGAAATTAAATACTTCATCAACTGCAGAAAAAGAATTCACTCCGCCGTCGCCTGCTGTCGCCCGCGCCACTATAGCTTCTGGGGCCATTTTAAGAAATCAACCGGCAACAGTTACGCAAGGTTCCACTAGGTAGGTTCCACGTTCTGCTTGCAACGCTCGTGGAGTAGGGAAACGCGGTTCTATAAACGCTGAAGTAGGGCGCCTCGATTAACGCGCGTCTTCGCCGTACGGCAGCGTTCTCATCGAGTCACCCGGTTTGGAGCAGTGGAACGCGGTAAATTTAAAATGATTTAAGCAAACCTTTGGCGTCTTTACCTTGGGAGGAGCGCGACGCAAGAGGAACAACATGAGAGGTGAGCGGGAAAGCGAAGGGAGGCATTTACTTCGCAAAAGCCGATGAAGACTATCGTCTTTTGACGGCATTTGCAACGAAAGGAGCAGATACGCGGCCAATTTTTTTCGCTTACTATCGTAAAAACAAAACCAACGAGCGTTCCTAACTAAATGAACGCTGGCGCAATGGGTTAATTACGTAAATTTCGCGGCAAATGTACCTGCAGTTTTCTTTGCGCTAAACAACGGGGAGATATGTATGACAAGCGCCAGCGGTTCACGAGTTTCGAACGATATGACTATATAAACCGCTTGATTTTCGAAGCCTCTGCAGGACGCCCTACGAAGGGTACGCCGGGCTCTACTTGGGTCCGTTATCTCGCTGCGTCGCCTGATTCCGGCAGTCGCTTGACATCGAACGTTACAGCGAGCTACAAGGCGAGCCCCTAAAGTGCTCTGCACTTTAAAAACTAAAGAAGTGCGTTGGCATTTCTTAGTAGGGCTTTATATGTTGCTGAAATAAGATGGGAGTAAGGGGTCCAATAGGTTCGCGAACTCGACGTCTGTAACGCGAGCTGTTCTGTACTTCCCACTTCAGGCACGAATGCACGTGAACTGGCAAAAAGAAGCGCACGCGAGAGATAACGCCACGAACGCTGTGGAGAGTGTTCTCGAAAGGTCGAACGGTCGCGGTGCGCTCGATGACGTCATAGCTCGGCGAAGCTTGGATCCGCTTCCGCGGCTGCACGAACCTCGTGCCGGGCACCTGGCGCCAGACAGATAGACGGAATAACCTTATTTGGCCACAGCCGCGGCGATTACGCTGGCGACGTCTTCGTCGTCGTCCGACGGGCAGCAGGGCCCCTTTTGGGCAGGGGTCCGGTGCCGTCGGGCAAGCGGGCCAGGTCTTCTTAGACTTGGGGGGGTTTGGATAACGCAGGGCGGCCTCCGAACGCTCCTCGCTGGCGATGGTAGGGAAAATTGGATGCTGCCAAAGGCCCATAGGATGTGCATTAGGGATGCGCGAGGAGCAGAGCAGTACGGGCATGCGTCTATGGAGATGTCAGGAAAGATCGCGGTCATGGTGGAAGGAGTGGGAAGGAGCCGGTCTAGAGCTGGCAATAGATGACTAACAGATAGAGATGGGTGAGAGGTGGAAAAATGGTATACGCTTCGGAGTTCTGTGAACACCAGAGCTGTTTAAGGACATGCTGCTGGGCGAGTTGGTGCGAACTTTGCAACATGAAGCGCTGAAAATGGATGAACGCAAGAAAGATGACAGGACAAGCGATAACTATCAACTGCAGTGGTTTATTGCAATGAGGTGCAACGATATATGGAGAGAAGAAGAAGAAAGGTGCGCAGATGTGCTTTGCGCAGAACGTCACAAGACCACTTAGCAGGTTATGTTCGGGTGGTGTCAACTCATCTAATTCCACAGTCGTAAAGAGATATAGACGTGTCGCTGACACAATCACCTCTTTTTTTATGTGATAAGCCTACAACAGTTTACGGGCTGTTTTGTCCCGGTTTTTGCCTAGAATTTTGGCCTGGATAAACATTGGCTTCCACTCATTGCATTTACTGCAATCGGACGAAAGATGGGGCCCATCAACTTTCTTTAAATTTTTGGCAGGTTCCCTTAACCGATCAAGGTCGCGGCCAGTCTGCTCTATGTACGACGTGCCGCATTTAAACGGAATTTCGTGCACAACTTCTTTTAGCACACTGCCTTTTTTCTTGCCGCCTTGGTTGTGCGTGCGCAAAGTGGCGCAAGCTTGTTTGGCGCCGAAAAAACGAGTGAGACACCATGCCGATTGGCAACCTTTTTCACTTTATGTGAGACCTTGCGTACATACTGTGAAACTTCAGGATGTTTTTAACTCCCACAACCCAGCACAGTCTTGGACTGCGCGGAGAAGATGGCAAGGGCATACCGTGTATAGGCTATTAGGTGCGGAGTACCTTAGGACCTCACAATGTCCGTCCGCGTCCGTGCGCATATATCATTTACAATCGCAAAAAAAACACACATGCACTGGCAGGGTTCGAGCCCGTGTCTGGTAGACCAGACACAGGTAGTGTCAGTCGACTTACCCACTAGGCTACGGCCGTGAGTTTGTATCCGAGAGTCAAACGGCTTACTCCCTCGCCTGTAACGGTGCGGAGTACCTTAGGACCTCCCAATGTCCGTCCGTGTCCACCTGTGCGCACACCATTATCAAGCGATTTAGGGAACAATCAAGGTGCAACTCACGGCTCAAATCGAATGACAGTCGGGGCGCAAATCGGATGTCACTTGGGGCGCAATTTGGATGTCATTTCGAGTCCCCGTACTCCGCACCTTCGCCATCATCCACGGAGTGGAGACGCTGCCATTTTTTCCACCCCTCCCCCGCTGCTTTTTGTCTTCATGACAATAAAAATGTTCTTGCCACCACCACTTAATAAACCAGTTGATAGTTACTGCTTGCCCTGCCATCTTTCTTGTCTTTGCCCTTTTTAGCGCTTCAACCCTGTCGCAAAGAGCTGTTTAAGCTTCTAGTTCCGCCGTCCAGCGTTAGCAGATACCCAGAAGAGTACCCAGAAAAATACCTGGAAAAGTACCGAGCGCGCGTGAGCCTTTTGAGGAGTGCCCGGCGTCGGCCAACTCCACCTTCGAGAACACTTTGCCCAGCGTTCGTGGCGTGATCTCTCGCATGATGCTCTCCTCTTCAGTTCACGTGCGTTCACACCTGAAGAAGGGAGCACAGACGCCGAGCTCGCGCAGCTGGTTGCCGCAGGTTCTAGCTCGTGCTAACGCGGCCCACGGGAGATGTGAAGAGCCGCGCACAAAACGATCCGGGCCTGCCAGTCGTGGAAAACTTTCAGGGGCATATTCGGAAATTAATTTGAGGTGCAACAGCCGGGTCTCCGACGAAGGGGGACAGCCACCAGCTCTGCTGCTTCTCCAGCCTTGCACCACAAGTGCATGCTGCACCAGTCTTTTTCTCGATATTTCTTTTTGTTTGTTTATTTATCAATACAAACTTGCTAGCGTCAAACTCGAAGGCAAGACTCGTGCCATCCTTTCGAAGGGGTCCCATTAGCAGTTTGTAACTCTGGGACCCCTTCCTGTATGTCTTTGTACACACTGTATTTTCAGTATGACAATAAACTGAAAGTAAACTGAAACTGGAGGCAGAGGTAATTAGAAGGATAAGAGTGGGGTGGAGTGCATTCGGCAGGCATTCTCAGATAATGAATGTCAGCCTATCATTGTCCCTGAAGAAGAAAGTGTATGACAGCTGCATCTTATCGGTACTCACATACGGCACAGAAACTCGGAGGCTCACTACGAGGGTTCAACTTGAATTGAGGATGACTCAGCGAGCAATGGAACGGAAGATGATAGGTGTAACATTAAGGGAACAAGAAGAGAGCGGAGTGGGTCAGGGAACAAACGCGTGTTAAGGACATATTAGTAGAAATTAAGAAGAAGAAGAAACGGACGTGGGCAGGGCATGTAATGCGAAGGCAAGATAACCGTTGGTCGTTAAGGGTAACAGTGGATCGCTAGAGAAGGCAATCGTAGCAGGGGGCGGCAGAAAGTTAGATGGGCAGATGAGATCAAGAAGTTTGCGGGGGTAAATTGGTCACAGGTTGCATAGGACCGGGGTGATTGGAAATTAATGGGAGAGGCCTTTGCCCTACAGTGGGCGTAGATAGGCTGGCGATGATGATGATGATGATGAAACTAAATGGTCACTTTCAATATAAACACACCAACTACCCTGCTCCCGCGTCCGGCCTTGACTTTCTTTTCACAAGTTCGGCGGAGGTATCCCATGCACCAACGTGCAAAGCCGCTGTTCCTGTTGGCGGGCTGCACCATTTTCAAATAGTTACACACGAGGCACAACAAATAAGTGTCATGGTGCTGCGCCATGGTGCCATGGTTCAGAACACCGTAGCGGTGTGCTATACTTTCCCCGAACGAGTATATAGTGGACCATGGCTTCACAAGCACGCTGTCCACCCCCAACTTCACCGGGAACTCTGTGCCTGAAGCCTTCCTTTCCGTGACTTCTGCGCAGTGGACGTGCGTGCCGTACTTCCTGACGCATCCTAGCGTGAGAAGAATTGGGCCGCCTTCGAACGACTGGCTTGGCAAGCTAGAAAGTCGGGACGTCAGCCAGGTCTTAGACTTTCTCCTCATGACCATATTCGGCGGCATCCCATGGCAGGTGGGTGCACCCACAAGCTTTTGCTCCTCGTGTACCACTGTTCAGCTTCCTTTAGCCAAGTGTATAAGGCAAGAACCATGGGACCGGCTGTGACTTAATGCAGTTCGCTGGAATGGAGCGTGAAGGAAGTTCGCCCGGTGTACCCATGAGTACCGGTAGCGGTACACTGTATATAGTACGACTTCTCCAAGCAGTATAGTCCCTGCGCTATCACTGCTAGACAGTGGCGATTTGGGCATGTTGGGTGAACATGATCAGGGAACGGAAGCGCAGCTGACACACGGAAAGTCCTCTTCGGATTAGCTGCATTCCTATCAGTCAATGAACGAATACATTCAATTTAATCAGGAGGCCTGCAACAAACTTACGGCCTTGATACTGGCGGGCTTGTGCCACACGTGTTATATACAGCCAGATAAAAAACCTGTCTGAATTCGACGAATGTTACGAACAAAAAATGACGTGGATCGTAAATAGGTCGCAAAAACTTTTCCACATTTGTTTAATAGCGGCACTGATATATGCTGCTTGGCTGGCCCATATCAACTAGGTAATTAGGTGTGGAGTTGAGAATTTCGTTGCCCACAATACATGCACTTTGAACCCAATGTTGTGATTTTTTTTAGTTTTTACGAATTTTGTTAATGTCAAGCACTCCTAGATAGTCACAGCCAGTTTCTTTACCGTCACTTATTTATTCTTTATTTGTTTTTGCTTTTTGAAGTCGATTACACCTAATGGACACCGTGCTATTAAAAGAAACATTACTAGACAAAGAATAAACGTTGTTGCTCCGAAGAGGCTTCTAGCTCAACGAAAGAGCAGGTAGTAGGCTCCGCACATGCTTCTTGTATGTTTTTAAAAGTGTATAGGGCTGAACTTCTTTTACTTGGCGGTATGTGAAATGCAAACTGCAGTACTAAAGCTTAAGCCAAATAACATTCAACTCAAGAAAAGCCGTTGTGCCTCGTCTAGATATAAATTCGACGAGCCGATAGGAGAGGATGGAAATAATAAGAACAATAACACCAAGAACAGCGCTGCAGAAAAGAACGTGCGCTGAGGCCGAGTAGAAGTGAAGCATCAGCCCGTAGCAGGTATACCATAAAGGGCTGTAAAAACCGTGCACAAGGAGCTGCCGTGGACCTCTAACTAGTGAAGTGTAGCGTGTTGTAATACGAATCC
The DNA here is from genome assembly GCF_048455015.1 of Haemaphysalis longicornis. Classification (NCBI taxonomy): domain Eukaryota; kingdom Metazoa; phylum Arthropoda; class Arachnida; order Ixodida; family Ixodidae; genus Haemaphysalis; species Haemaphysalis longicornis. The sequence goes on along the minus strand of NW_027526422.1, from coordinate 30,141,867 downwards.
ATTATATGGCACCCTCGCTAAGGTTTTCATTTATCTACTGAAATCAGCACAAATCAAACCGAAAAACAAAACTGTGCTCTCGGATGGCCGTCATCACATGCGATCGCCATCATTTTTCTTGTGCACTTCGGAGCTTTTTACAGTAACAGGGAAAATAAGCACATTGTCCATACAAATACGTCCAGGGAAATGTTCTTGCTCAGCGCAGGCCTACTTTCAGCGTGTGCTCGCCGCTGACAGCGTCCTCACCTCCAAGATGCTTTCCTACTTGACTTCTGTTGGCTTCGTCTTCTTCTCAGTTCCACCAATCATCATTGGAGCGGTCGCCAAAAGTGCCAGTAAGAAAATAACCACCACTAAACGTAGCTAACCTTGGGTTTCGGCGCGATGTACGGGCGGTCCCGTACATCTCGCCTTGTTTTGTCTTGTTTCGTCTCGAAATTGGGCCCCTCAATGTCTTGGAGTGCTCCAGAAGCGTAGTTTTCCAGCACAGAAACGAAGAAAACTTGTCTGCCGTTTTTCAGAACCACTCTTAGCTTTAGCACCACTCTTTAGCACAACCACTCTTACTTTTAGCAGAACCACTCCGACTTTTAGTACAAATCAGGCGACTATTACAGTGGCCTTTTTCCTCAACACCATGGATGGCAATTTCTGATTGTCAAAAGCTCAATAAAGAAAAACAAAGAGGCGTAGCTTGTAATGACTCGTAATTCCCTTTCCTCGGTATGATAACAGAAAAATTAAGTCTCGCAAACGACGCGGTTTAGTACAAAAACCCTTTCGCCTGCAACTCTTGCATTATCTGCTCTTGTGCTGTTCTGTTTGGCAGACTTCACTTCAGCCGGCTACCCTGGTCCCTTCAACCTGACGATGGCAGACAGTCGTGAAGTGCTTCCCTTGTCCATCCACTACATGACCCCCAAATTCGTCGCCATCCTAGGCCTCATTGCCATCACGGCAGCCATCATGTCCTCGGTGGACTCTTCCATGTTGAGCGCTGGCACGCTCATCGCTAGGAACATCTACCACTTCGTCATCAGGCCGACGGTATGTATGCCACAAAGCAGACTACGCTAAAAAAGATGATTGGGAACTTCCATGCGAGCTATGTGTATGATGGAACATCATTAACTGGAAGATAAATCACTCACGGACTGTGTGCAAGGCCTAGCTTCCAATAGTCTCGTAACCTTTGTGAACGGAAGTACTCCGTCAAATGTAAATACCGCCGCTACAAAAAATGGACTAGGGTGAAAATAATTTCAGATTTATTGAGTCCCTAAAAAATGGGCTCGACAACACGTGCCGCCGTCCAAGGATGTCAAAACAAAAATTAAGTGCAACTGCATTTATTTAACGATGTTGTTTAGCATTGGCATTTTTGCCTTCTGCCAATACACGAGGAAATGTTCACTGCCTTTAATGAGACGTGGATCTCGTGCTCAGTTGCACAGCGTCTTAGTTAATGAGCAACTATGGCAACTGGCCATGGTGACCAAAGCTAATGGCCGTAAGGTTTTTTTTTTCCTATTATTCGAAGCCACACGTGGTTGCCACTGGGCCACCATACCACCGTACCGACACTGTACGTGTCGGTACGGTGGTATGGTGGTACCGACACTGTACTTTTTTGAGTCACGTGCTTGGAAAATTCCACGTAACGTGGCATTTTCCAAGCACGTGACTCAAAAAAGTGGCAATCAGAACGTTATTCCCCTTCTCTCCCTCTTGCTTGTTCAATGCAACGGGCGGACTAACGCTCTTTATGTCCATTTCCCATTATTTTGTTTGTGGAACAGTGTACTCTCCATGTTCAGGCTCTTTATTTCTGCAAATCAAACCAGTGTATCACCTCGTATATTTGGAATATTTCGACGTTTTCCAATGCAAGTTCTCCAACTTGCTTCTCTCCTCCTACTTTGCGTTAAAGCCTCCCATCATTATCCTGCACTGTTCTTCCACCTTATTCACTGGTAATTAGACGTCCTCGTTGAAACCTTCAAGAGCCTCATCGTAGCTAGAGGTGGGTGTACAAGATTGTATACTATCTTTAACCTGTACCTCTGGTCTAGCTTTATCACAACGGCTGGGACCTTTTCTGCAATACTATAGAATTCTTTAACACTCCTTCAATCTCTCTGTTTGCCAAAAATACAACCCCAAGCTCCATCTTTTCTGTCTTCGATAGCACAGAACATGTCTGGGGTTCCACTCTTGAAGGAGCCATGAAGTCAAAACACAAGTTTCATTCATTCAAAAGATTGCCTCGTTAGAATCATACTGACACCACTTTTAACGTAAACTTCGCTCAAATAAGCTGTGTAATTAGGAAACAAAGGGAAATGCCATGCGACCCACTCGCTCATTTCCCGCAACAGAACCTATGCTGTCATACCAGCCAGCTCTGCGATTGGCGGAGGCCGGCAAAAGAAAACGCAAAATAGGCAGAGCTTATAAGCTTGCCGAACGAACTATTTGCGCTTAAATTTAGGCCACCTTCTTTTAAAGCAGTAAGAATGGTGGGACCGACAATGCAAGATACGAAAGCACACGTAAACATAGAAGTGCCGATGCGTACTGCTGTTGGTACTGCGCGCACTATGCTCGGTTTAGCTGCACAGGACTGCGGGCCTTTGGTGTAGTTTTAGACGACACTGGCCGGTTGACGCAAGTAACGGTGTCTTACGTGACCATATTTGTCGAGCGAGCACTCTGTTTCACGAAACGATTATTTTCTCCCTGCACAAAAACAAGCCCGGTTCAAATGCGGTCAAAAATAAACCACAGGAGGAAAACGGCTTGCCACTGTATGGTGGCGCCATCTAGGTTCACTAACGGTAAAGAAGGCTTTCCAATCGGCTGCAGAGCGGTCGGTTCTGTGATGTCATTGCAGACCACGAAAAAACACGATTTAGCGGGAAAATAAAACTTTAATGTAAGTTAATTTCTCAGCGAATAAAACATCGTTTGCATCCGCACAAGCTCTGGGGACACCATAAAACACGAAATATTTCGATAAAACAAACTTGTATTTTGTCTTCATGGCTCCTTTAAAGACATCACCTGTTCATCAACGAACTATTCAGCGGATCTAGCTCAATCCTATATTTCAGTAATGCCTAAGAGCTCATTTTATAGCACACTGTGCCGGCCAGACAGAGTTCGAGCGTTGAATGGGGCAAGGTTCAAGTTCCAGAGGCTGCCTGTCCGAACCCGGAGCTTCTTAGCACCCCCCGCCTCCGCTGTACCGCAGATCTGACCGCCGCCGCGTAGACCGGTGCTTTGCAGCTGCCCGAGGCTGATGGAAAAATCCGAAGGCACCTAAGCCCCTAATATTCTTTGATATTAGGTGCTTCGCATTCTCCAAGGGCTTCCTCCTCTAGACGCTTGATGGGAATTGCTTCACGACCCGCTTCCGCCTTACACTTTCGAGTGACTTCGATCTGTCTCGTATGTGTTGCGCCGCTGCTCGTTCCTGCTGCCATGTAGTGGGAAAGTTGACAAATTTGGATTTTTCTACCTGTCTGTTCGCTAGCTTGGCTCCGTTCTTCCCCTCCCTTACATCTATGGTGCACTGGCGTGCATGACTACTTTTCAATACTGCCGAATTTAGGCGCGTGCCATGGAGCGCTCCAAAGAATTGTGGTGTAGGAGCCGTTTCGAAGTTACAGACGCCAAACCCATCGCTATTCAATACTTTCTCATTAAAACTAAACTCTCTAGTGTACTCTCACTTGCATTTAAATTGCGATCCACCGGGGTAGGCAGCACTCGAAAACTGGGCATGTCGTAGCGCCTCAGCGTTCCTTGGGTAGTGTACACACATAGCAGGGGGTGCTTACAAAAGATATTCCAACGACTAATCTAGACACTGATTCCAACTCCTACTTAGCGCGAAGGGCCTTATACCCACTCCTCCTCGCCAGAACATCATGGCAAGTATTTCAGATACCTCGCTATTTGTGGCAGCCCAGCCGTAACGGCGCTGGACAGAAGCTTATCCAGGCTTAATTATCAGAATTTTTCATAAACGGCCGCAGTTGTCACTGTCTATTCACATCACGTTTAAAGGGACCCTGCAACACTTTCGATAAATGTTTTCACTATTTCCTTCGCGTCTGGAAGCACTGCGAAAGCTACAGTTATCGCCAGCACGGAGCGGCACTTAGTGATTTCTTGTCGCACCAGATACGCCTTCCGTCTCCGCTTTGTTTTTGTGGCTTTATTTTTAAAGGTGCCATCGAAAAGCGTTCGTTGCTGCAATTTAAGGAAAACCGGCCAACAGCCGCTACATGGCCTCAGTGACGTAATTCGGGCCATTGAAGAACGTCAAGACTGGGAAAGAGAGAAAAATCTTTTGAACGAGTTTCCAACTTATCTGATGAGCGTAGAGCAGCAGTTTTTGACTCAGGTACTTTGCGACCCCCTAATCTAAACACTGTGTGTTTTGGGTGACTACGTTCTGCAAGCATTTAAGATTTCAAGAAAAGTTGAAAAAGGTGTTGCAGGGTCCCTTTAATGATCGCCCTTGAATTCGTTGCCCTTTTCTTTTGCCCCAGGCGTCGGACGTGGAAGTCTGCATGGTTCTGCGCTTCGGGGTGCTGGCGGTGGGCTCCGTGGCCACATTCATGGCCACCGGGGTCACGTCGGTATTCGCGATGTGGGCATTATCATCTGACCTCGTCTACGTGCTTCTGTTTCCTCAGTTTGTGGCCCTCTTCTACTTGAAGACAATGGCCAACGCCTACGGCGCTGTAACCGGTAAGCCCATATGGCATATCATTACTATTATAAGGCCCCTGATTTGAACTTTTGTTTGTGATAAACTGCTGCTGAGAATGCTGCATTCTCGGCGCAATCTACGGGTAATGGCCAAAGTAGTTTCTACCTTCACCTCTCCGATTTCACGGTTAATCGGACAGACGGAGGTCATTGTTACGTTTCCTCAGACAGGTGTCTTCTCGTGGATAGGCTTTTTTTTATTTAGACCAATAATAACAATAATCAATCAATCAATCAATCAACCTTTATTTTCGGTGCCCAGGAACAACCCTAGGGTCTTGGTTCTGGTACACCGTACAAAACAAAAACAAAAACACTAAAATTAAGACGAGACAACACACAAAAAACATATGTATGACAGCAAAAACAAAGGAAAAATTGTTACAGAAATCTCAGAAAGCAAAAAAGGAAAAAAAAAACAAAAAGTTAAAAAAGAAAAGAAAGGCCTTGTGTTGCAAGCCATGACACTCGGCCAGCGAAATGTTCAAGACACGTAATAAATAGGAACTATACAAGCAAATACTGAATGAACATTACATAGTGTTTACGTATAAAACCAAGGTTTTCCAACAAAATAATAATAATAATAATAATAATAATAATAATAATAATAATAATAATAATAATAATAATAATAATAATAATAATAAAACTTTATTTCTGTTCTATGAATACAGATACAGAAATAGGAACCACGGGAAAAAGTTCACGTCGACAGCGAGACCAGGCCGCAGCCCACTTTTTGCTCCATACAGTAGCATCGCGGCAAAGCACACAGTTATCAGACAACCATTAAAATAAATAATAAAAAGCTAACAATAATACATTTCCTTGTGTCGCACTTAACGAGCGTTATCTTCAGCTGGTGTAAGAAATAGGCAAAGAGGAAAGCAAATGAAAAACATGAAAAAAAAAGGTTAACACATTTTAATACACATGGCACGTAGTTGACGCTTCGAACATTTTATATATCAAAATCGGCACACTCAAACGCTTTTAAAAGATGTACACTGTGTGCTCTCTTCTCCAGTGTTCAGACGAGCCGTTAAGACCGCCCAAGGATCTTTATTCCTAAAAGGGTCATTCATTTCCTTATGTCGAAACCGGGCCAGATTGCGCACGCGATTAAAATTTCTTTTTGTTTCTGCTTTGAATTGCCTACTCAAACTACCCCGCCTAAACACGTCCGCCATGTAGGGAAGCTTAAATTTTCTACAGGAAATGTGCCATGTAAGATAATCCTTTCGATGTAAGATAATCCTTTCGCATACCCCTTTCTTAAGGTTCTAGAGCACCTTTGTACTAAATTTATATTTTTAGAGATATAAACGTTTTCTTATTTTCGGCGCGGGGGTGGCCGCGTTGAGTCACACCTGGTGTCAAGGCAAGTAAAACAAACTTAGCTAACTTCCGTGACAGGGTAGCCAATTAAAGGCCATACTCGCTTTATCGCGGCACTGTTCCGATGGTTGGATAAGTTAAATTAGCTCGCTAAACGCGTTTTTGGTAAGGTTACAGCCAAAACCCCAAATGTAAACAAAACAGTCACCGTAGCCCTATTCGGCGAAAAGCCGCCTGTGCAAAATCACAGAATAAGCAAGTAATTCACCCGGAGGGACCTTTAAACAGTCGAAATAGGTAAAAAAAAACTGTGGTTGATTCCTCTGTAATAGGAATCGGTCAAACACGAAAGTTTAATGTGCAGCGAGATCTGCAGCTGAGCATGGTTTGCGGGTCGGAGGCTGTCTTTTGGGTGCGCTTGGGGAGCGATGTCCTGCTGGCGGGTCGCTTCGGCAAAGGTGTACTGCTGTCATTTTGCTGACGGAAATGACGTCAGTGAAATATTGGTGTATCCCGGCATAAAACACTTTCGTGTTTAAATATAAAACCCGAAAACGAACAACCCGAAGTATAACGTCATCTTTAGTACTAAAGGTTGCTTCCCCGCAAGAAGACCCTGTGTGCAGGGGTGCACCCTTTACAGGCCGCTTGCTTCGTTGTACTGGCGTCACTTCCGTGACGGATGTGACGTAAGCGAAAGCTTCGTGAATCCCGAAATAAAACACTTTTGTGTTTAAAAAATCCTTCCACCGCATCGCACATGCAGTCAGAAACAAGGAAAAGCCGTATAATAACGTTCGTCGAAGCACGTTATAAACAGCTGCAGTAACCATAAACCTAACCTGCCCAGCCAGCTGTGTTAGATTTGAAAAGAGGAAATTCGCTAGGCAGGGGTCAAAGATTGCTGGCAAAGCTACAGAAAACATTCCGCAGCATTGGACACTAAGTTACGAAGGGGGAAAACTTTAAATAAGTTCTGTGCTACGTCAGAAACGCACAGGGTCGGATATGATATATGGAGCTGAAACTTGGCGCCTTACTAAGCAACTAGAATGCAAACTTAGGTCGGCTCAACGGGCCATGGAACGAATAATGTTAGGAGTAACACTCTAGGACAGGAACAGCTACCTGGATCAAAGAAGGAACTAGAGTAGAAGATATCATATAGTTCAAATAAAGAAAAAGAAATGGACTTGGGCTGGCCACGTAGTGAGACGAACCCACAACCGGTGGACAATTAGGGTGGATACCAAGAGCTGGATCTAAAAGAAGGGGAAGGCCATTAACCCGATGGAGGGATGAAATGAAGAAATTCGGGGGTAAACTGTGGGCTTGAGCAGTGCAGGACAGGAGCGGTTGGGGGTCACTGGGAGAGGCCTTCGTCCTGATGTGGACCTGTAGGCTGACGACGACGACGACGACGACGACGACGACGATGATGATGATGATGATGATGATGATGAATCAAGCGATAATATTACAAATATAACCATTGTTTCGGCCATTTACAATTCGAATGGGAGGAAATACAGCATTGTCGAAACGGCACAATACGTGCGATACATGGCACTGCCTGGAGAAGCAGTCATATAGTTAGGCCTATAATTGCCACTCAGTTGAAGTGCCGGTGTTCATGACACTGAAAATTTTCTGAGGTGTTATTTCAGAGATTGCGGATGTAATAGCTTGATTTGTCATGGTTAAAACGTGCACGCACACACACACGCACACGGTTGACCTATTCCATGTTTGTATTCACACCCTCTCCCCCTTTTTGATCTTTTGTATTCTTTCTCATGTATATCCAAAAACCAGGAAGCCCAAGGAAAGCCAGAAAACGGAGTGTATACCCATCCTTTTATATTATTGTGATACAAAGATTACAAATGGCAGATAACACGGATATCTATAATGGATAAAATATATCCAATTTCAAGTCTCACTCTCAACCTTCAAACTGTAGCGTGGCCAGGGCTGCAATGGCTATGCGGGCCATAATTTAGACCCTGCTTAAGTGAACCTGTGGGTGTTGCCACGGCCAGTTCCACTACTATACCCTTTAACTTGAACTGCCAACTCTGTCGTTGTTTATTCTCCGCTGCCGTTCGCGAGTTTGCTTCATTCTCTCCATCATAAACAGCATGCTATCGCGTTACGCCTCTTCTCAAGTTTGGAAATGATACCAATGACTAGACTCGATACCAATGAACTAGACACTCAAACTTCACGCATATCCACCGAGCGACATACTGGCGTTTTCTTGACGTTGCGACTAAAATTAGGAAGATACTTAACGCTTGCCATCATGGAAATTCGAAAGCATTTCGCTGGGGCCGCTGAAATAGACGCTTTATTCTATATAGTTTTTTAATGCGAGCACTACTCCCCCAGTATCAGTGCTTGGGAGGGGGGGGGGGGCACCCGTTTTCCTTACATGCCGTCACGTGCCGTCACTTGCATCTGCCACGTGGTATGACGCCAGCGCCGTCTCCGCCACAGGCAACGGTCTGACGCGGTCAGCTTCTACTCTGGAGCCCCGGGTTCGATTCCCATACGAACACCAATGTGCCCAATTTTCTTTTCAGCTAGTTATGTATTTTACAGAAATTAATCCGCCTACGCACTTAATTTGGCACCAATTCCGTGATTTTGTATGCCTTCCTCGCTGCGGCCATTTTCTGTACCGCACAACGACAACGTCGTTCTTCGCACGACGGGGCACTTAATTTTTCTGCGTTAGAGGGGCCATGAAGACAAAATACAAGTTTGGTTCTTTAGAAAGGCTGCTTTGTCACGATAACATTGACACAATTTTATCGCAAACTTATAACAAATAACGACGATATTAAAGAAGATGTATGAAGCCGTGGAGACTCTTTAGACACTTTCCAGCAACTTTTCTATGACGTCACACAATCTTGCTTATGCGAATAGCGGCGGTCGACAAAAACCACCTCTAACACATAACTGGACGATTGTAGTAAAGCCTCTACTCTCGTTTTATCGCGTAACTCCGATGCTAACGTGCAGTGAACACTCTGGGCCTCCTCGGTTATCAGTCCCGGATCGTCCGTGGACTGCCTGAGGCGCCATCCGGTACTCGATTTTCCCATGTATTCCTGTGACTCTTCCGGTCCGAACGCAGACCTCGGACTGCCCGCGAACCACCCAGGACTGGTAAATCGAGAAGGCCCACTGAAAATTAGGCTTTAGTGCCGTTGTATATGACGTCACTACCGCTCGTAGCACACCCTTTCAGTGCGAAATTTGAAGTTTTTCAATACCTTGTGAGTTTTCTCGGATAAAAAACCTCTTTTGTGGCTGGAATTCAGCTGAGTGAGGTACAGAAGCCCAGCTATTTTAAATCGAGCTTTAAAATTCGCGTAGCAACCACGGTTGCATAATTGTTAAACATCGTGCGCAGCAGACACGCCGTACTGTTTTGTCCTCGCAGGTTTCGTAGTTGGCATCATTCTGCGGCTGCTGTGCGGTGAGCCACACGTGAACCTTCCGGTCACCATCCGCCTGCCATTCTACAGTCCAGAGCGTGGCCAGGAGTTCCCATTCCGCACACTCTGCATCCCTTATGAAAATTTCTATGTCCAGTCAAAAGACAGTCTGCGTCCCGAAGGAAACAGACTGCGTGCGTCCTGTGTGTTTCCTCTGTGTTGGAATTTCGCCACCGACTTTCTGCGTACTCCAAGTGTCCCGTGTGTTTCCGTCCTCCATGCGTCCAGTCTATCTCCCAAAGGCAACACAGACACCATACGGCCTTTGTGTGTCCCCTATATGTCTTGAAGGCAACAGACCGCATTCGTCCCTTGTGTGTCCCCTGTATTGAAATTTCGCCACCGACTTTCTGCGTCCTCCAAGAATCCTTTATGTTTCCGTCCTCTACGTATCCCACAAGCTTCCACCTTTTGAGTGCCCTTTGCATGCTGTCAAATAACAGCGCCCCACAGCCAGCTGCATGTAGAAAATGTCAGCCAGCTCCACAGTCACTGTTTCATGCTGCAGCTGTTTCTGTAAGAGCAAGCTGACGAAAATCACATGAATCACACGACTCTTGCAAACCTGACTATTTTATTCAGGTTGGATCCATACGTGCTGCTGCCGCCCGCCACACCAGGTGTCGCCTCATCTTTACCCCTCACAGGACGGGATAGCCACTGCCACGCTTGAACCTGAAATGAAAAACGCATTGATCGCATATGAAGGGGTTTAAACAAACACGTCTCAAACATTTCCTGGTTATGCTTATAAATATAAAGGAGTGTTCCCATACAAAACTGAACCAAGTGTCCTGAAAGAGAAGGTATAACTTCTAGGTTGCAAAATTAGCCACAAAATTTAGACCACATAAATTAACTAATGAGCTTACGAACATCAAATATGACATACTGTTACATAGGCAACACAACCCAGAACTAAGTACTGCTTAGATTCATGGCCTCCTCATGACGGGCATTTATACAGCCTCGCAAGAACATTTGAGATGAGATTATTACAGCAGCACTGTGGGAACAAAGCAATATGGGGGGGGGGGGGGGAGGGGGGAAGAGAAGGCAACATAAAATTGCATGAACATGCTAAGACAGGCATTGATCAGTCGTCATCATGAGTAGTTGCTTGTGTCTACGCGTTCTTTGGAACCTATAAAGGCAGCAGTTTTATTGTGCATTTCGTTTACGAGACAGCACTTGCATTGTCTAGTTTGTTTGTCTGTGCTTGCTTACAAAAAGCAAAATGTACATCACCATGAACTGACCAACCTCTAGGTTGGCTCCTCACTCTTTATATTTCCTTGTGTCGATAAGTAGCAGACACGGGAACAGAAATAAAAAACAACCCTAGAAAAACGTGGTGGATAGCACACTTGCACCCATCATTGCACGCGTGCCACGTGGTCACTCATCCCAACAGATGTACAGTGCACGGAGTGACCCCCAAGCAGCGAAAGCTGGGCGTGGTCGCTCTGTACTTTGTGAAAATACAAGCTACTAGAAAGATTTGACAGATAGCACAAACAGTGCAGGTGCGCCAACTTTGCACCATGGCACGAATTTTTCAACGCACAACAGAAAACGCACCGGTATGTCAGTGACACCGTGGAGGAGAAATTCGAAGACAAACCAGGACATCAGTGACAGTGAAAGGGTTAAAGCGGTCGAATACAGCAAATTTAATTTCACGGTTTATGCTTACGAGCAATGAGGAAAGCTACCGCAGTAACTTGAGCTGACTACTCTGTAACGTGCACTCAAATGCTAAAAACACACAAGCATTTTTGCATATGTTTGCACACAGAGCATTCATACTGTTCGGAAATAATGCAGGTTTTTCCTACTATAAACATAATAATATTGCCCCCAACCATGCCATTTGATTTGTTTACAAAATATTTTGTTACAAGCACCTGGCCACACCCTGCAATCTTATCCTTTTTTAAGGGAACCGTCTTTTTCCCCTTTTTCCTTTGTATGCTGCACCAGCAGTCCGGTTTGATATGGAAAGGGTGTTGCTTTGCGATCCCTATCCTAGCTTTTCCTGTTTTTTATTGAAAATGTTCTCGATCTAAATGAATGAGTGCAAAAGAAACCCTGCAGCATTCAATTCGCCAACGCTTCGCCAACGATTAATTTTGACCACCTGGGGATCTTTATCGTGCACCGAAATCTCGTACACACAGGCGTTTTTGCTTTTCGCCCCCATCAGAAAAGCAGCCGCTGCGGCCGGGAATCGAACCCGCGACCTCGTGCTCAGCAGCGCAACGCCTTAGCCACTGAGCCACCGCGGCGGGTACCCTTCTACGATTAGGACCATCATTATATTTGCTAGAGTAAATAGCTGTTCGGGGGGGGGAGGGGGAGGGGGGGGGGGCTACGATGGCCAGTGAGACTCATTACACTACATGAAACACAGTGGCAAAAAGGCACGCAATACACCCTTTTCACTGCTAGGCACAAGTTGCGTCTAGGGCATTGAAGTGAATTCACCTAAATTCTATTTCTGGGTGCATGGAATTGTTTCACTCATGTAATCCATAATATGACTTTTGAGTAGAAGTCTAAAGATCTAGTTCATCTGTAATAGGCGGTAGAAGAAAAATCCCCACACACTGTCTGTGGGCACCACGCAACTACCACAGTGAACAAGGGTGACAAAGTCGTTATTAATTAATTCATGGAGCAAGGACGCAGCCCTGATGCGACAAAAAAAATAAGAAAGGTACCAGGAAGTTTCTCACCCTCATCGGTTCCTTATTTTTTGCCCCATCTCTGCAATGTTCTTGTCTTAATATCACTAAGGTACCACAAGAATGCCACAATGGTTTTCTATGTTTTCATATTCTCTCAGCCTTCAAAATCGAGATTTTCATGCATTTCACAGCCGTAATAAACTCCACTTACAGGTCGTGCAGGATAGATAGAAACAGGAGGCAGCCAATTCTTCTGGTAGCTCACAACGTACATCCTCCATGTCAAACACCTGGCCCTGTAAAAAATGGAAGTTCAAGTAGTAAACAAGCTGTAAATATGCGGTATAATGCCGTGAAATACTCGCTCTGACAGGACATGACAGAATTTCTTTTTTGTAGGTGCAAAAAAGGCACCTTCAGTTCTTTCAAGCTAAAAAATAAGTACAGTGCTCACTGATTGAAACGCAACACTGCGAGCGCGTGGCCGCCAATACATGCAGCGCCGTCCATAGACGCCGCTGTCGCTGACAGCGCACCGCTGTCGCTGCGGGGAACCACTGCCCCGCTTATTGGCAACCGGAAGCAGCAAGCTTATGGTCAAAACACTCTCATCCTCGTGGTATACCACAATGCAACACCTAGCTTCCACGGGCGTCCACTGGCGGCGCTGCATGTAGTGCAGGCCACGCGCTTGCAGTGTCGCGTTTCAATCCGTGAGCACTGTACATACATGACAATCCTTACAAGGCTTTCAGCCATACTTTAAAGGAACAGAAGCATCCTTACACTGAATTAATGTTAAACTAAGCCTATTAAATATCCCTAGGTGGTAGAAATCTGTGGCCCCAGATTTCCACTGTGCAAGCATATTCTCTGGTCCAGAGGGTGCAAAACGTGGTTACGGCTTTTAAAGGAGCCATGAAGAGAAAACACAAGTTTGGTTCATTCAAAGGATTCCGTTGCTAGAATCATGCTGACACCATTTTTAACAAACTCCACTCAAATAAGCTACAAATTAGGAACAAAGGAAATGGCCATGCGACCCACTAGCTCATTTCCCGCAACAGAACCTATGTCATACCAGCCAGCTCTGCAGTTAGCGGAGGGCGGCAACAGCAAACGCGAATTAGGCAGAGGCTATAAGCTTGCCGAATGAACTATTTGCGCTTAAATTTAGGGCACATTCTTTTTACAGTAGTAAGAATGGTGGGACCAACAGTAAAGGTTAGGAAAGCACACGTAAGCATAGAAGTACCGATGCATACTGCTGTTGGTACTGCGCGCACTATGCTTGGTTTAGCTGCACAGGACTGCGGGGCTTTGGGGTTGTCTCGGACAACAATGGCCGATTGACACAAGCAACGGTGTCTTACGTGACCATATTTGTGGAGCGAGCACTATGTTTCACGAAACGATTATTTTCTCGCTGAACAAAAACAAGCCACGTTTAAATACGGTAAAAACAAAACAAAAGCAGAAAGCGGCTTGCCACGGTATAGTGGCACCATCTAGGTTAACTAACGGTAAAGAAGGTTTCCCAATCGGCTGCAGAGCGGCCGGTTCCTGTGATGTCATTGCAGACCCTGAAAATGCACGATTTAGCGGGAAAAGCAAAATTTTAGCTTCAATTAATGAATTTCTCAGTGAATAAAGCATCGTTTGCATTTGGACAAGTGCTGGGGGCACCATACCACACGAAATCTTTCGAATAACACAAACTTGTATTTTGTCTTCATGGCGCTATTAAAATTCTGAGGCACATGGTGAACGTCTCAGCGTGCCAATACCTCCAAGGGGTAGGCAAGTTGAAATGCTGACGAAACGAAAAAATAGGATGGCGAAGGAGCACGGTGGCAAGCCCACGCCCTGTTTAATCTTTTTCGCACCGTGATTGTATCCCCATCACATGCATATTTGTAAGAATCAACACGTTTAACCCATGCTCAACATGTTACGGTCAACACAATTTATGCAAGCCAGCTACAAATAATGTCACACCACACAAGAATTTCTGTCTGATCATGACGATGCTGGATGAGCTTAGGAAGGTGGAAAAATTTCTTGCATTAAAACAGTGAAAGCTGCCCTGTGACTCCACCAGCAATGCAGGCTGGAACAGCATGTTTTCAAGCTGCGACGTCTAAACAATTATCTGGTCAAATGTTCACTGCCTAAAGACCTTGTGCATGTGGTACTACTTACAAAGTTGCTAGCAATGCTTAAATGTTGAAAATTCAACGTATATGCAACTCTTACGTATTATAACTACAAATGTAATGCAGCCTCCTTGCATTTCTTTACCCGTAAACGAAAACTACCCGTTAGAACAATGCTAAGCTGCCTAGTCCTGTAAAAAAAATATACTGTGGGTCAACTGCCTCCTAAAAAAAAAAAAAATCGGGGAGTGGGCGTTTTGTTTTACAACCATTAACGCAGTTTTCTTTCTTTTTTTTTTTTTTTTTTCATGCAACAAGCTTTAGCGTCGAATCCACCCAAGCCAAGCGGCGGCCGCTGGGCCGTCAGCATAATATTTTCGTTGCCGGCAATGGCAAGGGGGTCGATCACTCACACAGCATACTGGCCGCCGCTCCTGGAAGCTCATTATGACCGCGCCGACGCAGCCGGTAATTTACAATAAAAGAAGCGCGGCGAGCCGAACACCAAGGAATATACTCAACACGTTTAACAAAACAGCACTGCGGCAACGCGTAATAAAATTTTAACATGCACCACGATAAACAATCACTTACGGCAGAACACGCAGCATTTTTCACACGTCGCGTCGACAGACTGGAACTTGCAGTAGAGACTCTTGATTCACGTAGGCACGCACAACTTGTCAGATATTTTGTCAAATGGCGACCTCGATGTGCGTTTGCTACAGCAGCGCAGTACGGCGACGACACAGACGCTTTGCCAGCACTCACGATGTTTCAGGTGGCACAAGAGCACTAACACGTAATATTACGGCAGGAGGAGCACGTAGTAATTCACGTAACACCAGCAAATCGAAAACAAACCACCAAAACCACGCACAACGAACCAAGCACGTCTTTTCTTGCGCACCTATAACAATGACTGCATATATGCTAGCCTAGACTAGACTTATTACTACAGTTGGCTATCTAGCAGTCATAGAGTTTAGCAGTTACTTTCTTCCTTCATCATCACCCCTGAAGCAAATTAGGCAGACGCCATTATAGTATTTTGTTAAAGTTGATAATAGCAAACATATATATAATGGCAGTATATTTTCTTGATGCGAGCAACGTCTTTTGTTGTCGTAAGTTGTTGCTACTCAAAAGCGAATAAAAATGGATTAACAAACGAAGTTATTATCATCGTCATCTACATCTAGATTGACTGTTTTGTGTTTTGTTCAGCGTCCAAGCAGTCCAAGCATTCACCATTCACTGTTTGTGCGCTTTTCACAAACAGAACGGCCGGATAAAATAATTATTCCTCGCAGACATACGCAAACACACGCGCACACGCACACACGCACACACACACACACACACACACACACACACACACACACACACACACACACACACACACACACACACACGCGCGCGCGCGCGCGCGCGCGCACGCACACGCACGCACGCACGCACACAAAAGCACCGTGCGTCAAATCCACGCAGGCAAACAATTCACTCAAATGGAGGCTTAACAAGACTATGTGAGCTCAAGTATTTACACCTAGGTTTACGGCCTAATCGTGTAATGTTTTGGTGGCTTGGAGGTTAAGTACCCGCCTACTGATTCAAAGGGCGGAGGTTCGAAACCCGCTCAGTGACCTTTTTTTTTTTTTTTTTTTTTAACCGTGCTTTAATTAAAGTTTTTCTGCCTTAGGTTATATTTTGACATTGTTGTTGCTCTTGTTGCTCTCGTCTGGCTGTGTCCCTTTTTTTTCTGTCGCAATATATTTCTAGCGCAAGCTCTGCCCCAAAAAACAGTACACCGCTTCAGCATTTAGTTGCAAGGATAAGCCATTTTACAACGACCCTGAAGGAAAACACAGACTAGG
This sequence comes from Haemaphysalis longicornis, assembly GCF_048455015.1. Taxonomy (NCBI): domain Eukaryota; kingdom Metazoa; phylum Arthropoda; class Arachnida; order Ixodida; family Ixodidae; genus Haemaphysalis; species Haemaphysalis longicornis. The sequence goes on along the minus strand of NW_027526422.1, from coordinate 30,125,509 downwards.
ACAATCGGAAGCCACTTTTTAGGTTGTTTTTGTTTTCATTGCTTCGTTTTATATTCGGCTTTTTGTGTTCTTTTTACTTTTTCTGGTCTGTGTATTCTTCTCCCTCCCACTTTTTTTTCGTAATGGGAGGGACGAGGCACTTCGAACAGCCTCGTTCAATATGTATCCTTCTTACGCCACTGTTTCATACAAACGTACCAGTTGGTAATATTAATTCTGCGAATTTATCAGACCTCACTAGCACGAAATAACGTATACAGTGCTGCAGAATTTCCACAAACCATCGGCATTGTTTCTTACCATCTCTAGCCAAGCCAGAAACTTAACCTTTCGAGTATAATTAAGGCTTACATGCTCGACTTTATGTTTACTTGAGGAAGCACAATCTTCAGAAAAAGAATGTAAGGCAACAAATAGTTATCCTTCCTCCCAGTGTCCTAGAGGCAACACAAAAGACATAAGTCAGTCTTTTGACTTCATTTTGCCTTCAGTACATACATAAGCAACAGCATTACGGCACACAGAAGAATTAAGACAGCAAATTCAAGTTCTATCTTACAGCCTTTGTCCTAGAGGCAACACAGGGGAAACAGGCCAAAGTCTTTTGACTTCATTTTGCCTTGAGTACACACATGGGCAATAGCATTGCGGAACTCAGAAAGAGAAGAAAGCAAGTCATTTTTAAAGTTTTATACCTCTCATCCGAAATGAAATCTTCGTATAGAAATTTAAACTTTGTGTTTACCATAGTACATATAAAGGTAAAACATCATGGCTGTTTATCCGGCAGTCTATAAAAAGTACACAGCCTGCTTATGTCCTAGAGGTAACACAAAGGAAAAGTCAAAAGAAAGGCCACACAGTCAACATGCAGGAGACACAAAGTAAACAGAAAGGAAAAGTTCATTTTCATGAGGGATGACAGTCAGCCTGGGCACCCTCCTGTTCGTTTCCGCGATGGCCAAGTACGCCTTCAAGAACAACCTCATACCCGATAGGATGGATGTCTGGAAGTGCTTCGTACAGAAAATGGAACCTCCCGAGCAAGGCGAGGCCGACGAGCAGCGCCAAGCAGCGCAGACCGTTTCTCTGGGCACCGGTTCGGCGAACGTTTCCTCTATGGCGGCGCAGGACGTCGCGGTGGCAAGTGTGTCGTCCCCGGAAGGACGGCCATCGAGTGATGATGCGGTGCTGTCACCTGGTAGCGATGACGTCAACCAGCAAGGGGTGCTCGCGTCTTCTCGGAAGTCCCCCACGCCTCCCACGTCACCCACGACGCCTGCGGATGGACCGGACGTGACGGCTGCTGCTACACACAAACCGAAGCAGACGACAGACAAGAAGAAAGGCTCGAAGAAGACGCGAGACAGCCGCAAGTTTGAGACGACAAATGTGAGCACGATGGCCACAGCCATGGGAACTAAGAGTGCTTTGACAGCGGCTCATAAAATTTTAGAATGGCCGAAAGAGCAAACCACAGCGGTTAAAAGTGCCAGCTCGTTCAAACGCACGCAGTTGAAGAAGGAACACCGTCCCAAGACCTAGCCAAAGACGACTTGATCCCCACTGCGATCACATTGTTTTGTTTCGGTTCATCGATGTCAATGGCTGAGTTAATCGAACATGCGTTTCGCAGCGATACTCTTTATTCACTCGTAGCCGCACAAAGTATACTCTTGGGTTCATTTTATTTCATGCTCAGCTTTCTAGAAAATATGTAGCGCAATTTTTAAATTATATGTTCATCGCCTTGCGCCTTTGCCCTTGAATTTGGTTTATGAGCATCCATAACTGATTGCATTTGCAGAGATAATTACCGTAGTTCCGCCGCCGCACTCAGTGGGCTGGTAGTATATGTTTGGGGACATTTCGAATATATAATAAAGACCAGAAATGCTGGTTCGCTTGCTCTCCAAATGATGGCAGTGCACGTACTTCCGTTTGTTTCTTTTACACGCACGCGCACACACACAGACACAGACACACCCACACACAGACACACACGCACACGCACGCACACACACATAGACACACAGACGCACACACACAGACAGACACACACACAGACAGACACACACACACATACACAGGCACACACACACACACACTTTTTTTGTATTTATTGCCTGTCTTTGACAATTCACAACAGATTACATCTCAACACTGCAAATATGTACACATACAGGAGGTGCAGTTGCCAGCCACTACAGGGCTGACTTTGTCCATTTAAAATGCCCTCATATTGATTAGTTGCTCTATTTGCGGCAGCCAATCAGGTAGTTCCTGGTGGAACTTAATAACTTCAACAAATCGCCTAATGCTCTCTTTGAAATACTCCCTTGCACATTGCGCATCAACATCATTGTACAACCTTGCTGTACGAGAGCGCCATATACTATGGAGACCCAGTGCCATGACTAAATTTGTAAGGCACTCCATCCTCATTGTCTATTGCAAGGAAACGTATACCGTGAGGATCTAGAGGAAAATCTTTGTGTAATGTCCTCTGTAGCACATCCCAAAAATATACTCCCTCCCAACAATGCAAAAATACATGATCTATTGTCTCGGGGGATTTACAACTAAAACAATCTGTCCCCCATGGTACGAATAACCCCCTTTCTTCCATAAATGTTCGTACTAATAATGTTCCTGTATGCAACCTAAACATAAAGGATTTGACCCCTGGTTGAATCTGCATTCTTTTAACCCTCTTAAGCACATCGCTACCGGGCCTTCCAAAGTACATAGCCCTGTACATGGGAACAGGGAACACAACATCGACAATATCATGATACAATTTCTTACGCGTAACCATACTTAAATACTCTTTTGAAAATCTTGCGTTTAAAAACTTTACGCTGGCCACGACCTCCTTAAAATATCCAAAGATACCTCCCGTCATGTATTCAGTCGTAATCACAAAATCGGGGAGAACCCTGCCTAGCCTTAATTGACACACTGTACGAAGAAAAGGGTCCCTTACTTCTCTCAAAAAAAGAAATCTATTTAGTAGTTGTCGCACAAATAAATGCGCTAGCCCCACTCTTCCATCTTTCACACGCTTAAAAAGGTTGTTACGACTGCACCTCTCCCAATTTGAGGCCCAAACAAAAACAGCGAGCACTCTATGCAACTGTTGCACGTTCATGCGTGAGCAGTGCAACACCTGCATCACATACCACAGTTTGCATACTAAGAACAAATTACACACTGTCGCCCTAGCAAACGTGGACAAATAAGCCCCTTTCCATTTGTCCGCTTTCGCGCGAGTTTCTTTTGTCTGTTCTCGCCAATATGGTTCGCTATCCCTATAAAACTGTAGGGGGCTCCCAGATACCTAACTGGGGTTGTTGTCCAGGCTACGTTGGCAAAAACGCTGGGGGTGGATTGCCATTCGCCATGCCAGAAACCAAGACATTTTCCCCAATTTACTAGGCTTCCGGTTGTGGTACTGAACCGTTTTGTGACCTGGACTACTCTATAAATGCTCTCTTTGTTTTCACAGAACACAGCAATGTCATCCGCATAAGCCAGCAGTTTCACTTCGGTCTCCAGGAGGCGGAATCCACGAATCTCTACGTCATTGGATGATGATGAAACGAAGGAGCTGTTACAGCAGCCAATAACAGTAAGAGAAGTTGAAAAAGCTATTGACAATTTAAACCCGGGGAAGTCACCAGGGCCGGACGGTTTAAGTGCGGCATTCTACAAAGAATTTAAAAGTGAAATAGCTACAGTTCTAACTGCAGTTTTCAATGAAGCGTTTGATTTGAATGTCCTGCCACCTTCGTATGGATCCGCTCACATGATATTAATCCCAAAAACAGAGGATGGGGAAAAACTTAAACAAGTGACTTCATACAGGCCCATTTCACTCACGAATGTTGATTATAAAATTTTTATGAAAATATTAGCAAGTAGACTTCAGGGAGTGATCCATAAAATAGTAGGCTCTCATCAAACCTGCGGTATACGAGGGAGATCTATATGTACTAACATTCACAAGGCCAGGTGCGTGCTTGAGTGTAGCGATGCCGCAAAAGTAGGTGTCGCGGTTCTTCAGCTGGATCTCTAGAAGGCTTTTGATTGTGTGTCACATGAAGTGTTGCTTTGTATACTGGATTATATCAATGTAGGTTCTGTTATCAAAGATGGGGTGGCTCTGGCGTACCGAAACTGCACTACGCGGTTAGTGGTGAATAAGACATTGGGAGCGCCCATTGACGTGCAACGCTCGGTGCGCCAGGGATGCCCACTTAGCCCACTATTGTTTTGGATTTACATTGAAACTTTGTGTTTGCGTATCCAAAATCACACACACACACACACACACACACACACACACACACACACACACACACACACACACACACACACACACACACACACACACACACACACACACACACACACACACACACACACACACACACACACACACACACACACACACACACACACACACACACACACACACACACACACACACACACACACACACACACACACACACACACACACACACACACACACACACACACACACACACACACACACACACACACACACACACACACACACACACACACACACACACACACACACACACACACACACACACACACACACACACACACACACACACACACACACACACACACACACACACACACACACACACACACACACACACACACACACACACACACACACACACACACACACACACACACACACACACACACACACACACACACACACACACACACACACACACACACACACACACACACACACACACACACACACACACACACACACACACACACACACACACACACACACACACACACACACACACACACACACACACACACACACACACACACACACACACACACACACACACACACACACACACACACACACACACACACACACACACACACACACACACACACACACACACACACACACACACACACACACACACACACACACACACACACACACACACACACAGGCAGGCAGACAAACAGACACTGACAGACACACATACACAGGCACACAGAGACACACACACATACACACATAAAGACAGACACACACACAGGCACGCACTAAGACAGACACACGCAGACACACAGACACATACATACACAGACACACACACAGGCACACAGATACGCACATACACATAGACAGACATACACACACACAGAGACACACACACACAGGCACACACAGAGAGACACAGACAGACGCACACACACACACACACAGACGCACACACGCACACACACATACACAGACAGACACATGTGCAGACAGACAGACACACACACACACAGACACGCAGACAGACACGCACACACCCACACGCACACACATACAGAGACACACACACAGACATACACAGACACACAGGCACGCACGTGCGCACACGCGCACGCGCGCACACGCGCACACGCACACATTTATGCGTGCAAAACTTGTTCAGCATAAGAACCTGCCTTTGGCGATTCCTGTCATAAAGCGTGACAGTGAAACACTGGCCTCTGTAGAATATGTCGTTGCGAGGCGGCACTTCGACGCTTCGGGGAATAAAACTTATGGGACTCGGTTTACTGCGAGTGAGACGATGCACCTGGGCAAAATGTTTGGAAGCAGGCATTGCTGGCAGCAGTATCTGAGCATGTGTGATCCGTATATTGCCCAGACGATGCTGTGACCCAGTGGTGATCCGTTGTGAGTAAAGTACTTTTTTTTTCATTATGGCCGTATTCTGATCCTGGTAATCTGAGTCCTTCGATCCTCCACTCGAGCCTCCAGTGGAGAAGAGCCTTGAAATCATTCCCCAATGCATAAGCATTGCCAGCATCCTCTCCTCAGCCGAGTGGATGAAGCAAATGGAGTGGAAAAGGGACTCAGAATACGGTGAGTCTGTTCTCCACTCCACGTGTTTCCTTGACTCGACTGAGTGGAGGATTCCGCAATGGTTTGCGTGCGAAAATTGCTTTCCAGGACCTCTTTGATTGGAAGCTCGAGTGGAGGAGGGATTCAGAATCCAGTGATTTCCTTCCCCGGCTGAGCTCCAAAGCTGACTACTGTGGCAACTAATTTCGGAAAAATGAAAAATGGGGCCTTCGTGCAGGCTTTTTTAACAGCGGAGCTGTTGTAGGTCGACGCTTTCGTAAGCCTGCTGAAGGTAGTTCGTCTCGCAGGAGTAAAAGCAGGTCCCCAAACCCGACAGCGGCCTCGCAGAAACCGGCTCCCAGAGCCACCGATAAGGGGTACAGTGGTCTCGCAGGAGCAGGATCCTCTCCCCCCCCCCCACCCCCACCCCTCCCACTAGGGGAGGGAGAGGAGAGGGAGCCTCCCGTCGCTGACGTTCAGCTGCCGATTCTTTTGGGTGAACCGTAGAATTTGCGCGGCGACGTCGCTGCCGTTCTTGGACGAGCGCCCGTTAAGGTTCGATCCGACACAAGAGAACCACAGCTCTGCTGTTTCAGGAGGTTTCACACTGGGTAAAACCGGGTTTAATTGTTGTCGGCAACTTCGAGTCAATTTAGAGCCACAAGGGGTCCTATGGTTTATTCTAAGCACATAAGAAGCAGTTTTACTGCAAAAAAAAAAAAAAAAAAACCGGATCTGTAGCCGAACTCAGCCGAACATGGCTTTTCGCGCAACGTGCACGTGGTTGATGTCGTACCGCATGCGGCCGGCAGCGCATGGAAACCCGCGTTCGGAGCTCGACGCCGGCAATGAAAGCCGTTGTTTTAGATGTATAAAGGTATCAGGGTTTTTTTCGCTTCGTCCCCACGGGAGGTACTACAAACGTATGGGGCCCGTAAAGGCAGTCCGTAAAGAGGAGGGCAGTCCTGGTCTGGCAACCATGGTAGCCCCGTGAAAGAATGGCGGGAAAATTTGCGGGTAAAAATGGCGGGAAAATTTGCGGGTACGCCAGCCGAAATGCTACGCGGCGCACATTAGCGAAGCGATGCGGAGCGATGCGGAGCGATGCGGAGTTTGTGGTATAGTCGGGCAAAAATGTGCACCAAGATGACCGGCGCATGCAGGTTAGCGGCGTACCATGGATGTACCTTTCCTTTGCTTCCGGGCTGACATTTGTCGTGGTTGTCGCAGCGACTAACCCCGGCGCTTCATCGCTGTCCGATCATGTACCCTGCCCCAATAAAACACCACTCAAATCCCCTCCCTTCCCCCACCCCGGTGCAGTGGGAGTGGAGGCTGACCAACTCTCAGCTCGTGTGTGGTCACTAGAAAGATTTTCTAAAGGCCATAAATCTCGAGTCTCGGGAACGCATCATCTCCTTGGCTAGAGCAGCAATTGCGGCCGCTCGCGGCCTTTTAGACTAAGAAAAGGTAGACGAAGAGAGGTTTTAATCGGCTCAAATAAATATTTCTGGAATACCACCATTACTGTCACCAATACATCACTTCTTTTTCTTTTTTTTTGCAGATATGTAAATTGGTCAAGCCATTCAATTTAGATGTGTAGGTATCCGAGAAAGAGATTGAACAGCTGTGGCTGCTTACAAAATGCGTTATAGGTACTAATAGGTAATTTATAGCTTCTCCTACCACAAAAAGTTTCTTTTTACTCAGCAGGGGTGCAGCCAGCACCCATAAACTTTATATAAATAAATCCAGAGGTATCCGCGCACGTACGCCTCGTTCTGAAGAGAAGCGGGAACGGTCGATGGGAACGATCGACGCATGTTCCGTACCCCGCATGCGGGGTATGTTTCGCGGTTGCAAGCCAAAGATCTATCTGCGCCGTCAGGGCCGTACCCAGAATTTTTTCTCCGGGGGGTTTTCGGGCACAACAGCGACCATGTCGAAAATATGTATCGGCTTATTTCCGCATGTGAATCGAGCGCATTGGTGACATAAAATAGAAAGTTATAAATGTTGAAGCCAGAAAATATTTCGGAGGAGGGGGTGGGGGGGGGGGTCACAGAGCAATTGAAGTGTTACCGGCCAGGGCAGTAACCAATAGAGGGGGGGGGGGGGGGGGGGGGGGGAAGGGAGACAGAACCAACCACTCCCACCCCCTTCCCCCCTCTCACGGTTACAGCCCTGGCCGTCCACACTTCAATAGCTCGGTACCGAGGCGCAGCGACTGCCTGGGTGTGCATGTGCTGCATTGCAAGTAATAAAAACGCGCACTACAGAATCGCGCAGCCTCCTTGCTCTGAGGATGCATTTGTTATTGCACGAGCCCCATTTGAATCTACCGCGTTTCTTCAAGCATGAAGACCAAAACAAAAAAAAAGAAAACTTGCCGAACAATTAATTTTATTACTGCCCTTCCCAACATTTGTCTTTTATTTTACTAGCTGTTTATTTTTGTGATTTACATTCCTCAGCGTTTTTGATGTTCGCCACGAGGCGGCTGCATGGCGCAAAATCATGGATAACGGCGAGCTGCAAAAGTCTGTGAAGTCCGGCTCTGATTTCATCTATTTCCCATTCATCAGATTCACGCATTTATTTATAGAGTGACACAGGCTTGAAAGCTGCTACGATGAAGCTGGTACACAAGTACATCGAAAAGGACGGCAGTGGGTGAGTGTTTATTCGACACATCACTCGAATGTTACCTCGCTGCAATCGTGGCATTCGCAGGTAATGCAGTACTGTGCTGCTGACATTACACGACGATTTATAGCCACTGAAACATATAACGTAAATTGTATTTCTACTAAGTGGCGAATATTCCAAACAGTTCGCTTAGGTTCTACAGTGACCGTGGGACGGAGGCCGGCGAATGACTACCGTTCCTAGCACATTATAGGCGGGAGTGCCTTCCAATGTCGCTTCTAGTTACCCAGAGATTTGCAGAAGAGCTGTTCTGCGCGCGTACTTAAGGAAACCACTTTAAGGCGCGCGAAAACAGCGTGATAAACACCTTTGTTTGTTCTTCTTGGAAGTACCGCACTTATAACTTGGTCCCACCTCTCGAGGTGGCGTTAGGTGCCCAGATATATCAGCCGGAAATTCCGTGCAAGGTGTGAGGTTTCCTCGGGAGTACGTAAAGTGATTGAAAGTGTGGTGATATCCTTAGTTTTCTTACGCTACGCACTGCTTCTTTAGAAAACTGTAGAGTCCAGTGTGTAGTACGTAAAATGATTAAACATGTGGTGATATCCTTAATTTCCTTGCGCTTGCTGCTTTATACAAGTGTCGAGTCTATATACAGCAAGCAATATCAGGAAGCTCAAGCTGACGGAAAAAATTACTTTCACGTTACGATAAGCATTCTCTCCAGGGTATCGGCTTGCTTGTGTTGTTGTTTTCTGAAAAGATTGGGGGGAATGATAGGTCGAAAAGAAATTACAATGTTCACACATTTCATTTTTGAGAAACGAACAACGTGCATGCTCATGTTTTTCGTAAGTAGCGTAGTACTAGTAATCGATGGTTAACATTGCAGCAACGTCACGCTGATTCCTGAGGAAGCCGAAGACATGTGGCATGCATACAACTTGATGTCCCAGGGTGACAGCCTCAAGGCATCCACTATCAGGTTTGTAAGCGCCCTCACCTTTAGTGGGTAATGTATGAGAAAATTCGTGGCCAAGGAATGGACTGGTAAAACTCCCTATAGACGGTATTCACTGAAAAGTTTAGAGGGCGATTACTTAGCTTGGCAACACTGAAAACTGCCATGGCAGTGCTAGCTGTGCTTGTGCATGCACTTTGCACCCGCATCTCACAGGAAGAAAAAAAAATACCAGCATGGATCGTCTGCCACGTTTCAACCCGATTCTCGGTGGTGCCATCAACAGATGTATTATTAATCGCACTCAGATTATGTGTTGGCGATCTACTTTCCCTCGAACACTTCACATCCCCAGAGAACGAAATCGTAACTGCAAATGAAAGCGACATGGCACACAAGAGGCCAACGGTGCAATTGCCTGCAACCATGGATGTCGTCACAAGTGCCCTGTAATGCGTGGTTGAGTACAAAAACCAAATAATGGTTTTGAATAAATGTATCGTGCGTACGCCGCTCTAGATACGATGGTAGTGTAGAAGCTAAAGCATGCGAGGCCGTCTCCGGAGCTGTGCCGTGCTTAGAGCCGGCACAAGCGCTGGTGAATCGCAAGTGACCTTTGAACAAATCACTCAGGTTTGGCTTCCGCATGGCAAATTTTTCAGCAACAGTAGTTCTGTTGTTGTCCTTGGAACAGGTGACAGACCTTTAATGGCAATCGGCCTTCACTTGCATATGCACGGGACTTGGTCCATCATGAAGTTGCACGCATTTACAGCCTCCAAACTTTTTACCACTCTACCTAGTCGTGCAACAATTTCAACCATGTTTCGCGATAAATAGATTGTAGAGTGCTACAAGTAACAGTATTTGGCGTCGAGTTTTTACTTCGCGTTCGGTGGGTCATAGTTTGGAACTGTGACCAACTCGCTGTTGCCACGTGCTGTGCTTTATCGGGTGCTAGCACAAGCAGTACTGCCATCTTGTGGAGCCCGACGTAACTAGTGCGGCGTCGCCTTAGCAATACAGACGCTCGGGCAACAGCATGGCGGCACATGCGCATGGGTTGCCTGCGTGCGTGCTACGCCAGTGAATACAACCTATAGAAGCTATTACGGAAGAACGACGCAAGGCAGACCTGGGCTGTGGCTGCCCTTAGGCGGGATCATCACTTTACTCGCACGTGAAATCGACATGATGATGCTGATGATTACTGACGCATACCCATTGGGAGATTCAACAGAAGCGATTGAAGGTCTCTGGGAGAGGCCTTCCGCCTGCAGTGGACAATTCAGGCAGCTGTTTGGCATGCATTAAAGATCCCCTGGCAGTCAAAGTTAATCTGTAGCTGTCCCATGAGGCATGCCTCATACCTGAAGTGTAGCTTCGGCGCATTAAACCTTTAGAATTAGTTGTTATCATGATATGCTCATTACTCACAGATGGTATCCTGCTAACATCATTAGCTAGGAGTACTCATCAAATTAGCCACAGGCCGGGATTGGTGGGGACACCAGTGTAACTTGGTTTATCGTTACTCACATTGTTCTTATCAACAGCCATAAGTGTCAGTAGTTCAAAGTGAGGACAACTTGGGTGCTTGTTGCTGGCACAACTTTAATGAGATTTGAAGGTTTACCATCACCCTTAAAGGGGTCCTGAGATACATGTTGAATATGTTAAATTTTAAGCTCGAGTAATTCAGAAGCTGGCTATTAGATGTCTCAAACTGGACAATATTGGTATTAAAAGCTGCATATGTGGATTTGCATCGGACACATATATTTGAAAGTTAGAGTTACCATGCCCTTTCACCTAGGGTTTGATTGGCGCACTGCATGCTCCCATGCCTGCCAGAAAGCCTGGGCTTGGGCCGGGTAGCACGCATTTTTTCAGGCCCGAGCTGGCCTCGGGCTTGAACAAAAAGAATTTTCGGGCCATGCCAGCCCGAGCTGGCCTGGGCAGGGCCTGAGGGCCGGCAGTCATGTGCCATTTATTCTAAATTGTTGACAGCGAGAACTTTGCTCAGTGATCTGTTATGATGAAAACGAAGAAAGTTAAATGTTGAAGACAGCGAGATTTTAGGACTGGGGCTTCAAATTTTGCCGGGCTTGGTCCGGACTCAGGCTCATGTTTTAAAAGTTTGTCGGGTTGGAGCCGGGCTTGGGCATTTATGTAAATATTTTGTTGGGTGCCGGCCGGGTGCGGGCCATGTCTCTACCAGGGCGGGTCATGCAGTGCTCTAGGTTGGATTACTTACACCAGCCACCCAACTATGTGATGGTGAAGGAGTCCATGCTGAGTTTTGTGATTGTGTTGAGCATTTAAAAAATCTGTCGGTCTACATTTATAGAACAATTTAGCAAGGCTCTGAAATTCTTACTTTCTGGTAAAAGGTTTATGTTATGCAAATTTTTGTTCTTCATGCCAATATTGACAACACCAGATTTTTTGGCAGCTTGCTTTGCACACTCACCAATTTAGTGTACTCATGTTCAGCTCAGCAAGCACCGACTGTATTGTTGACAAGCTCTAAGCATTATTTCGCTCTCTTGATGCAGGAAGGTCACCACTGAGTCAGCGACAGGTAGTACTGGAAGCAACCGTGTCCGTACTACGCTTGTCATCTGCATAGAGAGCATTGATTTCGATACTCAAGCATGTGTGCTTCGTGTCAAGGGTCGCAACATTGCAGAAAACCAGTATGTCAAGGTATGGTTTCAATGTTTGTCCTCTTAGGTAGATTGAAACAGTGTGGTAGCTGGGTTCCACAAAGGGCAATTGCGGAACTTAAGGCTAACTAATTGCATTGAAAACTTAATTTCTAAGGCAACAGCCTCTAGTGGCCAGTTGTGTGAAAGTACGGTACCTGCACTGGTACCAAAAATACCATCGGCTGAGGTGTCAAGATACCCACCAATAATTGTCACATTTGCCGCGGCATCTGCATACCCACCCCTCACATACCACTCAGCTGTATTGGCCGATGACAATGACAGTGGTCGTGGAAAGCTCACGACTGATTCAGCAATCCCTGTTTGGCTGCAGTGTCAATATACCCACTCATTGGGTATGTTGACCGGGACTGGGGTGGCAGCTGACATCAGAAGCTCACTCACGACTAATTCGCCAGTTCCCATAGTGTGCGGTGTCATCATACGGGACAGCTGCCGTCAGAAGATTATGGCTGACGCATGTAGACGTACTCATAGTGGGAATTAAACATACTATAAGGCTGTTGCGTATAACGCACGTAAGGAGTCTCAAGTGTGTCTCTAAATTTTATTCTTGCCTTTCAGCTTTGGTGCAGTGTCTATAGGATACAGCCGTGATATAAATTGCTTACCCGCAAATCAACTTGGATCCGATATTACAGTAAAACCTCGTTACAAGGAGACACTGTAATGAGATACACTTGGTTGCACGATACAATTGGTTATAAGAGACATTTAAATGAAAACAGTTTGGTAGGTTTTCCTGTGTTGCCCATGTAAGCAACATAGTATCACATACAAGAGACCTTGATTACAAGAGACATGTTTCCCTGGTTGTTGAGTGTCTCTTGTAATGAGGTCTTGGGTTCACTTAGATGATGTCTACATCTTAAGTACTGTCAAATCATGTTTTACTGCTTTTTTGTTTTTGTTAGCTCGAGCAACCTTCTTTTTTTTTTTTTTTTTTGCACTGCTTGACACTTGCTGCTTGAACATCTCAATGCAAGTGTAGTTTTGTTGAATGGGTTGTGATTTCACCCTCTGTGTCGCCAAGCATCATGCTCCGACCAGGGTGCCTAGTATCGTCTTTGCTGTTTCACTTCCCAGACCCTGGGTTGCACTCGAAACAGGATACGCTACAATAATATTGCACAAGCTTCATAATCCTTGGAAGATTGCTGTGCCAAACATGTCAGGGGGAGAGAGAATAATAATAATGCCTTATTATAACCAAATACAAAATACACATGCGGGCCTGCCAAAGCCTCAGGAGGCACTGCCCGGCAGCTGACAACACTCTTACATACAAGCTTGCCATGATATATAGAATTCACTTTTCGGCGGGATTAGTTGTACAATTCAGTGCTTTGCAGTCCAAGCATTTTTTAACATTTTGTTTGGATATTCAAGTGCAGTTAACTTGTTCGGAAGGCTGTTATCCATACTTATTGAGTGAGTGACAGTTCTGGTGTGGATTACTGTCACCGTTGTTTTGCGCTGCTTCTGCAGATGGGTGCGTACCATACGCTGGACTTGGAGATGAACAGAAAGTTCACGCTTGCCAAATCACACTGGGACAGCGTGCACTTGGAGAGGCTTGGTGAGTGAGCTCTGCCTCAAGAATGCATGCTTGAAGTGTGGCAGGCACCCGCGGCGGTGGCTCAGGGTCTAAGGCATTGCACTGCTGAGCACGAGGTCGCGGGTTCGATTCCCTCTTGGTGGCCGGTTTTCTGATGGAGGTGAAAAGCAAAAATGCCCATGTGTACGAGATTTCGGCGCACGATAAAGATCCCCAGGTGGTCAAAATTAGTGTGGAGCCCTCCACTACGGCGCGCCTCATCGTCTGCGTTGCGTCGGCGCGTTAAACCTCACAATCAGTCGAAGTGTGGCAGTCGTACTAACAGGGCACGGCATCGCTCCTTCTGGGAACTTGAGCATCATCAAGAAAACCACTGCAACCAAGAAAAAATTGCGCTCGAAGGTACAACTCAGGCTTACACCACATATGGCGAGCCTCCTTTTGGCAGCATTGGCCAAGGGGCCACCCTGGGAGAGTGGTAATCGTCTGTTTGAACCCTAAACCACGGTGAATGTTTCTTCAATTACAAAGTTTCCTGTTGAAGCTGTATAACTTTCGCTTGTTGTCGCATGGTTGCAATTTAGGTGGGTGTCAGTTTTTCCTTAGCCCAAGCCTACCCCTCGTTGGGGCTTATAAGTATGAAGTCTGATTTTAATAGCAGAGTTGCTGAGGCCGACACAAATCCATCCGGCGTAGACAGAAAACCTTGAGTGCACATGAGCGCATGCCTCGTGGCGGCCGCCTGGGGTCCCCGGCACAAGGCACTGGGCACGACCTACGTGCCATGGCTTTAGAGGGGGGGGGGGGGAGGAAAACCTGAAAACCTGGGTGCATGTCAGCACCTGCCTCCCGTTGACCGCCCAGTGTCGTCCAGGCTTGCGCGTGGACTTATACCACATGAGGAGCTCCTGTCATCGCCATCGTCGTGTAGCGACCAGCGCGCCACGGGTCTGCGGTGCTGAAGATGATAACGACTAATCTGTCAAGCCACTTCTTCACAATCCATACGGGGAGACGGCCACTGTGCCAGCTGACTAAGAAGTGGACGTCTACCGATGCAAGGACACGCTACAAAAGGATTTAACCTATGCGGCTGTGCTTTGGGAAGACAACGACGACAAAAGGGATGACAACGATTGCTACTGGATAAAACACTGTACATACTTAATTGGCCTTTACCATACAGTGCCATCCAAAACGGCTTTGCACTGCTGGGGTCCGGCTGCTCTTCTCCTGGGATCCGCTGTCAGTGTGGGAAGAAGCTAGGTCAACCTCCAGCTCTGCTCTTTCTCCACCAGCCTTGCGCCACTAGTAGTACAAGCTGTGCCAATTTCTTTTTATTAGTTCACATTCATGTGTGAGTTGAAGCACTGTAAAAGCTGCAGATTGACCAAAATATAGTTTCATTCAAGTGTACATAGCGGCTAAAGTACTGTGCTGCCAAACACATGGTAACGGCTTCTATTTGCTACCACGGAAGCTGCATTTCTGACGGATGGTCTGATGAGGGATAAATAAGAAGGCACCCGTGTGTGCGAGGTTTTTCGTAAAATTAAAGACGTTAAAATAGTCGTGAATTGATGCTCAGGGGCATCGGAACAGGGGGGGCGATGGCTTTCCCTCTTTTACAGATGGTGTAGCAAAATCATTCATCGCACAACTTACACTGCAGGAAAGCCAACTTTACACAGTGAATTTGACAAAAAGATGCTGAAAAGTGAAGGCACATCAAACGCCTCAAGAAAAAAACGCTGCCCATTTTTGGAATTGAACCTGGATCCCTCGCGCCATGAAGCCGACGTCTATGTGATTGCCCCATTCTGACACGGTCGAAGCTGTCTGGATATTGAACTTTGGCCTCAACTCAGTTAGCAGGGAAGAAAGCTTTTTTATTGGGCTATTTATTGTGCTCTGCAGCATCCGTGATGTTGAATGAATATTTGATTGAGTTTGATTTGGTTTTATGTTGGGGGGGCTGATTGTGATCACTTGTGCATAATGTCATTGTAGCACCAGTGTACAGCCCCTGTACAAGCACTCAAACAAAATAAAAGACCATGATAATATTTAAATGATGATGATTATGATGCATATGGTAGCATATTTTTCGCTCCCCGTGGGGGAAAATAGTTCTGATGCCACTGTTAGTGCACCGAATAGGAAGGGGGGGCTTTCAGAGCTCAGTTTTAGCGTATGTTAGGGAGCCCAATTTGATGTCTAAGGCTACTATATAGAGCATTCACAGTGGGAATAAAGCTAAATAATTTGGAACTAAACTATCAGTTGCGCACGTGCGTAGATTTCACTGTTTAATGTTCATATTTATGTTTAGAACCAGTGTCACATGGAAGCAGTGTATGTACAAGCATAAGAGCATTTTGTGCTTTAGAGGGGCCGGTTAGGGGCATTTTATGTTCTGGGGGCTTTTAAATGGCGAGGCCGACCATCCACGGGTTTTTTGGGCTGTGCAGCCGGTGACGCCAATTTTTCACTGTTCCAGACTTGGCGTGCGATCCGACACAACATGCGGACCTGGCGGCGGTCGTGATGCAGGAGGGGCTCGCTCACCTGTGCCTTGTCACGTCTTCCATGACGTTGGTGCGAGCCAAGATCGACGTCAGCATTCCCCGCAAGCGGAAGGGCAGCTGCTCGCAGCACGACAAGGTGGGCACGGCGTTCAACCAGACCCCCCGGGGGCAAGCTTGCGTCATGTTGGGCACACTGAGTGCGCCCTTAGAGTGCTCCCTGCATGGGGCTGGGAATGATAGCAGCATAGAGTTTCATACTAATATATACTAAAGGGAAATCTGGCGCCACTGTCTGGCGGAGCCGCGCTTCAGCAAGCATTCCGTCATGTACCGATTAGGCACGTTCCACTTGTCCTTGGCATGGCTCATGAACAGGCTGGAAAGTTGGCTCTGGCTGCAAAAAAGCAACAAATTTACTGTAGAAGGTTCATCAAATTTGTTTTGTCATTATAAAATTGAAGCTCCAAAAAGATTTATTTGACAGTGGTTATTTAGAAGCTTCATGCGCGACGAAGAAGGAAAAAAATTTACCCTATTTTTGTTATTTTGGCTTTGAGACAAAAAAGAAAGAAGCCATATGGCTAGCTAAGCCAAGTAGGCAAGGAACGTCACTAGTTGCAATGGCACTGCCCACGGTGGCCCGCGGTTGCAGTGCCAGATTTCCCTCTAGTATGTGTTAGTATAGAACTCTATGGATAGCAGTGGTGATGGGTGAACAGATTTGAGGATGTAGAATTTGTTGACAGCATTTTGTTTCATCATCTTAGGCAGCTTTGCTGTGTTAGTTTGCGAACGCTTCAACCAAGTGCCGTTGTTGTACGTTTCCCTTTTGTGACCTTTAGGCCCAGCGCACTGTGTGTGCCTGATTGAGTGATGCAAGTTTTTTTTTATAGCAGTAGTGAGTGCGCCATTCAGTGCGCATCAAAAGGGCTCCATTTTCCTTCAGAAATGCCATTCACAGTGTGTCCAGTGACAATAACGCCACACCTGGCTTGTTGGCATGGCGGGAAAGTTGGCATCACCTGTGACAATGACATTTCATTTGAATTTGTGCACTCCGTGTGCAAAGAAGTTCCCAGCTGTGTGTGGCATTCGAAGCCGCTGTAGTTCTCTGAGCCCTGGCTTTGGAGTTGTATATACTTTTCAGGAAACCTTTCACTGTTTTTTGAGAAATTCAGGACTGAAGGAACGGTCTAGCTAGCTTCCTCCTCTCTGTGGCACCCCCTATTGGCAATGTGTATTAGCATTGGTGAATCCTTGAGCCTTGCAGTAACTGCAATGGCAAAGCAAGATGTCTACCAAGGGTATGTTTAATTGTGGTTGAAAAAACTTTGTTTTTGGGTCATTTAGTCACACTGCTGCCACTACCTTCCCCCTTTTATTCAAAACATGGAGGTACTCTCTAACGGACAAATCACTAACGGACAGCCATCTGAATACCACAATATGTTTATCCATGCTAAAAGTAGATTTAAAAGGCACAAGTTTATGCAAAAATTTAACAGTGTTGGTTGTGCTGCCTTGTGTTTCGCAACAGAAGCAGAACAGGTGTGTGATGCGAGGAAATTTAGCATTGCATTAAAGGGACCCTGCAGTGTAAGTAAACCTGCGCGACGTTTAGATTACACTGGCAGGAATACCTGAGTCAAATATTAATCATGAAGCGGTGAGCGTGCGAATCGCTCTGAAAGCCGCAGAAAAACTCGGCACTCAGCAAGCACTCCAAAATAAGGATAACTAAGCTACCTCTGTCACTCAAAAGAAAAATCTACGGCCAGTGCATACTGCCGGTTATGATGTATGGAACTGAAACTTGGCGCCGTACTAAACAACTGAAAAGCAAACTTAGGTCGGCTCAACGGGCCATGGAGCGAATAATGTTAGGAGTAGCACTCAGGGACAGGAAACGAGCTACCTGGATCAGAGAAGGAACTAGAGTAGAAAATATTGTATATTTCAAATAAAGAAAAAGAAATGGACTTGGACTGGCCACGTAGTGAGGCGAACCGACAACCGGTGGACAATTAGGATAACAGAGTGGATACCAAGAGATGGGTCTAGAAGAAGGGGAAGGCCATTAACCCGATGGAGGGATGAAATAGGGAAATTCGGGGGAACCTACAGGTGAACTCGAGCAGAGCAGAACAGGAGCGGTTGGAGGTCAATGGTGGAGGCCTTCAACCTGCAGTGGACATGAGTAGGATGATGATGATTATGATGAGGATAATGAAACGGGATTGGCAAAGCTTGTCTGAGCGCTTTTTCTAACAAAGGAAAAGTCAGAAATCAGGAAGGGACATGTAAATGTGAAACGATTTCTGCCTGTGCTCATGTTTAATGAAAACTCATAGAAACTCTTTTTGTAGAAACTCCCTAGTGGGTACTATCATATAATTCTTTTCAGGGGCTCATCTCCATACATATGTCTCTACGTATCTTTGCCTTGGAGGCACCAGGACCTAGGGAATTTTATTGAGGGCATTATATAAAATACCCCATATAGGTGGTATTCACTGAAAAGTTTAACTGTCAATTTCTTCGCTTGGCAACACTGGAAACTGGCATAGACATGGCTGATGCACCACGGACATGGCGCGGCTTGTGCCGCTTGCCCACACACCGCAGAAAAAAAAAACACCGGCATGCGGCGTCTTCTTCGTTTGAACTGATTCTCAGCGGTGGTGTCAACAGAGATGGTATTAATCGCACTCACAATGGAGTCAAGGCATTACTTTGTGTTCGGTGTGGTAGAGTTTGGAATGTCCAACAGACTTCATGCGCTTAGCACGGACAAGTACCGCCATCCTACAGAGCCCAACGTAACCAGTGATGGCGCACTCACATGGTTGCCTGCATATGTGCTTCGCCAGTGAATACTAGCTATAGCCCATGTATAGCTATGGAGTGAATTGTGTCATGCGTTGCAGATGGATGGACAGGCAGATTTCTGGGGG
The DNA here is from genome assembly GCF_048455015.1 of Haemaphysalis longicornis. Lineage (NCBI taxonomy): Eukaryota > Metazoa > Arthropoda > Arachnida > Ixodida > Ixodidae > Haemaphysalis > Haemaphysalis longicornis. Next base: position 30,106,205 of record NW_027526422.1, on the reverse strand, counting down.
TAGTCACTTAAGAAGGCTTATGCATTAAAAGCAGGCTTGTTCCAGTGATAATTGTAACACAGGCTGTCGTACTCCCACTAGCTTTACGCTTGGTTTCAGTTTTGATTTTGGTGAGATGTTCCTGCCTCAGACCAGTGCCGTTAAAAATATAATGTGGGTGAATGTGCGAGCAATTGTCCCTTCTTACTGCCAGCGTCGCATGTACAATAACCACCGGAAAAAAAATAAAAATAAATGGAAGTTACTCTACTCGGGGGCAACTTTCTGTGGCAATGCAGTCAAAGCTACGGATCCAAACCACACCATTTCTTTGCACAGCTAAAAGTAGTTCGACAAAAATAATTGGCTGGCTGTAACCTAAGCAAGTAAAAAATATATATTTCTTATGTTTTAGCCTTGGATTGAAAATGGTAATATATGAAACAGAGAGAATTATTTTTTAGATTTTAGGATATTTTTGGTTGGGGCCGTTGCCACTAGCGTCGCATAGGTTCTCTTCCGAAAAAGACATGGCGTCCTTGTAGATGACCTTAGTCAGCTCGCCAGTTCATTCTAGGCATAGGATTTTTAAGAAGCTCGGGCAGCAAAAGCTGTCAAAACAAACGAAGCAAGTGTTTTGCAAAGTGTTCACCCAGGTGAGGCTGATTCAACCGGTACTTTCCGCAGTTTCCGCAATCCGTTTGGTTAGCCAGTTTGCTGGCGTACACGAGTGTGTGTATAAGCATGGACATGCGGCTCCTTTGGTATACTGCGCCCATGCTATGTAAGCACGCTACACATGTCGCAGGTGCTGCCCAGTTTTGAGCTCCAGAAGAGCTTACAAATCAGTGCATGCCCTCAAAACTGGAGCGCTCACAAAATTCACTTCACTTCTGAACGATACAGAGTTGGGCGGTATAGTCACCGGTCGGTCTGAATTCTCCAATCGAAGTGTTGGCTTGTGTTTACAAACAATTGAAGCGTGGGGAAGGAGATGCCAATATGCCTGCATGCTCGGTGGTCGTGGTTCAGCGCACTCAAACGCAGAGCTCATGCGAAGAAATTGAGTGTAGCAAATGCATATCTGTCAAGCTGAAACTGAAACCAAAACCAGTTTATCGGAAACTGCTTTGTTGCAGCAACACAGAGCATTAAGTTCCCCTTTCCCCTACCCCCACAGCTTTCTCTCCATTGCCGCAGAACCTTGTCTCCGAATATAGCACAGCGGCTTAGACATCTTTGAAGTGGTCCGTCAACTTGTTCTGTGCTCGCTTTCTTTCTTATCGTCTTTTTTTTTTTTTTTTTTTTTTTTTTCTTGTTGGAGAAAGATGAAGAAGGTTATGGCAGGTATGAGAAGTATGAACAGCACCAGACCTTGCAGTGCCACTATGCCTGTCACAAAGGCCTTTGTTCATTTGCTCTTACGGTGTCATGTTCCGCTTTTCGAGAATTAAGATTAACTACTTGCGGCTTTCTGTCATCCACTCATGGTGCTGTCTTTGTGCTGGCAAAAAGCTGCTCAAGGAAGCAGTACTTTTGCAAGTGCGAAACAAGATTGCTGCCAACAAAGTGATGCTAAGCAGATTTGTTGAGCTAGAGTGCAAATTGTTGCCGCCGTCATGTTTCAGGGTCTACAAAGATTTTACGAAGCAGTGATGCAAGCAATCTTGCGGCATGTCAACTTTGATGGTGAGTTTACTGCAATCGACACGCAGGGTTTCCCCCAAAAGCTATGGATGGTGCACATTTGACAATCAAAAGAAAATCACAGGGAAGGGGGATGGGGGGGGGGTCACATTTTGGACAGACATCTGCAAGATCTCAACAGATAAGATAACCTGCTTTTCTGCTCACTGAGCTGTGATCAAAAGGTGAAGCCTTTTAAGGAGACACTGAATTTAAATTTAAACATTTTCAAATTATGTATTAGCACAGGTCCTAAAACACATTTTGAACATAGGGAAAGGAATGCTGCAGTCGTTTCATTAGGCTACGTGGTAAATGCCATCTGTGCTGAGTGTAATGTTTTTATGTACAACAGAAAGTCAGCATTGCAACAAAGTTTGCAACTTCTTTTGCCTTTGAATCATGGCAATCATTTGCCCATTTATGCTGTTGCACAGCTTTTTCATGCACTTCCAGCGAGGAAAAGTTGCAGTATTTAATTAGCATTACATGCAGCATGCTTACATGTTATCTTATTTGTCTAGGCTCATCCTTCCTTAAATTGTTTTGTCACATTTGTTGAGATATGGGTGCAGCTTGTCAAAATTTGCGTGTGTCCTGCTTGAGCGCGACAATCATTTGCCCTGCGCCTCCTGTAGAAATCGGACTGAACAGTTGGTTGAACAGTGCAAACAGACATGTATTGGAACACAGATTCTCCGTCGCTTTTCGGCCATCATTTTTCATGTGTACACAAAACCATTGCTCTGCAGTCTCCGGCTGTAAAGCCACCACAGGGAATGTTGCCATCATGTACCACCAGACATAAGAGTGAGTTGCAGTAAAAATGGCTAGAGTGTATCTGTCTTTCAGCTTCAGACATGTAAAAACGGGAGTACGTTTATTGCTGCTGAAGCTGACAGAAGAAATCGGGAGGCTATACAATCTATCGGACTGGCCAGAAAACCTTTTTGAAGCCGAAAGTTATGCTGAGGCTTTAGCTCTGAGTGCCTGCTAGCAAAATTATAGGACGAGTGTTTCATTGTGTGCGAAACAGGTGTCACTGCCCTGGTGTCAATCAAAAAACATGGGTTTAGGGGCTTCAAACAACGACAGGAAGCCTGTGCATCGAGGGCTGTTTATCAAGGCTTCAAACTGGCGGGTGTTCGCAGAATGTATGCACGATGAGGCCTGTCCCTGTCCAGTGCATAGAGTTTCATACTAATATACACTAGAGGGAAATCTGGCGCCACTGTCTAGGGGAGCCGTGCTTCGGCGAGTGTTCCGTCATGTACCGGGCAGTCACGTTCCACTTGTCCTTGGCATGGCTCATGAACAGGCTTAAAAGTTGCCTCTGGCTGCAAAAAAAGCAACAATATTACTGTAGAAGGTTCATCAATTTTGTTTTGTTATTATAAAATTGAACCTCCAAAAAGATTAATTTGTCAGTGATTATGTAGAAGCTTCATGCATGATGAACAAGAAAAAAAATGTTACCCTTTTTTTGTTGATTTTGGCTTCGACACAAAAAAGAAGCCATATGGCTTGCTAAGCCAAGTAGGCGAGGAACGTTGCTAGCGGCAGTGGCGCCATCCACGGCGGCCCGCGACTGCAGCGACAGATTTCCCTCTAGTATATATTGGTATGAAACTCTATGGTCCAGTGTACCAGTGGCTCAGGAGAGAAGAAAAGAAGGGGTCATAATATGGGCCCTTTTGATATGGCATCATTACTTAATTACTATTCTTGATCATATTTACAAAATTATTGTGGGATTATGTCATTTTTAAACTGTGCTATGTGGGTATTCGGGTGTTCCATAGCGTTAGTGGAGAATGCTTAGAAACCCTTTAGTTTCTAGGATGCATAAGTCATCTTGTCAGTTTTCTTTTTCTTTTTCTTTTCTTTTTTTTTTTTCAGCCTTTTTGCTTAAAGATGTTTGTGTGAAAAATGCATTCACAAGTTCATTCTTCTCGCACCATGCTTCTCGCTAATTTCGCAACATTAATTGGCGATATGTTAGCTTTTTATGGACTATGAGCATATTTGACCTTGGTAAACTATGTGTGGACAAAGAAAAAGCCTATATTGACCCTACAGATGGCATCAGGTGGCATTGCAGACCAGTGTGAGGTCAGTGCGGTAGTTTGTGAGGTGGCCGTAATGGGTGCCTGGAGTGCTCATTTCTTCTGGGCTTCGCAAGTGAGCTGAGGCTCCGAGTACTGCTAAGATCTGAAGTACGCAATGCAGCTTAATGAGAGCTTGACAAATTATGTTATATGCAAGATGACAGGACACCCATAAAAGGTAATTTTTGTGAACTTGCATGCTTTTTTGTTGTGTCTGCTCAGTGTTTGTTGTGGGATTGGTGACTCCTTACGCTACAAAGTTTCAAGCCACTTGGGCGAGTGATGGAACAGTTTTTGCACTTTTCTGGTACTAGTACTCTATACAATGGTTGTTGGCAAATTTAGTGTTATCTCTCTAGCCGTAGCCTATACAAATAGCAACCGTGCACTTGTACAAATATGAGCCCAGCAGTGCATAGTTTAATCACAAAAACGAATGCTTGCTTTTACAGGAGAATTGTGTCTAAGTGTGCTCAATGCTTTTGCTGAACAGCTTTGTCACCTCTTGTTCTGTTTCAGTTGTCAAGTGTGTCCTGGTTGCCAGCCCTGGCTTCGTGAAAGTGAGTGACTTTTGTACATCTCGTGCTTGCCAGACGTTCCAGCTCTGAAAAGCAAATTGTATTCCAGCCGTTGTAGCCGGTTTGAGCCCAGTACCAACTTCATCAGAAAGATGGCGCTGTATTTCTCCTACTATGCTCGACTTCTGTTTCTTGTTCGTGAAACAGCTCTTGTTCAGCAAAAGAAAAAAAGGACAGCAACTTTGTGCTTTAGCCAGAAATAGAACTTTTAGGCAATGTCTGCTATGCTAATGGCGTTGCCAGGGAGAAAATCTACAGGCCTAGAATATTCCTAAGTTTCAGACATGCAGCTTAGTGGGACATGTAACTCCAAATAAGCCATGGGTGCCATGACTCCAGCATTTCCTGTTGCCGCTTTTCCATGGGGTCTATAACTGCCACATATTAGCAAGGTGCCAGTGCGATGTTGTGGCTTTCTCTTGCTTCTCCTGGTCTGTCCACGGTCTACAAAATACATTATGGTCACACCTGTAAGCAAGTGATATGTGTTGGACATGTCCGAAACAATTGCAGCTTGGTAAGATGCTCAAATTCCAACAAAAAGCTCCAAAGCTACCCTAAGTTGTGGTTCTGCATGTTTTTGTCTGCATGTTTTTTGACCACCTTTATGAACGTCAGCAACGACAACAGAAGACTCAGTACAATACATTGTCACCTTGCTTATACCTAGTAAACATTTATTCAGATTGGCTCCTCAGAATGTGGCATGCCTGCCAGAGTCTGGTTTGCCTTCTCTCCTCCTTGTTTCCACAAAGTACACATTCTTTTAAAGACAAAAAAATTACAGTACAGTTAGGACCAGTCGTAACATGCGCACAATTTCTGGGAATTGTGGTCAGTTACTGCCCGTGATTGAGTCCTTTTTGTCCGCATGTGGTACACGGAGCCTCCCATACTGTTGTCTTATTAGTCCCTCCATAGTGGCCCATTAGTCCCAGTTATCCCCACCCGCACATTGCTGTGGGATTGTTACTGCAAGTATCAACGAGCAGCATGAGGTGTTCGCTGTTTGGAACTCCCATAGTGATCACTCCACACTGCAAATGGTTCAGGCCTCCATGCTGGGGATGTTTTCTTGAATGTTGACACTCAAGTTTTTTCATCGAGACTGTGCTGTAAACACCACCTTGATGCACGGCGTCCTCTGTTGCCTAACACCTGCCAGCCGAAAATTGAAGTCTTCGGCATTGTTGGGCCAGAGCACCCAGCAAGTTCACTTGTCTGCTGAAGGCAGGCGTTGCACTGATCAGATGGGTGGAATCTCACCTCGCTGTCCAATGGCCGGCGGCAAACACGCTCAAGCCTGTCTGGGGCCTGCCAAAGCGGAGCCGATGAGTCACCGCCTACCCACCTCTTCGGTGGATCGTCTCATGCAATACCTTCACAGCCATTCATCGAATTCAAACAGCGGCCAGCAGAGGGTCCTGATTAGAGAAATCTTCACTGCTGCCAGCTGAAATGGATCCCGGGGCTATAAAAAGCTCAAGCCCTGTGAAACGGAGTCACGACAGGCGACGGGTGATGGAGACACCGAGCTGAGACGTGCTCCCACCTTTGTGCGAGCCGACTATAGGATGTCCGTGTACATTTTTGTATGTAAATGCTTCTTTAGCTCACCATCACCTGAACCGCTTCATCACTCAGCTCTGCTCAGAACTGGCTGAGCAAGGCACCTTCACTAGAGCATTCTCTTCCATTCACTGTGTGGGATGGTGCAGGTGCCATGTTAAGCTTTCCCGTCCTTGGCTTTTTGGCTTATATTTTCCTGCAAACCACGGCGTTGCTCCCAAGTAGAAAGCAACCCTACCTGTCTGCTGTCAAAGTAGGCCAAATCCATTCCCTGATTTGAAGTTCGTCTTGTGTAAACATGTCCCGCTTTGCTCGCTTATCGGAGTAGCTCTGTGTTAAGCACTGCTAATGCAATGTAAGAATGGGCAGAGGATAGATGCATGTTGACAGGTCGGCTAGTATTTATAAAAGGCTAGACTGCTCTTATTTGTGTAGGTGGTGTTCAGATTGGTATGAATGCGAAGTGGTGGACAAAATTTGCACAAAAAAAGGCATAGCTTCTTCATGTGTAAGAAACTGTGTACGTGCTGAGCAGCAATCGCCGTCCAAGGCATTTTCACGCGAGCATTTACCCCAAGTGGGTAGCAGCTCAGTCAGTGCAAAAATGAGAGCTGGAAGGATGAATTGCAGGATGCATTCGATTCTGTGGGGATTGTTAGCAAGTTGCACAGAACAGCTTCTGAATTGGAGGAAGATTTGCAGTTGTGACATCTATGTCGCCATTTTTTAGATCTTTTTACTGTTTGCTGTTCTACGTGGCATTTCAACACTTTCACTTACTCCACCCTGACTGGTTATGTTCCCCGCACCCTCCTCTATGCAGGACCAGTTTTACGAGTACATGTTCCAGGCTGCCACCAAGCTTGACCTGAAAGTGCTTCTGGAAAATAAGGGCAAGTTTGTGCTGACCCACGCATCGTCGGGCTTCAAGCACTCTCTCAAAGGTGAAGTGATACTTCGTTTCGTACTGAAATTCGTGCCAGCCAGGGTCAAATCGTCACATAACCAGAGATGACACAATGGGATTAAGGTTCATTTGAGCAAACTTGTGCTCCATAAGAAGCTAAGAAAAACACAAGCATTGAAAAAGCAGTCAAACAAGTGATGTGCACAGTTTCGCTTCAGTGAATGGACCTTTTTCCAGTACTAGTCCTCCTAGCGGCCGCCACGGCGAGCAAAAAATGGCAGTAAGGCACACGCCCCCAAGAAGGTCGTGCTTTTGGAGAACTTGTGCACAAAATATTCGTGTCCTGGAGCCCCTCCCACACCCACCAGTGTGTGCTCGCGTGTGGTCAGGCTCAAACATCTTTGCCCCTTCCTTTTGAAAGCCTTTTTGTGTGCACGTACGAGCTCGCCATGAGCTGTTTAAAAAGAGGAAATAAAAATATGCAGCGCTAGAAAGCATAGTTGCTCCCCAGGCAGCAAGCTGAACGGCACCCTTTTGTTTATTTTGCCCGAGGTGCCTGCCGAGAATAGCAGACTGGCAGCTACTGGATTAAGGTCCGTTGAATGCCAAGGTGTTTGCTCTGCATGCATTTATCTCTGAGGGCTCTCCTTTCCAGAAAAATCTAAGTAGTCTGAGAACAATGTTGATCAGGCAAGAACAGTTTAGAATAGTGATGAAGTAACTTTTCCAATCATACAAGGTTACTGGGCATGTGACAAAAGGAACAAATGCACATTTCCCTTGAAACACAGTATCAGAGAGCCAGGTGTGGCCATGTGCTGGTAACAAAACACAAGCGAGTTCCTAGGCATGACTCATGGCATATCACCAGGTTTCTACCACATATTTTCAATATTGTTCAATGCCCACAGATTCTACAGGGGCACGTTGCCTATTACCTGGACGCGTGCAACTTGCGGGCATGGCGAGGACTAAAGGCCCCTCACCTCTGTCGCCTTTGCAGAGATCCTGCAGGACCCGTCGGTGCAGTCCAAGCTGAGTGACACCAAGGCAGCCGGAGAGGTGAAGGCGCTGGAGCAGTTCTACCAGATACTGCAGACCGAGCCCAGCAGGGCCTTCTATGGCACCAAGCACGTGGAGTCCGCCAACGAGGGCCAGGCCATCGAGACCCTCCTCATTTCAGACAACCTCTTCCGGTGAGAGCGCCAGCCCCCAGACTGCAGCTCGGCCGCAGAGGTGGCGTTAACTTTTTTCGCCCTGGTGTCCTATATTTAGGACATTCACCAAACTTCTCCTAGCAATTTCAGAACAAAACCGTAACGGCTAGTTTTCTGGGAAATATTTTTTCAAGGATTCCTGTTTCGATACGTATTACCATTGCTTGTTTTTTGCTACTGCTGAACAATAGAGAGAGGAAGGCATTGCAGTGAAGACCAAACTGACATCGCAGTGACCCCAGGGACCGAAGTCCTAATTGATTACATGTCTGTAACTCCCAGCTTTATTTTTTGTATGTGGGCTCACTGGTTTAAGAAAACAAGCAAACAAAATTTTTTGTTGGATTTTAAAATGTATAGTTGCCTGATGACCCAATTAGATGTACTGCCTCTAAATCGCTAATTACCTGCACCACAAGCTCAATTTTTTGTTTGTGAGCTTATAGAATCACAATAATGAAAAAAAAACACAAAAAATCTTTTTGCTTTAAATAAAGAATTCCGGGCTGAAGGGTTATGAGCTACACAGCGTGAAAAAAGACCAAGGACAGAAGAAGACTACAAACAAGAAACAAGAGCTATTTGTAGTCTTCTTGTTGTCGCTGGTCTTTTTTCGTGCTGTGTAGCTCATGGCTTACCAACTAGCCGGAACCCTCACGCTTTTATGAAAGGGTTAATTCTGTTGACAATGTCACCCTTTGGTTGGGTCCTTAGAAATGCAAATAAAAATGTTTGTACAGTCTACGCCTGTTACAACGGACCCATTTAATCCAGAAAAAAAAAAACGTCCGCTGTAGCCAAAATATGCATTATCCGACGGGTGGGGGGGTGTACTTTGACCGGTATTGCACATGCATACTACAGACACTTTGTTCTTTGTACACGCCTGCAGCACCTCTGCACAGTGTTCGCATGAGGGCAAAGAATCGCCTAAAAACCATTTACGAAGCTTAGCACCGGCACTTGGAAAAAGGCTAGTGCATGTGGTTAGGTGTGTAAAGACGCACGAAAAGCAGAGCAAATAAAGTGAGAATATTATAACTAGAAGCAATTATTAACCAGCTATAAAAATCAGTCACGGCCATTAGAATTAGTTAGGCTCTTTAAAATCCCTTCGTGACGGGACAGGTTTACCCGAAACAGTTCATGAAACAAATCGGATCGTTGCCTGATGTTCCCCCAAGGCAGCTTCCACATGTTTTATGATTTTAGTCTGGTCATTGAAACAGCTGATATGAAATAATCTGGGGGACAGCTGTGAAGTCGAAAGTTGGAGGAGTTGGACTGCACACGACCGCCGGCAGATTGCACGCAATGGATGGGAACCAACTTGAGGCATTTCTTACCATTTTCACTGAACAGGAAAAAGACCAAACTTCACTTAACCCTAGTTCAAGAAAACAAAGGCCACTGGCATTGTCTTGGCTGCACCAACGATGCGGCTGCAAACAATGTTGCTAGACATAACAGTTTTCTTGCCAAACTAAACAAAGAAAAACCATATCGGGTGCCGGCCCCGCGGAAGTCCGCTATAAACATTTGGTAAAAACAATTTTTGCCTAAAATTTAGTCTGTTGTAGCCGATAGTGTCTAGCCGGGTCCGTTATGAGCGGAGTGGACTCCATTTGAAATGCATGGGGACCAAACAAACCAACAGAAGTGGTCTGTTATAACCGCGTAAGTCCGTTGTTGCCAGATCCACTATAACGAGTGTAGGCTGCACTACGATTAACATGTAAACAAAATGTGGTTTTGCAATTTTTTATTTTGGTGTGCGGTAAAGTTTAGTTAGCGTTATATTTAGGGTAAGTGTTTAATTACACTAACAGCTGAGATCCTGATTTTCGCCTAATGTAGTTTGCGCTGAGTGCTTGTTTCCAGCTACTCTGTTCTGATTGCTCTTAACTGGCTATAGTGCTTTGGCAGATTCATGGAAATCGGCTACCAGACAACTTTTGCCGGATTTGCAGGGCAGATTATGTGAAACACATTGCAACGTACTGATACCAGTGTCATCCTCAACAGCCTATTTCGGTCCGCAGCAGTACGAAATCCTGCCCCTATGACCTCCACAAGTTTCTGTCTTGCACTGTCCGAGTCCATCCTTTACCGTCGAATTTCCTTATTTCGTCCTTCCATCTAGTTAATGGCCTTCCCCTCCTTTTAGTCCAGTCTCTTGGCATCCACTCTGTTACCCTGGGGGTGCATCTGTTGTCTGTCTGTTCAACTACATGGCCAACCCAAGTCCATTTCTTTCATTTAGTTTGAACTATGATACCTTGCACACGAGCTTGTTTTTTGATCCAGGAAGCTCGTTCCCTGTCCCGAAGTGTTATGCCTATCATCCTTCGTTCCACGGCCCGTTGGGCCGACCTAAGTTTGCTTTCCAGTTGTCTCAGAAGACGCCGAGTTATTCATCGCAAAAAAAAAAAAAAAAAAAGAAACGGTACTAAGAAGTAGGCTGCCAAAATACAGTGGAACCCCAATAATACGACTTTCAAGGGACTGCGCGAAAGCGTCGTATGGCCGGCGTGTAATACAATCGGTGTATGGGTAAATGCTGCCCTAATAGACGATCTCACGCAGCAGGTGGGCTAACCAAGGACTTACGTATTTAAATTACTTTATGTGGCGCGTTCTCACGTAATTTGCGAACCTCTAACTGAAATCCCAAGTTCCTAAAAAAAATTTCCTATTTTGTGCCCCCTCCTCTGCAACGTATGTGCTTAGACCACCAGCCGTGTGCGTCACACATGCGAGATAAGCTAGGAAGGCCGGCGTGGCCGAGCTATAGGAGGGGAAAAGGCAAAAGTGACCAAGGTAGCAGGCAAGTGATCCAGGGGAGAGTAAGGGGGGCAGGGAAGTGGGAATTCAGCCATCACCGTGGGGTATTGCGTTACACGAGCAACGTTTTCGTGTTCGTTGACTCAAAGGGAGCATCAGATTGGTGGTCTGCCGGCTACCTCGACTTCGACTTCTCGCGATTGCCGCATAGTGACATTGGCTCTCTATTGCCGCGTGGGACCGTCGAAGGCTCCCTCAACCCACCCCCCAGTACCGCCTGCTTGCTTGAGTCTGTTCAGCAAGTGGTCGGGCCCGCTGCTGACTGTTTATCTTGCACATCGAGCAGTGCCAAACGGAGGTTTATTTAAAGGTTGGGACAAAGCGGAGGTAAAAAAGTTTATCCCCGCCAGCACTGTATCATTGGGGTTTTTGACGCATTGTTTCTATGGGGAGTTGGCCGGGACCATGGTGATACATCGAAGAAGTGGGTTGTGGTAAAATGGGGGATGAAACATCGGAGTTCCACCTAGTGTTACTTTAATACTTTGGTACTTCACAGAAATGTGCTCTTTGGCATTTTCCATTAAGTGGGAGAAAGTGGGCTATCTGTAATTCAATGAAGAAAGTGTGGGTAAATATTTGAACTTTGGGTTCTTCTCTTTCTTTTTTTTTTCTGGGCAGTTGCCAGGACGTGAAGCAAAGGAAACGCTACGTTGCCCTTGTGGACTCAGTGCGAGAAAATGGAGGCGACGTTAAAATCTTCTCCAGCTTGCACATCTCTGGCGAACGTGAGTTTGACCCCACATTCTTTGTGTGTTCGTACCTTACTACCAGATGAACAGGATACCATCACTTCTATGTTTTCACCTGTGTGTGGACGAGTGAAGTGGACTAGTACCTAAATGAAAATATACAACTTAACCAAATGTTTTGGCCCTCGCTGAAGCCAGGAGCATTATTGTTGTAATCAGGGCAATTCAGAGCCAGAGAGGGTTTCATGCCTCTACACAATAATACATAGTACCATATGCGTAGGTAATGTAGATGATGTACAGTCTAATCCCGCTACAACGAAGTTCTCTTCAGCGAAATTTCTGCTTCAACGAAATATTTCCAATTCCCCGTCAGCTAGCCATAGAAGTCAATGCAACAAAGTCCTCGGCACAACGAACCATTTGCCTGGCTTGCTTTCGCTTCAACGAAATTTTCAATGATTTGGGCTGGGTTTGAACAATTATTTTACAATAAAATAAGCATGGCGCCAGCTATCTGTAACTTCTTACACATTCAGGACGCTTAGTTTCACCGAAAACATGCGCGGTGCACCCACACTGCTACCCAAAACAAAAACAAACTCCTAGGTGGACGCCATTGTTTGATGGTGATAACGATGTGGCGGGCCGTTTTTGCACGAGGCGCAGGCCAGGTTCGCCAACCCGGAGCTATAACCAATCCGTATCCAGTTGAAATCGCGCGAATGTGCTGTGCTGCTGGCGCAATGCCGTCATGTATTTGTTGTGAGCAGCTGTCCTTACAGTTTTCCTTCTACAACTTCAAAGTCAAAAGCATAAATAATGTTTTCGTGTTTATTCTTGAACCCGTGTCGTCCGGCTTGCCTGCCAAGGGCAGTTGCTGCCCTGCCTTGTCAGAGGATAAGATAATGGCACCGTTCCTGCCATAAGCGAGAGGGGGGCTTCCAACCGTCTAGCAGCTATCTGCAAGTAGGTAATCAGCTGGGTGGAAATGCCTTGTTGTGCAGCAATACGCTTTGCGCCTGCATTTCTTCATTTCTTCACCTCTGCCCTTCTCCTCAGTATTGTGCTCTTTGGATGCTGGTAAAAAAACAGATAACCATTGGTATGTTTGTTATCTGAATAAACATGACGTTACTGCGCATCACTCCTTTTTCTAAACATCGTATTATGCTGCCAATGATGCGGAAATATCCGGGGCTATTTTTCTCGCCCTTTCGGGCTGTGTTTGGGCAGATTTCGCCTCAACGAATTTTCGCTTCAACGAAATTTTTTGCACGTCCCGTCAATTTTGTTGTAGTGGGATTTGACTGTAGTTAGTAACACACCAAGTGCACAGTGCTAAAAAGACAGAACACCAAGGGCTGTTTGCAACTGGTTTTTATTGATGATGACATAGCCTTCCCACACTTATGTTCTAAGAAATGGCTTGTGAAGAGTGTCTCACAATAATGTGTCGAGTGAGATGTCTCCAAGCTCTTATCCTCCTCTTGTGAAGACATTTAACACTCATGGAAAAGGAATTACATTTTAAATGAGCTTGTGCAATCCTTTGTGTATTTCGTACTTAGTGTTCTAGCTTTCATTTACTGAATTAGCAATTGGCGTTTATGCAACATGTTGGCTTGCGTGAGCAGAGTCTATATTGCATATGCCTTTACACTTGGATGTGCTGTACATTTTGCTTACCCTAATTTAGGTGTCACAAGTGGGGTTTGAGGTGCCTTAGGCGTAGGTTTGAGGTTAGTCTTGTTTGTCCTTTTGACCCTCAGAACTGGACCAATTGACTGGTGTGGCGGCCATCCTAAGGTACCCGATGCCCGAGCTTGAAGAAGAAGAACTGAGCTCTGACGAAGAATCCTGAAAGGAGACCTGGTTTAGCACAGTGGCTGATAATTTATATTCACTATTGTCGTGTATATACAATGTGTACACAAAGTGTGATACTGCAAAGGGCATGCACCTAAGTAAAGGGCTATCGAGCATCTGCATTGCGTGTTTCTCTTTTTAGGCCCAAGTAAGTGGAAAGCATAAAAGTAGTGATGACAGCATAGCTTACTGTTTGTTCGACGCTCACATTGACAGAAGAAACAAAATGAAGATTTTAATTAATGCCTGTCCTGGTACCAACCGACAGTGTGCAAAGGAAAGCACTGACAGCTGACACGAAAGTGACCAAAAGTTGTGGTTTGAGGTAGTTGGGAAATGAACAAGTTGGGAGATGGGTAAGGATATTGGCTCGCCTTTTCACGAGCAGGCTACAAGCCTTTGCAATAAGGGCATGCATTGGCAGAGCTTTATGTCCACGTTAAAAAATAAAAGGAGGAGAGAAGTTCATAAGGGGATTTTTAATTGGCAGTTAATAAGGCAGACTGGTCTTAGAGCTATATTTTTTATTTACTAACCACTTTTAATACAGCACTATATTGTGGATCTGCAATTTGATTCTTTGCGAGTTGATTATTTTTATTTAGCTTTTTTTGGTCATTTTACAAGACACTGAACTTCACTCCTCCTGCGCTCTGCCAGAAATGGCTCACGGGTGTTGTCAGTTGAACATAATTTTTCAAAGCCTCCACTTGAAAATTTGTTCCCAACAGTGCATTCTCTATACATTTAGGTATCAGAAGCAAAAAAAAATTGTGGTCGTACCCGCCCTGGGTGCCGAAATATCCGTCGGCAAAACACTAGCTTGGTGGCAGAAGAGTCCATTTTAAAATCTTATTTGCAATAAAATATGGTGAAAAATCATGAGAAAATATTGCCCGCTATGGGGGTGAACTAAGGACTAAGAGCCAAAAATTTGCGAAAAATGCCATTTTTCAAAACACGATGTTCTGACCATTTTTAAGCCCCAAAGATCCATCTGTCTTCTTAATTAAGATGGCCTTCTTAGATATATCTGTGGAGGAATGGAAAGGCAGGAAGGAAACAAATTTGTGCCCTCATCCGCATTTAGATGGTAAAAGCAATGGCAATGCAGTGTGTGTCTCGCATAGCTCCTCAGCTAGTTTTAAGGCTAACAACACTCTCTTTACAAGCACTAGCAGAATTTGGGGCAACTAACATCTAACCTGCTCTATGGCCTGGTGTTGGCTGCAATGATTAGAAAGCCCATGTAGTTCCAATATCGCTACCCTAAAGCTTACAGCACCCAACATTCAGTATCAGCATGCATAGTGGCTACATTGCACATTGTTGGATAACATTTTTGCAGTAAGCCCCTTCATGTATGTGTGGTTAGCTGGTCAACAGCAAGTGCATTGTGTAGGACAGGCTGGTATCTTATCCTTACGTAGTGCACAAGTTTGCCACGTCTGTAAGCAAATTGCATGGGTACCCTTGGCATACAAAACAATTGCCTCAACGTATATGTCTGTTTTCTGTTACAAATGTTACTTTACGACTTTCAAAAAATGATTGGTCTGAATGTTGTATAGACTACTAGTTTTCCCCTAGCCTGTCAGCGCAACCACAAGGTGTAGCACGAATTCTGTTGCAACTATGATTTAAAGGGGCCATGACCCCGTTATGCTAGTTTTGTTCATTAGAAAGACTGCATTGTCCTGTAACAATGACACAAATATTATTGCAAACTTAAAACAAATACAGTCAAGTCTTGATATAACGAATCACGTGGCTCGTTATTTTTGAAATATCGTTGTTCGTTATTTTCGTTATTTTTGGAATATCGTTTTGAAATATCGTTATTTTTGAAATTATTCGTTATTTTGAAATATCGTAATGAAGAACTGGCGGTTATAAGCCAGTGCTCAAACCTAGGAATTAAAATGACAATGTTAGCAGTAGAGTGGTGTGCAGACAGGCAAATTCTCAAATAAAAATGTTGCGCTCACTTCAAAGCTACTTTATTTGAAGAAATCAGTTTTCTTCTCGCACGTGCAGCATGCACGACCATTCAGGAATGCCACTACATATACCACCTTGCACAACACCTCATGGGGTATGTTATTGCTCCGAGCAATGAAAGTGCAGAATTTGTTCGAGTGCACCAAAAAAATCAATGTTCGACACGATTTCATCTTCTGCGTTAGGTGAACTACAGTAGTCTCTCTTTGGGTTGTCATCGTCACTAAAGATGATGACAGCTTTGACTTCTTTGCTTTGTCAATAGCTGCATTCATCTTTAGATCTTCACTAACATTGCAGCCAAATCATCCACACCAAAGAAATAATACCCGCACACATGATTAGCAGGAAGAACGACTGACGGGCCACCGTCACCCAACACAACAAGAGAGAAGAGAGGCAAACTCGGCTAGGCCTGCTCGGCTACTGCACATAAACCACAGCTTCGTGGTGGTGCCAGCAGTTTACACTCGACATGGTGATGATGATAGCTACTGCACTGAGGGAATACACAGAGGAAATGGAGGTTTCTGTTTCACGCGAAATTTTCGACGCTGTGACTTTTAGCCGAATTCGTGATAGTACTGATGGTCCTCGATTATAAAGGGGAAATAAATTACGTGCGTTTTTCTGAAGTATGCCCTATTTTAAATTTGTAGTTCCTGAAAACGTTTTACATTGAAAAAAATAGGTAATCTGGTGGGAATTCTTAAGATATTCTTAAATTTGAAAAATTTGTGTAATGTGGTGTTCGTAGTAATGAGATTCGACTGTGATAGATATACTGAAGATAACATGTGAAGTGCAGCGACACCCCAGCCACTTTCCAGACACTTTTCTATGACATCAAAGAATCTTGTTTGTGGGATTGGCGACCGCCGAACTTACTCATTGGTAAGACATGACTGGACAATTGTAGCAAGGCCTCTGGTTCCGTTCCATTGCGTCACTTGAATGCTGAAACACGCTGAAAATTGCTTAGTTGTTGTGCCAGTGACATTTTAAGTGCGAATGCACTTCTTAAGCGACCCTGAACCTGCGTCCACCGGCGATGTCCGCGCACGTGAAGATGGGCGCGCGCTGCCTGGCCGCTGACATGGCACATACCCACGTGGGGGATTGGCCAGGAATCTCCTCGTCTTCCTTGGCAACGGGGGGAGATGGGCGCGCGCTGCCTGGCCGCTGACATGGCACATACCCACGTGGGGGATTGGCCAGGAATCGGGCGTGAGAAGGGCTAATGCACCCGCTTAAAGGAGTACTGACACGAAATTTTTATACCTAGCCAAACACAGGCACCGCAGAAGCAGGAAGCCATGGAGGCTGAAGAGGCACAGACTAGCGAACCGTCTACGCAGCCACCTGTTGAGGAACAGAAGGAACTATCGTATGGCGAAACGATCATTCTAGCGGCGCTGAAACGCATGGAAGATCGAGTTAACACGCTCGAGACCAAACACGTGAAGTATGCGGCACGAGTGGCGGCCATCGAGGTCAGGATGAAATCCACATTGTTAAAGAAGGAACGAACGAGTAGGATCAAGGAGGCCATCTCAAAGAGAAGGGGACGGCTAGAGACATCCGCCAACGAGGACAATGGCCCCAAGTAACAACAGCACTAAGAAAATGGGCCGCAAAGAGCCCACGACCATTTTTCAATGGAACTGCAGATGAATTAGATTTAAAGACACGGAATTGGCACTTTACATGAATCAGGTTGAAACTAGGCCGGCCATTCTTGCGTTACAAGAGACAAGGGGAGTCCCAAAAGTTCCGGGATACGTTGCGTACACCGACCCAACCAAAATGGGTACGGCGATCCTAGTGGAGAATCGCATAGCAGCTACTCAACACCTTACTGCACAGGCAGGGTGTGAGCACACGCTGGTAGAAATACACGCAAAGGAAATTGGCAACAAAAGTAATATTTTCGTCATGAGCGTCTACTGCAGACCATCGCAAAGACAATATGAATTCGATCGAGTTGTGATGGGCGCGAAGAAATTGGCCGGCAACAGGCCACTCTTGATTTTGGGCGATTTCAACGCGCCACACACCCTATGGGGATACATATTTCAATCCAAAAGGGGAAAGGCTTTGATCAAGACTATGGAAGACCTGGACGTTTCTCTACTCAACGATCCCGGAGTACCCACAAGAAGAGGCAACAGCGTCTCCAGAGATACAACACCAGATCTGTCATGGCTCAGCGGAACGCTGGATATCTCGTGGAAGTGTGAGGACGAGTATTTGGGCTCTGACCACACCATCATCACACTCACCATACGGGGCCCAGACTTCCGGGCCAAGCTGGGAACAGCTCGCATGACGGACTGGGATAAGATGCGTGCATACACACAACAAGACGGCGAGGGCGCGGACGAAGGGGAGCCTCAAGATACCTCGTACAAGACATGGGCCGATAAGCAGAAGAAGATCCTCGACAAATTTACCAAAAAAATTGCAACTACAACGAAGGTACCTTTCGTCGACAGCAGGCTCGCTCACATGTGGGCGGCCCGGCATTCGCTCACAAAGCGCTGGAAGAGGCAAAGGCGCAACAGGAAGCTCGCGCGTCGCATAGCCGAGCTTAACAACGAAATTTCGGAGTACGTGGCTAAGCTCAGCAAAGAGAACTGGCTGCAGGTATGCGACGGCCTTCAGGGGCAGTTGTCCGTGAGCAAGACATGGAAACTGCTGAGGCATCTCATAGACCCCGCAGGCAGCAAGACAGCAAACAACCGGTTGCTGACGAAGGTTTTAAACACGTACGACGGAGACGGCGACCGGCTTATGACGGCCCTAGAAGACCACTATCTTCAAACGGAGCGAGGGCAACACCCGACCCCGCGAGAATACACAGGACCCAGCAATGAAGACCTCGACAGGCCGTTCACAATCTCCGAGTTGTGGACAGCAATTGACAAGAGCAACATGAAAAGCGCTCCGGGGGGAGACGCCATCACCTACAGGTTTCTCGCCAATATGAGTGGTAGGACGGCACAATCCCTGCTCGAACACATAAATAAGGCTTGGGAAACCTCACACCTCCCGCCGGAGTGGAAAGAGGCTGAGGTGCGATTCATTCCCAAACCGGGCAAGGCCCCCGCGATCGAAAACATGAGGCCAATATCGCTGACCTCCTGTGTTGGCAAGGTGATGGAGCGTATGGTTCTACATCGCCTTCAGGAACACCTTGAGATCACCGACCAACTTCCGAAGACGATGTTCGGGTTCCGCAAGCATCTATCAACACAGGAGGTCATGCTACAACTTCAAGAGCTGGTGATCAAAAGAGCAACGCGAAACAGCCCCAGGGCAATCCTCGCCCTAGACCTCAAAGGGGCATTCGACAATGTCACTCATGCTAGTATACTCACTAACCTCAATGAGACGATGTGCGGGCAGCGCACTTTTGGATATGTGAAAGACTTTCTGTCCTCCCGTAAGGCACGAATCTCAGTGGGTGAAGAGCGGTCGGAGCCCATTGAATTGGGGGAGCGGGGAACCCCACAGGGAGCAGTGTTATCACCACTCCTGTTCAATCTGGCCTTACTGCCACTGCCACGTCTGCTAGACCAAATCGAGGGAATCGGACACGCGTTCTACGCGGACGATATTACTATATGGACGGAGCGAGCGGGTTCCGACGGCTGGATGGAGGAGACCCTTCAGGCGGCAGCACTCACAGTGCACGAGTACGTGAAGACCTGTGGACTCAGTTGCGCGCCACAGAAGTCGGAACTCCTCGTAATCCAACCAGGGAAGCCCCGCAAGCAGCCCCCACCAGACATCCACATCCAAATTGACGGCACCAAAGTCAAGCCGACAGACACATGTAGAATCCTCGGTCTCCTAATACAAGACAATGGCAAAGCAGACGCCGCCGTCGACAAGATCAAGACCAGCGCGGAGAAGATCCTAGCCATGCTGAGAAGGGTTTCAACTCGAAACAGAGGACTGAAGGAAGACGACGGCCTCAGACTCGTGCAGGCATTCATTACATCCAGGATAACATATTCGGCCCCGTATCTTAATCTCAACAAGACGCAAAAAAACACAGTCGATACCATCATCAGAAAGGCCACCAAACAAGCCCTCGGCCTACCCATCTATTCGTCGACCCAGCGCCTTCAAGCCATGGGGGCACACAACACACTCGACGAACTCATAGAAGCCCACCTGTCTAACCAGCGACTCCGCCTGAGCCAGACAAATCATGGCCGCGCGGTGCTGGATAAGATAGGGTGGCGCAAGGAAAGAGCAACAATCAAGAGGTCCATCCCAACTGAATGGATGACGACAATCACCACCAAGCCCTTACCGCGGAACATGACGCCGGGGAAAAATGATGGCAGGAGAGAAGCCAGAGCTCAGGCGGTTAATGCCAAAATGCAGCGGATTGAGGGAGTCCTATACGTGGATGCGTCCCTCGTCAAGGGCAGCAGCAAAGCAGCAGCGGTGGTAACCGACGGGGAACGGTTGATAAACAGCGCTGCAGTCAACACCAGAGAGTCAGCGACAGCAGAGGAAGTGGCCATAGCCCTGGCGCTCGTCCAACCGGGTGCCAGGGTGGTGGTCACCGACTCCAAAAGAGCATACGGCGGCTACAGGAAAGGGGTGATCTCCTCAGAGGCAGCCGCGATATTAACGAAGAACAGGGCGCCGGAGCGAGCCGTAGAGCTCGTATGGGTGCCTGCCCACACACAGGTAGCCGGCAACGTCATAGCCGACTATCATGCCCGAGCGATGACCCTCCGGGCAGGGCAGGACACCGACACCACCAACCCGGTGCTCACGTACAGAGAGATTACCTCCGATTATAGGGAGGATCGGCGCACCTTCCCCGAGCCGCACCGCACCCTGAGCAGGGAACAACAAACAATCATCAGGCGCATTCAGGCGGGTTCACTTACACACCCAGTCCTGATGAAAAAATTCTACCCAGAAACCGAAGAGGACACTTGTCCATTTTGCAGAAATAGCATAGGCACTCTCGCACACATCCTGACGGAGTGCAATTCACTCAAGTCCCCTATCCCCTCCACCCTCCACTACCCCACCCCATGAGCGATGGGAGACCTTACGGTCCAGCCCCGCCCTGCCGATCCAGCTCGCGCTGGCGACCAGGGGCCAGGAGCTGCTGGCCGTATATGGGTCCCGAAACCAGGGAACCACCCCGTCCGACGTCTGAGAAGACGCCGTCATTTTATTTGAGCTCAATAAATGTTTTCTACTACTACTACTCAAAGCTGAGATCCGCTCTAGCAATCAAGTACAACGACAACACAAATAGGTGTCTGTGCATGGCACGTACCCACGTGGGGGATTGGCCAGGAATCGGGCGTGAGAAGGGCTAATGCACCCGCTTAAAGGAGTACTGAGACGAAATTTCAAAGCTGAGATCCGCTCTAGCAATCAAGTACAATGACAACACAAATAGGTGTGTGTGAATAAATGCATCTTTCTTTCTTTGTAGTTGTGTGTGTGTGTGTGTGATCTCTCTTTCGCGAACATTACCGAACCGCGCAAATTCAACTCGTGCATTCGCACTTTCACATTCTTCCCCTCGGGGAAATGCGGGAAATTTTTGGCATCATCCTCCCCATAACAGGTCACTGGAACTCTAAATTTAAAAGTTCTTCAACACTGGCGTTTTTTCGGTTAAAGAACGTCTCTCGTGGCTGGAATGGAGCCAAGTGAGGTACTGAAGCCTGGTTCTTCCTAATTAAACCAGGTTGTATTTTGTCTTCATGGCCCCTATAAGATTATCCTTGCTAGATAGGACGTACATGCTCTTTTAAATATACATTGCTGTCAGTTGTTGTGCCAGTGACATTTTTTGAGGTCGCCGCTTTAAAGAGACTATGATCGCAACCTACAACTTTATTTTATTCAAAAAATTGAAAATTTTGTGATACGCTAGAATGATTTTTTTGCTTTTTTTTCATATTTCGTAGTTTAAAGTACCCTGTTGATAAACAGCTCTATGACTCGCAAAAGGGCTTTATGCCACTCCTGGCATACTCAGTTACTGCCCAATTTCTGCTTCCTGCCGGTCTGTGAACGGATGCTGTCTGGCAGGAAATGGAATCCGGGCAATCAATTAAATTTACTGCACCATGTAAGGCATTTCACCGTCTTCGCAATACTAAGGGCATAGATTTCATGCATGCTTTAGATGAGATGCCTGAGGCTCAGGACAAGCCAATGTGGCATAAATTTCACGCACATTCTATGAAATAAGTACGGTGGACATGAAAAATTCTACGCGGGAATCAGCACATGACAAATAATTTAATGCTAGGTCGTCTTGTCGCGAGGTCAGCGCTTGCAGTCGATTATATCTGCAACGTATGTCTTCCGCGAACAGTGCGGAGATGGGCTTATAGAGTAACTCATGTCCGCGATTAAACGCTTCGAAACATCGTCATATGACACAGGCAGCCTGCAGAATCTAGCACAAACTGAAATCAGAGGGCCTTACCAGATACCACACTCCTCCAATGAAACTTGTTACTGTATAGGTGGTATTCATTGAAAAGTATAACTGTCCATTTCTTTGCTTGGCAACACTGGAAACGTCAACGGACATGGCCAATGCGCCACGGACATGGCGCGTCATGTGCCACTGCGCCCGCATGCCGAAGAAAAACCGGCATGCGTCGTCTGCTCTGTTTCAACCCAATTCTCAACGGTGGTGTCTACAGATATGGTATTAATCGCACTCACATTGGATTTG
Source organism: Haemaphysalis longicornis (assembly GCF_048455015.1). Classification (NCBI taxonomy): domain Eukaryota; kingdom Metazoa; phylum Arthropoda; class Arachnida; order Ixodida; family Ixodidae; genus Haemaphysalis; species Haemaphysalis longicornis. Next base: position 30,084,013 of record NW_027526422.1, on the reverse strand, counting down.
GGGCATTACTTTGCGTTCGGTAAGGTAGAGTTTGGAATGTCCAACACAAATCATGTGCTTAGCATGGACAAGTACCGCCATCCTGTGAAGCCCGACGTAACCAGTAACAGCGCACTCACATGGTTGCCTGATTGCGTGCCTCACCAGTGAATAAATGCTATACTTGCTTACTTCCAGTATACTTTAAAAAATGCGTCTGCCGAGTGATGAGCTGTTCGTTGAAGCCGAAAAACAAAGGAAAAGTGAACACACGGCTTGTGTGTGTGATTACTGAAACTTTCATTCCTTTATTTCACTCCGCATTTGTAAACAACAATAGTTATGCTTTCTTTCCTTTCCTTGGTCCTTGCTATAAGGCGTGAGTGGGCACTCATTTAATGAACCACAACCTTACACACGGCTTGTGTGTGTGATTACTGAAACTTTCATTCCTTTATTTCACTCCGCATTTGTAAACAACAATAGTTATGCTTTCTTTCCTTTCCTTGGTCCTTGCTATAAGGCGTGAGTGGGCACTCATTTAATGAACCACAACCTTGGAATGTACTTAACATTATCGCATGGCTTATATTCCTATATGCGGTATTCGTTGAAAAGTTTAGCGGTCAATTTCTTCGCTTGGCAATGCTGAAAACGGCCACAGACATGGCCGATGCGCCATGGACACGGCGCGGCTTGGGCCACGTCGCTTAGCAACAGACGCTTGGCCACAGATATGGCAGCTGGCGACGCACTCGCATGGTTGCCTGCATGCATTCCACGCCATTGAATACCGGCTATAAGAGCCAAGTTATTGTCAGGTATTGAGTAATCACATCCCCGAAACATATTTTTCTACGACGTATATATTCGAAACAAATCTGCATTAGTTGTCCGCACTGCAAAACGAAACCAACCTCTCACTGTGCCAGTGTCAGGTCTGAACGAGGCGACAATAGAATTCACTTGTGCCTGATGTATTCGAAGATGACAGTGGTGATCTGCTGCTGCTGTCACCGACGCCCATAGGAGCGGCCTAGAAGCGCGCAGAACCGCATCCCCTGATAGCTCTTGTTGGCATTCAAGCACTACCAAAACGCAGCTGTTTTTTGAAGTATCCTAAATGTACTATTTGCTTACAGACATCACCATAACAGGTTGTTTAGGGTGCGGAAAGGCAAAAAGAAGTGAAAGAATCAAAACACTGCATGAGCCCCTATCAGCCACACAGTGCTCCTCCCGTAAGCGCCGTGGAGAAGCGGCGGCAGGAGACACAGTGACTGCGGAGCTCAAGGTGTATATGTACACAAAACCCATATACATCAATGATGCGCGACAACGTACTTCCACCGTTTCCACTAAACAGCTACCTACAAGCTTCTCATCTTCGTCCTGAGGGCCATAACGTGAGTGCCTATTATGTTCTACCCTTCCGCTACAGCAAAGCATGTAGGTCTCTATAGTCTGACATTCGAGTAACTGTATGCGTAATTTCCTCAACCGAAACGAATGCAAAGCTCCAACTGGCCGGCCATGAATGCAGCCTTCTTTTGCGCCCTCGCGTCCTCCTAACCAATCGCTGGGCATTATTAGCGCCCATTCTGAGCCTGTCGCATCTTAGTCTGATGAATCCGCAAGCAATTCATCCTTGTCAGCAACAATATACAGCCCGTTCAGCCTTCGCACGAGTGCGTTGGTGCGCCGTCGCTGCAGCAGACAGCAATGGAAGCCGCTTCACCGGCGGCGTCCACGATGCCGGGGTGATTACCCAGATTACCAAGGAGAACCCAATGAAGTCTTGGACGAACTCGTCACTATACACGAAATCAAAACTGAGCTCGCCAACATGAACAGCACAGCCCCCAGCCCACCCTTCCCCAGAACGTTTTCCAGGAGCTCCCAGTATACTACTTCTCAGACTGTTCCTCATTCCTAATGTCCAACGTATTGCCGCAATATGTAAAGTCTGGATAGGCTTGCGCTTATAACAGAGAGCACCGAAGCAAGCTAGCAAAGATATCCGAACACAGATGACAGGAAAGGGATAACGAAAACACGCTTTATCATCGTGTGCCTACATACAGTATCATCGCGCAAAATAAAATTACAGGAACATCCCTATCGGTCGAGATAATGCTTATAAAGTCTCACAGATTACAGCGGCGATTATTCTTCGAGTTGCAAAAATTGGCGCCGAGGGACGCACTAGGATCGGCGACATTCCCCAAAATTCCGCAACATGTTGCCAGCAGCCCCGCATGTCCACCTCACGACCTATAGGTCGACTCGCTGGGGTGCCGTGGCTGATTTCGAGGGTTCTCTAGTAAGGCGCTTTCCATTGGTCTTGGAGCTGCTGGTGTCGGCCTTGCGTACCTTGGCACCGCTCCGGCTGCTTCGCACGCTCCGGCTGGCCTCGTCGGCGGCCTTTTTCGGCTTCCCCTTCTTGTCGGACGACGGCCCCTTGCTGGGGCCCATGCTTTCCGCCGCTGAATAAACCGTGGACTTGCCCCAGTCCATACTCGCCTTGAGTTTGCTCGCGTCGAAGCCTGCCTTTGCCTTTTCCTTCCCCTTATCAACGCTCGCATTGCGCTGCCAAAACTTCCAGGAACTGCCGGTGCTGGCCTTGCGTCCCTTGGCACCGCTTCGGCTGCTTCGCATGCTTCGGGTCGACTCGTCGCCGGCCTTTTTAGACTTCCGCTTCTTCTCGGACGACCGCCCTTTGCTGGGGGCCCCGCTCTCGGTGGCTGTAAGCAGCGCGGTCTTACCCCAGTCCACGCTGGCCCTGAGCTTGCTCGCATCGAAGCGCTTCGACGTAGTGTCTGCCACCGTCGTGTATGCGCTCGTGCTCGGCTTACGTCGAGGTGAACTTCCAACGCCTGAAGGATTCCTGCGGGCATCCACAGTGTACCATTGAGAAGGCGTCAGTGGTTCAAGCCCACCCAGTAATTATCTACGTACATATCGGACTTGCGTCGTCTCTCGGTCTCGAATTCCGACGCGGTCACGCCCGAGCCCCTTCTTAAGCTCGACCGGCGTTGGGTGTTTTTTTCGAGAGTGGGGGAATCCAAGCCGGACTTGCGGCGCCGTTCAAACGCCGTGTCGGTCAAGGCTCCGCCAGCATCCATGCTGGACCTCAGGCTACGTTGCGATTTGGATTCTGCCGCGGACATCTGAGCGTCCGCGCTGGCCTTCCTGTTGCGCTCGAATCCCACGTCAGCCTTTGAACTCGTCGCATCGCTCGTCTGCGTGTGTGAAGACTTTAGCACACTGTGTATAGCAAAAATATAAATAGCAGCGTTCAGAGCAATTCCACGTGCGTCACATTTTTCGATTAGTGAAGCCGAATGTTTAGAAACGATTTAGATAACCGTGCCCCTGATTGACGACACGTAACGGCAGAACCAGGCAGGGGGATAGCCGGCGTGGGCATTCCCATAAACCGGCCGCGAATGCGAAAGCCGAACCACAAGTGCAGTGACGCGATAACAGCGATCAGCATAAAGGACCTCGAACCGCCGAGGAGTCAGTTACACGGGCCCTTGACCTGGAGACCGTCGGCAATGGTCTAATTAGTGTCGCCTGATGGCGGCGATGGGCGCAGTCATAGTTGATTTTACCCAACGGCCGAACCGCTTCCGCTCACTGACGAGCCAGACTCACTGTAATTAGTAATAATGACTCGGGCTAGTTCGTGAGCGGAAGCGGTTTGTCCGGTTGGGTAAAATCCGTTGCCGACCGTCTCGTTAACAGGCGAAAGACGGCTTAATGACAAAGCTAGTCGCAGAGAAAAGCTAGACCCACTGAACTGGCTGGTTATGTTCCTCCTCGACAACCCACATGCAAAACGTGATAAAGAAAACGGATTTCTCACAGCAAGTCGGGCGAAAATATATCCGCGAAAGATTTCCGACTAAGGCTGTCAAATTGTGGCGGGCTACGAGGTGCGCCGTAGGAGAGGGCTCGGAAACAATGTTGAGCACCCGGTAATATTTGATGTGACCCGCTAGCTCCACAGCAAGCAGGTTCTCTTTTCGCCTTCATCCGAAAGACTGCCGCCAGGGCAAAGAGATTGGGCGCAATATAGGGGAGGGCTCCGGATTAATTTTGACCACCTGGAAATCTTTAGTGCGCCCCGAGATCTTCACACACAAGAAGTTTCTCTTTTCGCTGCCATCAGAAACACTGCCTCCAAGGCGAGGATCGAGCCCACGTCAATAGGCTTAAGGAGAAGCGTACGTCATATTATGGGGGTTTTGCGCGGCGCAGCTACACTTAGCTTATGGGACGCAGTATAGTGGAGGGCTCCGGATTAAATTTGGATTACCAGTAACAATCTGTAATGAGCTTCAATATATCGACACAACAGCCGTTTCTCCTTTCGCTTCCATCGGAAACGCTGGCGCCAGGGCCTACGGATGGCTACGGATTAATTTTGACCACCCTAAAATGTCGACACACGTGCCGTTTCACTTAATTTTCGCCTCCACCTGAAGTGCTGTCGGCCAGGATGAAACGCATCCTTGGCTCTGTGGTAGCTATAGGTTTGTTAGATTGGGGGGGTTGCACGCTGAAGCTTCACCCGGGCTATGAAGCGCCCCATAGTTGTGGGCTCGAGATTATTGTTAAGCACCTGGGGATTTTTGACGTGCGTCGAAATCTCGACACACCGACGTTTTCGCTTTTCGCCCTCATCTGAAAAGCGGCTGCCGCTGCCAGGATTGAACCCGCGTCCATTAAATTGGCTGAGGGCGTCAGTTTATTTCAATGCTTTAAAAAGGCACTGACACAAAAATTTTGAATCTTGATTTTTTTGTTGTTGTTGCGATAAGTAGCGAACGACCTAAATGTGGAAACCACATTTGCTTTAGCGCGCGACTTTTGTTTGATTAGAGACGCTTTCGATGGCACCAGTTGCAGTTTCGGTTTCAGCTGGGGCCGCGAAAGGTTGGATTTTGTATAAACAAAGCTGTCCACATGACTGTCAGACGGGTATCACAGAGCAGAGCTGCCGTAGCACTGTGGATTCCGCGTCGGCGGCAGTTTCTGCTAATGCCCCTACGTACTGATCTCGTCAGCCGCTTAATTAAAAAAAGCGACCGTAGACGTGACGCAGGCGCTGCGAGTGAAAATGCTGCCGCGGCTAGAGAATGACGCGCGACGCTCGAGACAGTGGGTGGGGAGACACGCGCTGGGAGCAAGCCGGCCGGTCTGCTTACAGGTCCGCCTAGAAATGTTAGGCCTAACACTGGGGTGGATATTCGATTGCCGCACTTGTAAGCGGTGCAGATGACGATTTTTAATGCAATTCGCCACCACACAGTACCTCCTTCCTCGTATCTCCAGCTTTGCTTGTGCGTTACTGTGCCTGCCTGCGCCACTTCGCGGTCGACGCCCGCACAGCGACCGTGCTGGTGGTATACGCGGCTTTTTCAGTGCGCCTGTCGTGTGCCCGGCGGGTTTTTGTGACCAGTGTAATAAAAAAACAATGAAAATAGACTGCCTGGAATCGCTGTAGAACTTACGTCGCGGTCAGCTGCCCGATTAGACGACGAAATCCCAGCCCCTTCGCCGCCAACGATCGGATCGTTTGTAGCTCGAGAGCAAAAGCACCGACCTCCGATCAGGGCGGCGAGCCGGCGAGAAACGCCAACGCCGGCAGGGCGGAAGCGGCCAACACAAACTCGTGACGTGTTTGGATGTTGTTTATTTACTCTACATCCCAGCAGATGTCGATCTCGCGAGGACCTGCGCTGTCTGCTCCGTTGCGTTACGTACACTTTAAAATTCATTTTAAATATGTTCTATAGGCTGTATTTGCCGTTGATATTTTTCAGATGATGTATATGTGTTCACACCAATCTATCGCCAAAGTTATCTCGCCTTCAAAATTTTGTGTCTACTCCTACAAGGAGTGCAGAAGAGCATAATACTTTCGACGTTCCAAACACCCATTAATAGACATGAAATAGGGGTTTTTGGAATGAATAAATGCAGTAGAAATAGTTTTACACTGTACTTCGTATATTTGTGGAGATGACGATTTTTATGTCACTTGTATACGGGGGCTATAAAAAATTACGGCCATTTGAATAGAACCATGTAGGCAACGAAAGATCTTTTTTTATGATCATCGGAGCGTGCAGACGTAGCGTAAATGCAAGAACTAGGGGGGTAACACGAAAATTATTTTCTTTTATTGGAACAATAAAACAGGCGTGTATACATATTTAGCCCATTCTTCTACAAAATACAAAAGTAATGCAAAAGTTAAACAATTTCGGTGATGTAGGCCTTAACGTGAGTTGTCCGTAACTAATTCTATACGAGCAAATATTCCACATAGTTCGATAACGTGTCGTGTATGCGGCAGTTCTTGCTTTCCTGTAAGGAAATGGTGGCAAGAAATAATGGTTACTTTCGTTTCAATTTTTCAGCTTTAGCACATACCTCACGCATAAATGTTATAACGCTCAAAATATTGAATTACGGAAAACATCAGCTATATTTGATCTTTTTGTTGTAAGTGCTGTCTGTGCAACTCCTTAGTGCCTTTAACAAGATGGCAAGTTGGGCGAGTTGGTGCTGATTCATATCGACAACAGGCGCGGAAAGACGTAGACTAATAAAGACGTAGACTAAGAAAGACGTAGACTAAGAAAGCGCGTCGTCGTGTGTATTTCTTTCTTAGTCTACGTCTTTCCGCGCCTGTTGTCGATATCCTTAGTGCCTGTATGCGTCCAGACTGAGTGGCAGTAACTTACGTGGCAAAGGATAGCGATTTGTAGATAAGAACTTTTGATTGATTTTGATTGATTGATTGTAGGGTTTAGCGCGCCGACGCAGCGCAGGCGATGAGGCGCGCCGTAGTGGAGGGCTCCGGATTAATTTTGACCACCTGGGGATCTTTAACGTGCCCCCAAATCTCGTACACACGGGTGTTTTTGCTTTTCGCCTCCATCAGAAAAGCGGCCGCCGCGGCCGGGAATCGAATCCGCAACCAGGGATAAGAACTTTTACCGTAGTTGACAAAACGGGCCGGTTGACATGAGCAAGGCCAGTAACATTATAGCTTCGACTCGACGTGATTTAATCAGTCGTCCCATGTTAATAAGCCTGTAATAAGTTATATCGCCTGTTCTAAATCTGATTACAATATTTTTTAGGTACAGATCAATGTTTCAAGACGTCATCGATGATCGTTGTCGTCGTCTATTGATTTTAAACTGCTCCCACCCTGCGCTTCCTTAATAATTTACTATCAATTTTTTGTATTACCCCATCAAGCTTCACGTGTTCCCTATTGATAGACCGGTATCTCGGAAGCAGCTCTCTTACCCTGGTGGTATACCAGAAGTCAACTCTACGTATTACATGCCCAGTGAGAGTCCACTTCCATTTATTAGCAGCGGAGTAGGTAGAGCATTTTCGTCCGTCTGCTGTCGGTCATGCGTCACGCAGGGGCTGAGGAAGGTTCCCAGACCCACCGATAGAAAGGGCAGTGGTCTCGCAGGGACGGGTTCCTCTCCCTCCCGCTAGGGAAAGAAGCCTCGCGCCGCAGACGTTTAGCTGCCTGTTGCAATGCGCGAACCGCCAAATTTTCGCAGCGACGGCGTTGCGAGCGCCCGCTTACATTCAAGCCGACACAAGGGAACCAAGCTGCTCTGTTTCAGCAAATCTTACACGGGATGAAACGGTCTAATTTTGAGGATGTCTTTCACGAGGGTTTTCTCCCTAATTCAGGACACTCGTTTCTATTTTCTTCTGAAGTGTTCAGTAGTTGGCCAAGTTTGTGCCCCACCAAGCAGTACGCACTCCGTACTTGCAGCGTGGTTCTTGTCTGAGCAGCCGACAACGTACCTCGACGTTGTCACGTTGGGGCCGCTCAGCCACATTCCTGGTCGGGGATTTGGCGTTGAAGCACCCGAAGAAGTCGAGCGAGGGTGGCAGCCAGCCATTTTCGAAGGCCGTCGCGGACAGCAGCGAGACAAGGACAAGCGTGGCCAGGCCCAGGGCCATGCAGGCGAGACGAATCGGGAACCGTTGGCCACTCTGCTGGTCGTGAAGGGGCAGCCGCACCAACTCTGGCAGGTTCACCGACCGATCCCCGCACAGCCACCGTGAGATGCCGCCCACCACGAAAGCTGCCAAAACAGGAAGAGTCGATGCACACTATAGCTTGTATTCACTGGCGAGGCACGCATGCAGGCAACCATGTGGGTGCGCCGTTACTGGTTACGTCGGGCTCCGCGGGGTGGCGGTACTTGTCCGTTTAAGCACACGAATTGTGTTGGACGTTCCAAACTATACCTTATCGAACGAAAAGTAGTGCCTCGAGTTCAAACTGCTATTGATAACATCTGTGTTGACACCGCCGTTGAGAATCGGTGTTTCTTTTTCTTCGGCGTGCGGGCACGGTGGCACGAACCGCGCCATGTCCGTGGTGCATCGGCCATGCCCGTGGCCGTTTCCAGTGTTTCCCAGCGAAGAATCTGACAACTAAACTTTTCAATTAATACCACCTATAGTGGGACCCCCCACGACTCGTTTGCTGCGATTCAACTACGCCCCTGGCGTAACCGCAAGGTTACGCCAGGACACACCGAAATACGCCAGGACACACCTACGCACACACCGAAATAGTAGCTTTATTAAAATTACGCGTACTTATATTGCGCAACAGATTATTCAAAGTGATTCCCATGGATATTCGTGGTAGAGAGACCCATCAAAGCCCACAAAAGCCCCAGATACATTTACACGATGGCAAAGGGTCGAGTCGACTGGCGGGTTCAGCTATCTCGACCCCTCCTGCGTTTATATGAGCCCTGCCAAATAATCAAGGTGAGGGTAGCAGAGAGGTTACCGGAAAATGAGATATCGTATTTTCACGAGTCTAACGGGCACCCTTTTTTGCTAAAAGGTATCGTTATTATTCGTGTGCGCGTTACAATCGAGCTCAAAACAAAAATAGGCTTTAAAGAGGCCAGCAGCATCGCAATACGGAGCGGTCACGAAGACCCCCCCAAAATCCAACGCAATACAATAAAAACAATCCGTCAACACCAGGTGAGTGAATTTCGGCGCACTAATTCCTCAATGGCATGCCGCATACCTTGGTCTGCTGTTTCATATTTTTTTGTGCTGCTGCAATTAGCCCGTCACGCCTAGAATTATGAAGATAAAGGAACTTGAAATCGCAAACAGCTTCAATGTTTCTCGCTGTAACTTTATTTCCAGCAGCAGCTGGATCAACAATCTTATGAAGTACAATTCATTTTTGGCTTTCACAGTTGCATACGCCAAATAAAATCTGCTTCTTCCAGGTACGTGGTGTCATATATCATTCATCTGCGCGGTAGAGTCAGTGTCAAATTAATATTTTTTTTTTCGAAATTTCATTCGCGAACTTATCCGCGCGTTACAATTTGGGGCGCGTTAGAATCGCGCAAATACGGTATTCTTCTCCACGTGGCCCGCCGACGAACGAGTCAACCTACCCCCTGCCTCCGGGTCGACTGGACTCGCCACGACGGCTCTCCCACCCAACCAGTCCGCTTACACCTAGGGGAATCCAAAAAACCTGTTTATTTCGACTCAACGCGCCCTCGTCGGGTCAATGTAAACGGGGCTACATGGGTAAATGTTATTTGGCAATAACAAAAGAAGGCGCGTTTTTTTCAAGCTTCTTGGTCCATCCTTCAGAAGCTCAGTGTTGGCACCTTACTAACAACGCCTATGATTTAAGCTTTCGGGACAGGACAAGCGCCGACTCTGCACTGTTTCTTTCGCCGAAACCACACGCACACATATCTGGCCATAGGTTGTGTTACGAATCTGCCAGCGCCACCGTACTTTCCCGCAGCACTCCACGGCTGTGCGGCGAAGCCACTACGTGCGTGCGCCACCATGTCGGTGGCGTCAGACGCTTCACTTTCGGCGCATTTCAAAACTTCGGCGGCTGCCTGCGAGACTCGTCTCCACGCTCTTCAAGGACACAGAGGCCCCGCGAACTCAACGTAGTCCTCCTCTCTCCCCTCTCTCGGACTCAACGTGCCCGAGGCTATGAACGGCTTACGAACTCTGGAAAGAGTGTTGTGTGTGTCTGTGACGTTCGTGCGTGTTCCCGCTTGTTGCGTTTGACCGTTATCGCTTTTGGGTATAAATAGAGCTACCCAAGCGTTGAAAACCATTCCTGTTAGAGCAGCGAATCGATCTTGTCGCTCTGCTCGAGTCCTGTATTGTAACCTCGCCCGTCGGGGCATTGTTCTTTGGCTTCTGCTCACCTCTCGCTATGAAGTAAACAGTTACGTTAGCCTACGGCTTCTGGACTTCTTCACGGCTGCAACAGCGGCTGGCCGCTCGCATCATACACGCTACCACTCGTTTGTCGGAGGCCACGGAGATCGGATCGGGTGCCCCCGCCCGGTCGCAACAGTTGCCAGCCATAATGCATGATGCTGTTTCACTTTTGTCTCCGCGCGAAATGGCGTGATGCATGCACGTGTGCTGTGGGTGAAATAAACTGCCGAGAGTCGGCGCTTGTCCTGTCCAGACTGTCCTCCAAATCAGTCGTCCCCCACCCCCTTCCCTTTCGCGCTGTTAACCCAGGCAGCTGACCTATGAAGGAGCCGTAGGCGTTGGTGTGCTTGAAGTACAGGACGGCGACGAGCTGTGGGAAGAGCAGCACGTAGACGAGGTCCGAGCAGAGCGTCCACAGGCCGTACACCGAGCGCACCGAGAGGGCCAGGTACGTGGCACCGGCGCCCGCAATGCACACCACGAGACGCAGCATGACCGCCACCTCCGGCTCGCCCGCCTGCTTGAACGCGCGCAAAGCAGCCGGCTACAGCACGTCAGACTACCTGTTTAGCCGGGAACAACGTAACTCTGCGAAATCACTCTAACGTTGCACCTTCATAGCCGTGTCGGTATGAAGCTAAGCTATACAAAGACCGATGGGGCGTATGACTTTACGTAATAGGCAACGTGCGGTTCAGTTGCACGTGTGAATCATGTCGTGTCGCTCGTACGTGATAATCTGACACGGAGATTTTAAAGACGACAGCCCTTCTTGTGCTTAATTAAACGCGGCAATTAGGCTAGTCTGCATGTCTGCCGCCCGAGTCAACCTACTATGCTCGGCAATAACTCATGTACGGTATCACTCCGCCTAAGCGACGGACCCGGATGTCAACGGGCGCGCGCGTTTTGAAGGGAGATCGCTATGAATGCCGGATATCGTCTGCCTTTTCTCACGTAGTTTGGATGTCGTCGCTGGAGTAGTTTATAAGCATACTAAGTCCGAAAAATCACGGTAACCGTTCGTGCCATGTTCAAAATATTTCCAGTAACGCACTACTTTTGCCGCGTGGAGTAACGTCCAGCTGCGGTGATGAGGCAAAGCGGCAACTTCCGTTGCCGTCCTTAAGTTGTACAAGAGTACAGTCAAACCGGACTATAACGAACCCGGATAGAGCGAATTATGCTATATATCGAACAAAAATAAAACAGTTACGGAAATACACGCGAAACATATTCCTTATGACGAACTTCACATCTAATATATCGAACTCGGCGTGCCTAGAATGGCCGCCAAAATGCATGGTCTCAGAGCGGCGATTGAGATGTTGATTGGCCGCGACCACTTAGCACAGGCCGCGACAGAGACATTGCGCCTCGTATGGAGTGACATGACGCCCGACACTTTTCGTAACTGTTTCTGATGCGCGGAACTCACGACGGAAACCGCCCAGTCACTGAGTCCGGACCAAGACGGCAGCTCGCCAACCTTCCCGATGCTGTGCCGAAAGGAGTGTCCTTCAAAGATTTCCTGAGTGTCGACGACGACGTTGCCGCCACTGTAGGCCCCTCGGACGCGAGCACCGTCAGCAGCACCGTCGTAATGCTGATGAAAAGCGCCGCGGAGGCCGAGGATGTCGCGAGTGAAAGCCGTCCGACGCTTAATGAAGTGCTTTCGGCAGTCGGTGTCCTCCGCCAATATTTCTTCGATATTGAAGGACACGGACTCGAACTGGTGCAAACAATGTCTCGTGTAAAGAATGCTGTGCTAGTTGACGCTGCCAAAACGAAAGGGAAAACAAAAATCACCGCTTTTTTTGGAAGTAGGCAGATTAAAGCGGAAAGCAGCTTTGTTTTGTGTATGGTAATGGCAATTCATTTTGTTCGTTTCGGCATACGGGGATGGCAAGGGGATTCCGGCGTATTGCGAACTCGTAACAATAAACTCGTTATAGGCGGGTTCGGCTCTATCAAACTATTGGATATATTGAACTAATCGTGGCGCATATTGCAGTTCGCTGTAACCGGGTTTGACTGTATAGAGAACCTGCTCACTCATTCGGGTTACGTATATGGTCACTAAAAATCGTTAGTTAAACAATCGGTGTGGGGAAGAGGATTGTGAAGGGGGTTTTAATAAGGGTAGTGTCCTGGGCACGTTGGTACTTCATAGCTAAATAAAATAATTGCGCAAAAAAGGGGGAGACACGGACGAAGTGAGGACAGACACACACGGCGAAATTAGCGTCGTATGTGTCTGTGCGCTGCAATTTTGCGCAATTCTTTTATTTAGTAAAGGGGAAGACGAGGAAGTAAAGTAGGGTATAGAGAGCGAGGGGAATATAGGGGGGAGTTGGCAAAAGGAACAAAAAGTGCAGCGGGAAGGAGACAGGGAGGGGAACAGTCGGGGAAGAGCGGTGACGTGGAGGGGAGGAGTGCGATTGGCGTAGAGGAGATGAGGGGTGGGGGAGGATAATTGGCGCCGGTTGTGGGGTAAAGGGAGGGCTAGATTATGGCGGAAGGGTAGGGAAGAAAATAAGCTCGAGAGGAAGAACGAAATGCGGAAGGATATCATGAAAATGTACCGGGACAGGGTGGGATTCGGCACGTAGAGGAAGAAATAGTGTAAGGAGCACTCGGAATGGAAAGATAAAGGGAGGGTGGGACGGGAAGAAGAGGTGAAGGCGAATTGGTTGTGTGATTAAATAATGACGATGGGAGGATAAGAGTGTCGCAGAAAAAGTGGGGTATATGCGGAGGGAAAGAGTGAGAAGGGAGAAAAGGCAAGAGGAAAGTTGAAGAGGTAGTGAGGAAAAGGGTGATGATGATGATGAAAACTTTATAGTCGTCTCTGTTAAGACGGAGTCACTGCTTGGGAGTGGCAGTGTCCTCCTCGTCCCTTCAGACGGCGGTCAGGAACCCATGGGCCCTGGCGGCGTCTTCCGCCAGCTGGACGACTGCTGTTTGGACGTCGGGTTGGGAGCTAAGCAGCGCGGCCTCCCATTGCTCGTGCCTCGTAATGCGTACACGTGGTATCTCCGGTTTCCTGGGACACGCCCAAACCACGTGTTGGAGTGTGGCGTCTGCGGCGCTGCACCACTTGCGTTCAGTGTCTGTGTATGTTTCTGGAAAGTTGCGGTGGCACAGGGTGGTGTGTGGGAAGGTGTTCGATTGTACCCTGCGCCATGGAACCGATTGCCTTCTGCTAAGTGTACGACGAGCGGCTGGAAGTGTGCGTCGGCCCAATCTATAATGCTGGGTAATTTCTTGATATGTAGCCATCCTGTCCCTCCCCCACGTCGATGACAGCACGTTGTCTTCGCAGTCGGCCTGATATTTGAATCCTCGGGCCGCTTCGTGTGCCATCTCGTTTCCCGGGAGAGACGGGTGTGCTGGTGTCCTTATCAAACGGATATGTCGTGAGTGCAGGATTGGTTTGCTTTGAATTATCTTGGCTGCAGCTTTGGATATTCTTCCTCGTGAATAATTTCGTAGTGCGGTCTTGGAGTCGGAGATAATGGTCGTGGCCGACGTGCCCGCAACGGCTAGAGCGATGACTACCTCTTCCCCAATTTCGGGATTAGCCTTTGTGACGGAGCATGATACGACCTTATTGCCCTGCTGGTTTACTACAACAGCCACTGCCGCTCTTCGCCTGGGGGTAGTCCGCCGCGTCAACATAGCAGACCTCTAAGTTGGTGTGGTACTGCTTGTGAAGTGCCGTGGCTTGGGCCAGCCGTCTCTCTTGATGATGCTCCGGATGCATAGTTTTAGGAAACGTGCGCGCGTAACTCGTCCCCTAGCCAAATTTTTGTTCCGTGTTGGTCTGCGTAGGAGATGCGGAGATCTAAGATGGCTCTTCCGGTGGCGCTTCCGGATAGTCTGTTGTACTGTGCTGTGCGCTGGGCTTCGACGAGTTCGTCTAGGGTGTTGTGCATGTCCATCTCCATCAGTCGTTCGTTAGAGGCTGGAAAAGGGTGAAAATGTGTAGAGGGAGGGGGGTTGACGTGGACGAGTGCTAATGGGCAAACGTAGAATAAGAGGGCGAGCAGTGTATGAAGGCAGGAAAAGAGAATGGGTGGTGGGGAAAGGAATTGGGCGAAAGAGCAGAGGGGTGGGGCTAGACGAGGAGGAGAAGCCGAGGAGGGAGTGGGAAGAGGGGATCGGCGGGAACCGGGGAGAACACGGAAGAAGGAATGGTAAAGGGCAGGAAAGTGTCATCGCAGGAGGATTGGAGGTGTGGGGAAGTTAAGTGAGGAGTGGTAAACCAAGGAGGGGAGGGGGGCAGAGGGTTGATGATGATGACCAAACAAAATTGATGACCACAAGAAGGTAGATATTAAAACGTATAAGTCAGACAAATACTATAATCAATTAAAGGTGATGATGATGGCTGGTGTATAGGGCCAGTTTTGATTATGCAAAATAGGAAGTGAGGTTTAAAAACTTAAAATCTGAAAAATACTTAGAAGCGCGTTTCATGGAAACCATGGCATCGACACCCAAAAACAACGATGGGTGTAGTGGAATGTGTGTCTGTAGAGTTCTCTGGAGTGTTTGTGCCGTGTTGTGTCAAGTACCTTGCATGTGATTAGGATGTGGACTACCGATAGGCCCTCCCCGCACCCGTTACACACGGGTCTTGGAGGCCCAGTGAGGAGGTGTGAGTGCGTCGCATGCGTGTGCCCTATCCGTAACCTGGCCAAGGCGACGTCCGTGTGTCTGTTGCGCGAGTCCGTAGTGTATGGTCCTAAGTGTGGTTTTATTAAATGTAACTTGTTGTTTGTCTCTGTATTTCAGTCTGCTTGCCATGTATTGCGAAGGTGATTTTTGATGTGTGGCTTGAGGTCAGTGTAGGGTATGGTCCCAAGTGTGGTTTTATTAAGTGTAACTTCTTGTCTGTCTCTGTATTCCACTCTGCTTGCCATGTATTGCGAAGGTGTTTTTTGATGTGTGGCTTGAGGTCAGTGTAGGGTACTGTTGCTATGTAGTGCATTTCTAAGTACAGCAGCAGCGGCCGCCTGATCCGCGGTCTCATTACCGGCTATACCAGAGTGGCCAGGGACCCAACACAGTCAGTTCAAGATTCGAGGCATATGCAGAGATAATGGTTTTTAGGAAGAGATTGATGACGTAGTTTTCGGATGACTTTGTGGGTGACAACGCTTGCACCACACTCAACGAGTCGGTATAAATTACAGACTTAGGGACATTATGTACAATGATATGACCTGCAACAAGTAAAATGGCATACGCCTCCGCCGTAAAGATACAGGTGTTTATATTTATAGTTATACTTGCAGTAAAATTGGGACCGTGCGCACCACAGGACACGGCGGAGGATGTTTTGGACGCATCGCTGTAAAACTCTGCAAGTCGTATTTATCCTGTACAAACAAGAAGTGCTGCAGAATTGCGCTTCTTGGAACTCGACTTTTCTCAATTTTTACCAATGAAAGTCGCATAGCACAGGGCGAACTTGTCATGGGGGTAAAAGCGTCCTGCAGGATGTTTTATAGGCGTCTAAAAAGGAGACAGCCAGTTCAGACACCTGCTCGTTTACTCTGAGTGAGGAAGGTGCAGACATGGTTGGGCGATTTGTATCATTAAAAAAAGGTTTGAAAAAACGGTTATTCATTGGTGAAATTTTAAAGGCGTATAACAAGTCAACATAGGTTCGCTTGTGTGATACGCACAATTTGTCACACTCCGCGTAAAGACTCTGGACAGGGCTAGTACGGAATGCGCCACACTAAAAGCGAAGCCCCAAGTGCAGCACTGGGTTGAGCATTTTGAGTGCTGTTTTTGTTGCTGAGCCATAGACCACACTCCCATAGTCCAAACGAGATCCCACTAAACTGGTAAAAACACGCAGAAGTTTCTTATCCGCCCCATAGGGTTGGCGTGAGAGGACCTTTAGAATTTTTATCGTTTTGAGGCATTTATGCTTGAGTTGTTTGATATGTGGAATAAATGAGAGTTTTTCATCATAAGACTACACCTAAAAACTTGTGTTCCTTTTTTACGGGAATTGAGTCGCCATGGAGCTTAATGTTGGGGACCGCTTGCATCCCTCGTCTCTAACGCAGGTACTTTTAGCAGGATTAAGTTCAAACCCATTTTCGTCTACCCAGCGAGCAAGTTTGTTAACCCCAAGCTGGACCTGACGTTCAGATAGACATGTTACATGGTGTACAAGATAGTTGAACGTCATCTACACACATCAGGCAGGAGGTGGTTGGATGCAATGCCTTTCGGAGAGAGTTCATCTTAACCATACACAGGTGCAGCTCAAAACGCCACCTTGAGGCACGCCATTTTCCTGCACGTGAATGTTTGATAGGGCCGAACCGACTCTGGCACGAAAGTTTCGTTCAGAAAGGCAACTGGAAAGTGTTCACCATGTTACCTGATATACCAAAGGGTTTGAGGTCTCTAAGGATGCCGTTGCATCATGCGGTATCACAAGCCTTTTAAGAGCGAATCTCTTTATAAGCGACCCCAAACCATCCACCGCCGGCGGCGGCGTCCGCAGTGCTCCTCTATATTTAAGAAAGAAACAGCATCCGGCGCCAGGTTTCGATCCGAGGACTTTGCGGGCCGCAGCCCGACGCTCTACCGAATAAGCTACGGACGCGACGCTGATATCGGTGTCAGAACGCGCCTTATATCTTTAACGCACTCAAACTACGTCGTCAGCGGCGTGCGTTGGCGACTCAGCGGCGTTATAGCGGCTTGATAACTGCGTGGTGTACACGTGATACTACAAACCCGATGGAAGAGATGGAAGAGAAGGCGGCGACGTGGTGGGCTGCGGGGGCCGAGCGCAAGCGCCGCAAGCGGGCCGACAACCGTGCATTCGCACTTTCACATTCTCCCCCTCGGGGAAATGCGGGGGAATTTTTTTTAATATAAAAAAATACCGTCATGCAATATTGCCCATCTACAGTTGCTCAAAAAGTCAAACGGAGCACGGGAGCGGTAGCCGCAGCGGACAAAACTGCATGCCAACGCGATCCATGAATAGATGCGCCGCAGATATATCGGATGCTCGCTTTATCGCCGGCTCCAGCGCCGCTGCGCCGCTGCCATCTCTGCTCGCCAAAGGCCATTCCGATGCCTTTTGCGAAAATTTTGAACGAATCTGTTGGCCCGCGTCGGGACGAAAGCTATCTTCAGCGGCGTATGGGTTCCGTTTTCTTCGGAACGCCACCAGTTTGTCCACGTCCCGGCCGTGGTTAAAGACTATCCCGGCGGCGAGTATGTTGTTCCGTGAGCTTTAAACGCCCAAGGGTCACCCAGCAGCGGCTGCCGTAACCACGCTCGTTCATGCGTGTATTGGCTGCTCTGCTTCCGTTGTCTTAATTTGCGCTCAAGAGAACTGAGGCGCTGAGCCTATCGGAAGTTAGCACCTTCAAAACAAATCGGCTTTATTAAACAAACTTCAGCAAATTATTTTAGAAACGAACGGTATCCTAGCTTGACACGTAACATTGGAGGCGCCCCTGGCGAGCAGGGATGGCAGCGGCGCAGCTTCGCTTGAGCCGGCGGTAAGGCGACCGTCTGAGTATCGAGATGGGCCATCCGGATGTGCCCACGCACTCTCGCTATCTGCGGCGCATCCATTCATAGATCGCACTGGCATGCAGTTTTGTCCGCTCCGGCCACCGCTCTCGTGCTCCGTTGAACTTTTCGAGCACCTGTACGTAGGCATCTTTAATGTAGGATTCTAATGCAACCAATTGATCATTGGTGGATCGCCTCGCCCTGAAGCCTGCCTAGCAGCTCTCAAGAAGACCTTTGTACTCCAGGAAGTACACGAGTCTCCTGTTTATCATTTTTTCGAGAAGCTGGCACAGGCAGCTTGTGAGGGCGATCGGTCGATAGCTGGCAGGAGAGGATGGGTCATTGCCCTCCTTCAGGAAAGCCACTACAATAGCTTCCCTCCAAGAAACTTAGAAGCTGCCCCGAAAGCCATATTTTGTTGTATAGCTCTAGGAGTGTCTCAAGAGTGTCTGCGTGTACGTGTGGGGAGATAAAAGG
This sequence comes from Haemaphysalis longicornis, assembly GCF_048455015.1. Lineage (NCBI taxonomy): Eukaryota > Metazoa > Arthropoda > Arachnida > Ixodida > Ixodidae > Haemaphysalis > Haemaphysalis longicornis. The sequence goes on along the minus strand of NW_027526422.1, from coordinate 30,065,692 downwards.
GAGGAATGAGGGGAAAGGGTAAGTGCACAGGGCGTGAAGGGAAAATAGGCGGGGGCGTTCCGTGGCAGGGGTGGCAGAAACGCTAGCAACTTTCGCCGCCATCGGCAACGAATCAAGCAGATACGCGACCAGTTTTTTTTCTCATGGAAAGACGCGTATAAACACATTCTGTGTTAAATGCGTCATATTTGGGATTGATGTCAAGAGCGTTGAGTTGCATCAGCTTTTTCTTTGGGGGAGGGGCTAAACTGAGCAAGCCAGCAAGCACGCTAGCCAGTGGGAGAATCTTAGCAAATAAACGAGCAAGCATGCAGGTGTTAAATCGAGCTAACGGGTCGAAAATGGACAAACGAGTAGCGTGGCGGGCAAACCTTACAGCTTCGCACTGCACTGCTGTCGCCAGTTCGGAAGATATCACATTCAACAATATGAGATAACGCACTTGGGGGCGGCAGATGGCGTGGTAGATGTTCCTGGTGATCATGGCGGAGGCGCTGAGCATGGAAGAGTCGGCGGACGACATGACGGCCGCGGTGACGCCGACCAGGCCCAGGACGGAGACCGAGCCCGGAGCCAAGTACTGAATGGCCAAGGGCAGCACTCTGGCGCCGTCACCATCGCTCAGCGGCCATGGCCCGGCGTAGCCCAGGGCTGTTAGGTCTGCACGGTGGTGACGATGTTGACTTTGATTTCTGGCCTCAGATATCTGTTTCCGCGCTTCTTTGTTCGCTCCTTTATTTCTGTGTCGCTGGGAAGCTTCTAAAAAAATACGCCTTTGTGGAAACCAGAGGAACCTTCCTCCTCAAGGGTTACTGCTATCGCGATTAACAGCCAGAGCAGCGTTGGAGCGTGGTGGAGAGTTCTCATGGAGTTTCGAGGTCAGGCTGGAAGGGTACTCGTTTTTGATAGATACTCGTGCTCTAATCGTGATAGATTTACGAACGTGCATCTATAATAATAAATTTCAGAAAATTCATGATTGCGGCGTGCCTGGCCATCGCCGTTTCTAACTGTTCAGTATAAAATGCTTCTACTGCTTCGGTGTTATCCGCGCGCCCGGTAACAGCAAGGTTGAGAAATGCGTGGTAGGACGTTTGCTGATGCGATTACTCAAGCACAATCGACTTCACTCTACGAGCGGACCATACTCGTCGTTTTGGCCGTGGCTCCGATAACCGCCGCTGGTACAGCCATGGCGAAGCTCCCGATGGCAGCCACGAACGAAATCATCTTCGCATTGAAGTCATTCTTGCAGCCTAGGACTCGTTGAAAGTAGACCTGGGGCAAACCAAAGAGAACCCGGCTGAGTTTTCAACAAGGCTACATGGGTGTTGGGCATGCTCGGTACGCTTTAGAGCGGACCATTTCTGCAATCACCTAGTGACTTAGCGTCAGTGCTTGGTAGGGCTTTCTGCTGAAGGCTGTCGAAACTCACGTAGGATGTCCTATAAAGGCGCACGTCCCTCCTGCTCACAGCGCCCGCCGACGAACATGGACCTCACGTCGAATGCGTGCCTGAGGTATCCCGTCAGCAAGAGAAGCGAGGGAAGCTCAGACAGAAGAAAGCACTCAGCCCTCCTTCCTTATTTCCAGGCAGTGTTTCAGTCGGGTATCTAAGGGACCGATACGGGGCGTGGTCGGAAAAGGTAGCCACGTGCCATAACAGCCTAACAAGTCTAGCCCCACCGAAGAGTAAAAAATCCGCTTTAATACAGACGTTCTTCCCCGTCGACATGCAGTTCATTCACTCGTGGACAATTCTTCACGTTTACAGTTAAACTTGAATGGGGGGGGGGAAGGGGGGGGGGGGCGTGCGCAGAAGGGGGGAAGGGAAGCCACCGACTACCCCTTGCAAAAAATATTGAATACCCACCCTCCATTTTTTGTCACACGAGATTCACCAAGCTTTCGTCGCTTCGACATTCCCTCTCACCGGAGAGACCAGCCATTCCGCGATGTCCGTGCAAAAAAAAAAAAAAAATGATGACGATTACAAGGCTATGCAGAACAAAATGTGTTTCCAATTCTATTCTTATGATTTACTTTCGTTTCACTCTTATGTTCCACCTCTGTTTTCTTTTGTGCGCACGTGTGTGGCTCCGGCGCCACTGGTTCCGTATACACGTTCAACACCCCTTTGAAGAACAGTTACCACAACGACGCCGATTAGGTGGCGGACGCCTAACCCAGACGCAACACTTAACGTCATTAGCGTTTCAGGATTTTATTATACATTTTCACAGATACATATTCCACGCAGTTGTAAGTACAGACGGAGGTCCCAAATTAAACTGCCGAGGGGACCTCTTGTTAATATAAGGTGCAGCCGGCGCAGAAGCGCGTTGGCTGGCGTTTGGTGGCCGATCGCCTGAGCTGAGTTAGATATATCCAACGTTTAGTTCATTGTAAAAAATACATTTTACATGCATAATGGCAGAACTTTGAGTGTTCGCTATAAAACTTGTTTCACTCTATCCGAGTCCGTTACATTCGGGTGTAACTGTATAGTGTCTTAAATTATAGTGACATTCAAGATCGACATACATTGAGAAAAATCACGGCCTCTTTTTTTTTTTTTTTTTTTTTTTGTGAGAACACAATTTCTGAGAACCGCAGTTTATACAGGTTATGAATTGGAAGGATCCGAAGCTGTCTGAAGTAAGGAGACGTATGTTCATGCCTAGCCAGGTTTGAGGTGAAACGGATCCTTTTTTTCTGCATGATGCGAAGACTGTCAATGTTGTATTTCGACGAGTTGCCCCATACTAATAGACAGCAGTCAATCCGCGATTGAACCGTACTGAAATAAAGTTGGCGTCTTAGATGCGCAGGTAGCGGCGCAGGAAGCTTGTTCAAAAGGTCTATAGAATATGCCATCTTATGCCGTACTTTATTTACATAAGATGTCAATTTAAGGTTTGCATTAAATTGCACACCCAGGGATTTATGTTCAGGAACGCATTCGAGGACCTCTGTTGGAGAGGTCACGTTATCGTTAATGTCAACTGGTTTGTTAATGAAAAAAAAAACAGTATACATTGCGTTTTATTGGTATTCAGTTTAAGTTGGTTCGCATGGAGCCAATTTGACAAGTTGTGAGGCTACACGTTAGCAGTGTACTTATAAGAGACGGTATATCATCCGCTGAGAAGAACAGCGTTGTGTCATCGGCATACAGAACAATGTCTTGGGTACCAACAATAGCCGTTATGTCATTAACATAAAGAAGAAATAAAATTGGACCTAAAATAGATCTTTGTGGTACACCGAGGAACATACTATTTAAATCAAATTTTTCATTGATTTTTCGCTGAATATGGTTTGATAAGTAGTTTTGCAGTAGCTCGAGGGAGATACCTCGTATGCAATAGTGAGGTAATTTGTATGTCGAGCTTAAGGGAATCAAATGCTTTGTAGAGACGCTTTTCTAGGCTTGTAGCTATTTTATCTCTAAAATTAAGTAATGCAATTTCTGTTGATTTGCTGTTTTGAAATCCATATTGATGTGGAGATAACAATTCATGTTTGTTTCAATGACTGGTTAATCACACGTTAATTAGGCTTTTCACTATTTTTATTACATTTTCCACTGTTTTAGAAAATGGATATCGGACGGCAATTACTGAAGTTGTCAACGCTGCCTCCTCGATACAAAACACGCTTTTGCAATCTTCATCTTATCATGAAAAATACCAGTGAAGAGAAATACATTGGTTATCTGACACAGCAAGTCGGCAATAAGGTCAGAGAAAACTTTAATCGGCTTTGCGCTAATTCTGTCAAACCCACAGGAATTTGTTTAAAATTTTTAATTCACGTCACTATTTCTTCCGGTGAAGCAGGATAAAAGAATAGAAAATTAGAAAGGTTGCAAGAAGCATAATTTTCAAAACCTCCAATGCTCTGTATTGGTGGGGCTCCGGAAAGCAGAAGGTGCCTAGTAAATTAATCAGCCAGAGCCTTGCCGCGAACGCTTCGACCTGAAACTGTCATTGCATGCGGTAAAACGGTTCGCGACATACCTAATAAATTCTTAAGCGTACGCCATGTTTTTTTTTTTTTTTTTTTGCGGATCATACAGAACGTCAGAAAATTTGTTGGTTTTAATGCGCGACTTCTTTATACCAGCTCCTAGTTTATTTAGATTATTTTGTACTTTTTATAATTTCTACAGCCCTAGACATAATGAACTTATGAGACAGTAGATTATGTTCTTTGATTCTTTATAACAGCTCTCCAGTTATGCAGGGCCCGGCTTTTTCGCTCTTTTATTTTTTTTATTGTTTTTCTTGGAAATGCACGTTCGTAAAGTTCTATTTGTTTAGCCAGAAACATATTGTACAAGGGATTCAGATTGTTTGCGGCTGATAGCTCCGACCAATTGACATTTGCTACCAAGTGACGGAAATAATGAATGTTGGAGTCTCCCATTACAAGAGCCGGTCAACATGCGTTAATCGATTTGGAAACTAAGGGCGAGATTTTTGGAATGAAACAAAATATGGATAGGTGATCACTCAAATCGCTTGTTATTGTTCCTGACACCTTAGGAAACAGCGCGAAAAACTTGGGCAGAGACAGGGAAAACAGACACGAACGCTCTTGTCTGTTTGCCCTCTCTGTGTCCAAGTTTTTCGCGCTGTTTCCTAAGGTGTCATCTGTACCCAACTAACCCGAAGTCAAGCTTTAGATTGTTCCTGACTTTGTTTGACTTTCACCTAGATTGATTATACATAGATCAATTAATGTTTCACTATGTTCAGAAAATACGGGTAGGTGCCTTAACGTTTGAAAAACCACAAGAAAGCGTCATTTCAGTGGATGAACGAGTAGAATTGGACAAAAGCCAAAGATTAATATTTAAGTCACCTAATATCACGACAGTAATTTTTGACGCTGAAAAGTCTTCCAACATAAGTTCGAAGAAGTGATAATCGTCAAGGAGTCGTTAGGGAATTCTCTAGATAAGGGCAACGATAAATTGACTGGTTTTCACAAACAGTGATTTAAACTTAGTGTTCACAGTAGTGTATTCCTTCGTAAAAAATGTGTTCTTATAGCGACGCCTCGGCTCCTTTTGTCTTTCCTGAATAATGATTCCCACTTGTACCCTTCAAGCTGAACAAGTTCACCACTGTTCGAAAACCATGTTTTACTGAAAGTTAGAACCTCGAAGTCATAATTTATAGAGGACAGGAAAATATTTAATTCGTATTCTTCGCTTCTTAGGCTGCGCGCGTTCAAGTGATAGAAGGGAAAGAATTAGAACTATTCGACGTTACGGAAGAAAAAGAGTCAGCGTCATAATGCTGGTACTGTTTAGACTCAGACACAACAGGTTTTAGGCTGCGTGAAAAACTACGGAAAGCTTCTTAGGTCATTTTTTCGAGGTAGGTTTCGTCATGGAGGCGAATCACGTTACCACCATCGAACTTTCGTGCCAGTACTCGACCTTTTCTCTGCCAGACAAACCGATAACCCAGCTCTGCACCGCAATACAACTACCTATGTCATATTTTGTGTCTTGCAGCTGCAAAACTACATAACTAATGCAACATGGATAAGATGAATGTAATAAAAGACAACCTTGGCTTCGCTTTGTGAAAGTTTGAAAAAATATACAAGCTAACGTTTTTTTTATATTGGTTTTCAAATTAGAGCAAAATGTCTAATTTACTTGCCGTGCAGTGCATTTTTTAATTGAACCTTTTTTTTTGTTGCATGAACTAAAGTTGGCAAGAAAAACGAAAAATTATGACAAATATGATGGCAAAATATTGAACTCCATAGCTTTTTTAGATGCTGAAAAACGTACAGTCTTTGTCAAAATTTTGTGGGCCACGGCGACCGTGGCCGGAGCAGGCGCGCGGTCGAGCAGGGGCGCTCCGCTTGCCGTCGTCGGCTGGTTACGCGGCTAAATAGAGTGAGTGGAACTATCGCGCTAAGTGCAGCGTGGCCGGTTTCTCAGAGCAGGCGCACTTCGCTTCAGCGCAGGCACTTCGCGCAGCACTTGTCGCGCCGGACACACTACAAAAGCAAGAGCAAAAGTTCCCCTCGCTCTCTTTAGCCGCGCAACCAGTCGACAGCCGTAAGCGCAGCGCCCCTGCTCAGCCGCGCGCCTGCTCCGGCCACGGTCGCCGTGGCCCACAAAATTTTGACAAAGACTGTACCCTCCATTTGGGAATTATTCTAGAAAAGTGTCACGTTTATAATTGTTATTGGAAAGAACTACTGGAAATAAAAAATAAATGCGTCAACTCATTTAAATGTAAGCAAAGTTAAGATCGAAAAATTTCTGTGGGGATAGCTGCAATAGCGTATGTTTCAAAGACGTAAAACTTTCGAATTTCGCGCGGTTCGTCAAACGCGCCTGTGACTGAAGCCGGCTGTGGGGCCTATTCTTAGAAAGGGAAAGATTTGTTCCCTGCCAATTAACTTGAGATATCTTATTCCCTGTGCAACAAGGAGCTATACACAAATTTGTCGTCCAAATTAAAAAAAAAAAAAACTAAAGCCGTTGCACTCAACCTGAAAGCTGACGGAAGTGCAGAGCAGTGATTCGCCATAATCGGCTGTAGTGCTGTTATCCGCTCACTGCTATAACACCCAATGCAATTCAAATTTCCCGCCTCCGCAGTGCTCGCGCACCCCCTGCCTGAAACTGCGCCAGCGGGCGTTCTGTTCTTTTTGTGCTTGCTTTTCCTCCCGCGCGTGCCGGCGTTGCACCACCACTTTTTTTCGCTTACTATCGCAAAACCCAACCCAACGAGCGTTCCGAACTAAATGAACGCGGGTGCTGCCGATTAATTACGTATATTTTGCGTCAAATGTACCTGCAGTTTTTTTTTTTTTTTTTTTTGCGCTTAACAACGGGGAGATTTATGACGAGAGCCAGCGTTTAACGAGTTTCGAACGCTTATGACTATATAAACCGGTTGGTTTTCGAAGCCTCGGCGGAGCACCCTACGACGGAACGCCGGACTCTGTCCCCCTGTCCGTTATCTTGCTGCGCCGCCTGATTCCGGCAGTCGCTTGACATCGAGCTTTACAGCGAGCTACGACGACAAGGCGAGCCCCTCAAGTGCTCCGCACTTCGACCGGACACACCTGCCCCACCTCTGGTGAAGACACCCCAACTAGTTCTCCGACGACAGAAGGTCTTCGCGGTGAAGTGGCTGGTGAATTGTAACTTTTTCGTCTCTTTTCCCTAATATTTGCCGCAATTCTTTCAAGCTGTTTTTAAAATTGCACCATTGTTATTGGTAAAAGCGGTATTTTGAATTTTTTTTTATTTTGCTTTTACGGTGTCCCTAAAATACTGCATATTTTTTTCTGGCTTCGCTGATAATTCAAGAAATCGAACTCGTTCGAGAAGCGGTTTAAAGCTTCCGAACCGGTTCGCGAACCAGTTCGGTGCGTGATTTATAGTCAAACCGGAACTGAACCGGAACGAAATGAATTTGCCCGAACCCGAACCGTAACCGTTTTTTTTTTTTTTTTCTGTTCGACTGATTGCTTAATGGGCTGTGCTCAGAGCCGTCGGACTCGTACCTGCCACGGGATGCCTCCGAGAGAAGTCATGAGGAAAACGTCAAAGGTTTGGCCGATGTTGCCCAGTGCCGTGCTGCCGCTCCAGTCATTCTGAGGTGGTCCCACTGTCCCGATGCCCGGGTTCGTGACGACGAACGGGACGCACGACCACTGCGACGATACCGACGAAATGCGCCAGCTCGAAGAGAGCAACCAGGACGGGGACAGAAGAAGTCTCCAGTAACGTCAGCAAGACAGAAAAGTTATGTCCACGCAGGAGTAGTATTACGTTTGTGTTTATTGGCGCAAGGGTGTCTACGATCAAATAGCTCCAAGACTCGGGAACAAGTTAAGAACGGCAACAGCTCGTGTACGGTATCACTCCGCCTATGCGACGGACCCAGATGTCAATAAGCGCGCAAGTTTTGAAAGTAGATTGCTATGAATGCGTGATATCGCCTGCCTTTTCTCATGTAGTATTTGTCGTCGCTGCAGTTGTTTATAAGCACATTAAGTCCTTAAAATAAGGGCAACGTCTCGTGTCATGTTCTTAATATTCCCAGTAATGCACTACTTGCGCCACGCGGAGTAACATCCGGCTGCTGTGATGAGGCACAGCGGCATCTTCGTTGCCGTTCTTAAAGGGGCACTGACACAAAAATTTAGCATCTTGTTTTTTTCGTTGCGATAAGTAGCTAGTGACCTACTTATAACCTGTAGAAACCTCATTTGCTTCAGCGTGCGACGGTTGTTTAATTAGAGGCATTTTCAATGCGGCCAGTCGCAGTTTCGGTTTCAGCGAGTGCCGCGAAACGATGGATTTTGTGGATTTTGTGTGAACAAAGCTGACCACGTGACCGTCGGAGGGATATCACAGAGCAGAGCCGCCGTAGCACTGTCGAATCCGCATCGACGGCAGTTTCTGCGAATGCCCCCACGTACTGATCTCGTGAGGCGCTTAATTAAAAAGTGACCGTGGATGTGACGCAGGTGCTGCGAGTGCAAATGCTACCGCGGCTAAAGAACGACGCGCGACGCTCGAGACGGTGGGTGGCAAGACGCGCGCTGGGAGCAGCCGGCCGGTCTGCCTACAGGTCCGCCTACAGATGTGTTCGGCTCAGCACTGCGGCGGATATTCCACTGCCGCTCTCGTAAGCGGTGCAGATGACAATTTTTAATGCAACCCGCCATCGCATCATTAACTCCTTTCTCCCGTAAGCCATTATGGTCGGGACTTGGGGACAATTTCGTGCAGCGGTAACAAGCTATCACTCGAGCTACCTGCGCCGGCCTGGGCCACTTCGCGGCCGTGGCCGCCGCCTGCACAGCGACCGTGCGGCTAGCTCAGTGAGCTTTTCGTGCCTCCGGCGCGTTTTCGCATCCAATGGTAATAAACAGTAATAGAAACAGAGTGCATGGAATCGCTGTAGAACTTTGGTCGCGGCCAGCTGCCCGATTAGCTGACGAAATCACGGCGCCTCCGCCGCCAACGATCGGGTCGTTCGTTCTCGAGAGCAGAAGCTCCGCCCTCCGGCCCTCCGATTGGAGCGGCGAGCCGCGCGAGCCGGCGCAAAACGCCGGTAGTGCGGAAGCGGCAAACACAAACTCGTGACGTGTTTGGATGTTGTTTATTTACAATTGCGCGTGGTCCTCTGCTGGCTGCTCGGTTGCGTTTCGCACACTTCAAAACTGATTTTAAATATGTTCTAGGCTGTATTCGCCGCTGATATTTTGCAGATGATGTATGTGTGTTCCCACCAATCTATCTCCGAAGTTATCTCGCCTTCAAAATTTTGTGTCAATGCGGTCGTTCGTTCTCGAGAGCAGAAGCTCCGCCCTCCGGCCCTCCGATTGGAGCGGCGAGCCGCGCGAGCCGGCGCAAAACGCCGGTAGTGCGGAAGCGGCAAACACAAACTCGTGACGTGTTTGGATGTTGTTTATTTACAATTGCGCGTGGTCCTCTGCTGGCTGCTCGGTTGCGTTTCGCACACTTCAAAACTGATTTTAAATATGTTCTAGGCTGTATTCGCCGCTGATATTTTGCAGATGATGTATGTGTGTTCCCACCAATCTATCTCCGAAGTTATCTCGCCTTCAAAATTTTGTGTCAGTGCCGGCACTGACACAAAATTTTGAAGGCGAGATAACTTCGGAGATAGATTGGTGGGAACACACATACATCATCTGCAAAATATCAGCGGCGAATACAGCCTAGAACATATTTAAAATCAGTTTTGAAGTGTGCGAAACGCAACCGAGCAGCCAGCAGAGGACCACGCGCAATTGTAAATAAACAACATCCAAACACGTCACGAGTTTGTGTTTGCCGCTTCCGCACTACCGGCGTTTTGCGCCGGCTCGCGCGGCTCGCCGCTCCAATCGGAGGGCCGGAGGGCGGAGCTTCTGCTCTCGAGAACGAACGACCCGATCGTTGGCGGCGGAGGCGCCGTGATTTCGTCAGCTAATCGGGCAGCTGGCCGCGACCAAAGTTCTACAGCGATTCCATGCACTCTGTTTCTATTACTGTTTATTACCATTGGATGCGAAAACGCGCCGGAGGCACGAAAAGCTCACTGAGCTAGCCGCACGGTCGCTGTGCAGGCGGCGGCCACGGCCGCGAAGTGGCCCAGGCCGGCGCAGGTAGCTCGAGTGATAGCTTGTTACCGCTGCACGAAATTGTCCCCAAGTCCCGACCATAATGGCTTACGGGAGAAAGGAGTTAATGATGCGATGGCGGGTTGCATTAAAAATTGTCATCTGCACCGCTTACGAGAGCGGCAGTGGAATATCCGCCGCAGTGCTGAGCCGAACACATCTGTAGGCGGACCTGTAGGCAGACCGGCCGGCTGCTCCCAGCGCGCGTCTTGCCACCCACCGTCTCGAGCGTCGCGCGTCGTTCTTTAGCCGCGGTAGCATTTGCACTCGCAGCACCTGCGTCACATCCACGGTCACTTTTTAATTAAGCGCCTCACGAGATCAGTACGTGGGGGCATTCGCAGAAACTGCCGTCGATGCGGATTCGACAGTGCTACGGCGGCTCTGCTCTGTGATATCCCTCCGACGGTCACGTGGTCAGCTTTGTTCACACAAAATCCACAAAATCCATCGTTTCGCGGCACTCGCTGAAACCGAAACTGCGACTGGCCGCATTGAAAATGCCTCTAATTAAACAACCGTCGCACGCTGAAGCAAATGAGGTTTCTGCAGGTTATAAGTAGGTCACTAGCTACTTATCGCAACGAAAAAAACAAGATGCTAAATTTTTGTGTCAGTGCCCCTTTAAGTTGTAACCGAGTATAGGTGGTCCTTCAATGACAGGTTTGTGCTTAAAATATGTAGGAGGTGAGAAATGTCGCTGCCTAAAAAGTTGTATATATGGTTGTAGAGGGCCCATAGATTAAAACATGAAGATGCTCATAATGGCGCAGATGAAGGGGCTATGGTTGACACGTGACAGCGACCGGAGCCTCAGACAGGCGGGAGTTTTTGAATTTCACGCACGGGAAAGAACTCTACAGTGCCCGTAGTCATTCCCCAAGGCACGTCCCAAAACCGAGGTGTAGCGTGGGTGAGAATAAAGCCATCGTAAAACTCTCGCAGTTTGCGGTAAGTGGGTGCGAATGGCCGCCATACCAGGCAAGCAGCGGTGCTGCCTATCTGCAGCGCATCGGTGTAGGTAATTGAGTAGTAGCCGCCGAGGGCCGTGTAGATGAATATGGCTGTTGAGGCGACGATGATGAAGAGGCTCGCGTCGATGCCCATGATCACGTCCGCCGTGTACCCTGCGTTACGAAGTCGTACTTCATATGTACATATCTAGGCTTCTATCACAAAAAATTGCATTACAGATGCAAAGGTTACTAAAAAAAGGCTAAAAATAGTGTTATTGCACGGGACAGCTTTTTGCCTAGGAATCTACTGGGCCTTCTAGAAAACAATTCGAATTTATTCGAGACAATTCTTACACAAGTACTGTCTCGGTGAAAACGCTAAAGGTGATGTCGGACGAGGGCCGAGGCCATGCCACCCTTGAACTGAACTGAGTTGAATTGCCGATATTAAATGGTCTCCGGATCTTGCTCGAGGTTTAAATGCGTTTAAGGTAGCCTAAAAATTTGGCACCACGCAACGATTACCGAATGCGCTGGTATCATTCGGCATCAAACTTAGGAGCTGCAATACAAAATATCAGAAAAGCGCCAACCCATCGGGTATTGTCCTTCTCTTTGTCGTTTCTGGATGTGTTCGTGGCGATGAATAAAAATCCGAACTGTGCGAATGCCTACCCAAGGCGGAAAACATGGCCGCAGTCCAGAGGAGTTCACCGCACACAGCGGGCAGGCAGAGGAGCAGGCCCATCCAGCGACCGTATTGCGCTTGGAACGGGTCCAGCATGGTCACCGCGTTCGCCGTTCGCATCTTCTCGGCGAAGAATATGCCGCCTGGAAGGAAGACAGTTGCTTGTTCGGCCAAGCCAAGACCAGCAGTCAAACGGAAAGACACTGAGCACCGTATCATCATCATCATCATCATCATCGCCGTCAAATCAAATCAAATCAAATCAAAGTTTATTAGCTACATGATAGTGAACAAATACATTGGAGTGGTACAGAAAGAGGTCCCGAAGTGAAGCACTGCCGAGGGGACCTCTTATTATTGAATGTATGAAAAGTGATTAATATTAGCGGTTTAGCCATTATTGCAGGCGTACAATTTACAAACAAATGTTCCAAATCGGTAGACATACATCCAAACAATTATAGCTTATACACTATTACGAACCAGCGTTTAATTTATTGTTCAGGTGATCAGCAGACAAAATAAAAGAAAAAAAAGAAAGGAAGAAAATATAGAAAGGAAGAAATACAAAAGAAAAGTAAAGGGAAAAAAAAGGAAAAAGAAAAAGAACGTTCGGTGCAATAATGAATACTTTATAGCACACAAATACCAATGTGAAAAACACATGACTATACAAACTACCAATGCTCAATTACTTCATCAACAAAATGACCACAATAACAAAAACGAGCGCAAAAAACATTTTAAGCAGAAATAATATAACGACATTTACTTACGCAAAAGGAAGGTAACTACAGTAAACGGGAAATAACTGGAAAAAAATTCTACGTCGTCATCATCATCATCATCATCCTGTCTACGCCCACTGCAGGGCAAAGGCCTCTCCCACGGATCTCCAATTATCCCGGCCCTGTGCTAACTGCGACCATTATATCCCCGCAAACTTCTTGATCTCATCTGCCCATTTAACTTTCTGCCGTCCCCTGCCACGCGTGCCTTCTCTAGGGACCCACTCTGTTACCCTTAACGACCAACGGTTATCTTGCCTTCGCATTACATGCCCTGCCCATGTCCATTTCTTCTTAATTTCTACTAATATGTCTTTAACACCAGTTTGCTCCCTGACCCACTCCGCTCTCTTCCTGTCCAGCGGTGCAGCGGTGGCGTAGAGGTCGAGCATCCGCTTCGCGTGCAGAAGGACCGTGGTTCGAATCCCGGTGCCGCGCGATTCCAACCGAAAAAAAATCCGCGTGTTCTTGTCACAGGGAGGCTTGGGGGGCGGCCTGATCCTGGTGACCATTGCCGGTAACGCACTCCCTCACCACAGCAGTATTGGCCACCCTGGTGTAGTAATGGCCACGACCTCCCATGACTGCGCCAATCAACCCTCGGCCCTCAGTCCCCAGCGGCTGCGAAGCAACTGACCACGGCGGTGGTCAGACCTGTGACGCATGGTTATTTGTTGACCGAAGTAGCGACGTCCTGCCGAATAATCTCGCAATTCCTTGCGAGCGAAAATCATTTTTAAAATCTGAGGACACCTAAGCACGTCCTATGGTTTGTGAATGCGAAGGCATGAATGCCCCTGACACTTTACCTTCGCCTCGTCAAAAATGGTGTCATCGCAAACGTTACGTACAAAGACGACGGGGCTGATCTGTGGCGGAATTTACAGTTTTGTCTGTTTCACGTTCACTTCGGAGTGTCAATTTCAAACAAGCCCTGATTGACTGAAAACAGACGACCCGAAAGTGACGCAAAACAAGCGAGGCGGGGCGTCTGTTTCTGTCATGTCGATGGTCAGAGACCTTGCAACCGGAACCAGGTCATGATTGAAACGGACGTGAAGTTAACGTTTCAAATTGACGCAACTGAACGTTCTTGCCCTGATATAAGCCTAAAGGTGGAGAGGCATGGAGTTCAGTGTGAGGTGGAGTTTACGCTTTCCAACCTACGCGTAGGTGAGCTGAGATCGAGCGAACTGATACATGCGTACCGATGACGAGGCTGATGGCGTAGCCGATGGGCGCGTGGCAGTACAGGAGACCCCTCATGTACACCGCCTCGGCTGTCCCGTTCAGGTAGCCGCCGCCGACCCAGGCCGCTGCAGAAGACGCCGAAGCACAGCATGCTCAGTCGCGCAGGTGAGGAACCACAACGTGCACGAGCCTTGAAGACAAAATGCAAGTTTGGTCCACTCGTTTCGATTCCCTCGTTTTAATGCAAACTTCAATAAAACAAGCTGTGTAACAAGGAATTTTCAACGTTCCTTGTACTCCGGTGCACGCCCTCATTACGCCGTTGCAGCAAAGCCCTCGGCCCATAAGGACAGTTGGTGAATAATTGCGTGTTTTAGTGGCGTGTCCAGAGGGGAAGCCCGCTCACCGGTCATGGAGCAGATGGCGAGAAGAAGCGACAGATGACTGTCGGTCCCGAAGAGCTTCTGCTGTTCCTGTATGTGCGACAGCTGGAAAGCGTCCTTGAAGACGTGCGTCTTGCGACCAAACCGGACGCCCGCATAGACCACGATGACGAAGTAGCCGATAACCGCCATCATGGCCGGAACCTGAAGCACCATGGTGCCAGGTTGCTGTCTCACTTCGGGGCTGGATTGAAGACGGGGTGCGCTAGGTACTCTCGAATCTCGTGCGACTGCGTAACTGTGCGGGTGCCGGTACTGCTCGCGCGTGCTTCTTCTTCTTCCTCTTCTTCCAATCCTTCCTCTTCTTCTTACAGTTCTTAATTTTCTTTTTCTTTCCACGACAATGTCCGTGATCTGCCCCCTATGTCGTCTCCTGATTTTTCCTCTTATGAAGGCCCTAATTTCTTACATGCTCAAGGTGTTTTGTTTTGTTTTCAATCTAGACTGGCCTGGCAAGGGTAGTGAGAGATGGGGTCCACACTTCCCCTCCCAAGATATCACGCATCATCTCCAGCCAGCCATAATCATGACTGAATGATCACCACCTCCTCCTCTTCTTCTCTTCTTCCTCCTCCTCAACCATCGCCATGTCGCCTCCCGCATCTTAATAGACGTGAGTGAGTTCAAATTCAATTTACATGGCATGTGTTCACAGAACAGAAGTTTCCAAGGCTTGACGTTCAATGTTACTGCCACAATTTTTTTTTTTTTTTTTTTCAGATCCGGGGAAGATGAACTGCGAGAAGCTTCACGGGGCCGAAAGCGCGAAAATTTAAAACTTAAGGTATTCTGAGCAAATTTGTCCTGGCTGCAGTAGCTGCACGAGCAGATGTTAGCGCGCGAGGCGCGAAATGCCACAAAGAGCGGCCTAGTACGGGCAATATAGCAGTGGTCTGCACGACTCCTGAAGAGAACCCTTGAAGCCGGCATTATAAGAACAGTGCTCCGTCCTCCCTTCCCTTCCCCCCCCCCCCCCCCAACCCCCACCTGGCCTTTGGCCATCCTATCTAATAAAGTTTGCAACAACAACTTAGCAATCCATATTTCGTAAGGGCCCGCGCCTGCTTGGGAGACGTTTGACACCAGAAACCTGCCCACAGGAAAAGGCATTTTAAGGGAAGTGATAACACGCAAAACCAACCTGAAACGGGCAAAACAAGCTCAAATTAAAAAAAAAAAAGCTTGCAGATATGCTTACTACAGCTAGGAATCGCTCAGCTAGATACCGGGCATTTTAAAGTGACAAAAAGTTCTCAATATGTTCCAACTGCCGACGCAGAAGCCGTACCGTAATCTATGGACGTAAAAAGCGCCATGTGACGGATTTCGGTTGGCTGAGACGTGAAATGACGTCATTTTTTTAAGTTATTACTACAGTTGCGGCAGCAGTCTGCACCCGGACTTACCCAGAATAAAATCGCTCGACTGTCCAAAAATATTCAAGAAAAGTAGCCGAACCTAAAAGTACAAAACAAGAGCTGGAACTGACCTAAAAGGAGCGGAACGCCTCAAAATTTTGTTTATAATGCCAAAGTGTGCGAAAATAGACCCCGCGTGTGTTTGAAAATGTTTTGCAAGGGAAGGAAACAATTTGAAAAATCGGCGCCTGTTGGGTTTCAAACTGGCTCATGCGTTTGCTAGAGAGAAACACAACCCCTACACACCACACTTTTTTTTTTGTTTTCCTCGTGGTATTTGTTGCACTAGAAGTCAATGTAGGAGATTATATTTTAACACATATTAGGAACTGTGTACACATACAGATGATTTGAATACAAGATTAAGAACAGACCCGTGGTCGTTTAAATAGAGCATTAAGTAACACGTGAATGTATATTTCGAACGAGCCCATAGATGACGCCACGCGTGATGGGCCCTCTCGGTATATATATAGTGCATGAGCGTACAGGACCCGGAAAGGTACTCAGTAAACTAACGAACTGCAGCCAGATGCAATGATAACATGAAGGTTACATACGCTGTGATTGTCCTCCACGGGATATGGAATGGACAGGCGCGTACAGAACCGGGAAAGGTACCCAGAAATCTAAAGGACTGCAGCGATGTATGATAAGCAAGGTTCATTAAACGCACCAATTACCAATTCCCAACAGAACAGGTGGTGTCATAGTTGCCGTAAGGTTCGTAAAACTGAATCTTGAAGCCACTGAAGAAGCAGCGTCATCCGAAGCCTGTTGCAAAGTATCAACGACGGGCTTGGAAAACAACGGCATGACTTGGGTGTCTACTGTCTAGTTCATTGTGATAGCATGCCCGCGTATCCTGAAACTACATTCTGTTTCCCGAACAGTACGGAGCAGAGAGAGAGAGAGAGAGAGAGAGAGAGAGAGAGAGAGAGAGAGAGAGAGAGAGAGAGAGAGAGAGAGAGAGAGAGAGAGAGAGAGAGAGAGAGAGAGAGAACTCACGGAATTAACAAAAGGTTGGATTGTTGGATTGGACGTCCTCAGTCCGAGCTCGGGGGGCATCGACAGCTTTTTGGGCCAGCCGATGCTAGTCCACCTACCGGTGTTCTTAGAGGAATTGATAAATATAATTCGCCGTTCGTCTTCCATGCCCTCGAGGTACACTACCGGGTTCCAACGGTAGCGGCTTGGGTTCCAATTCTCGCAAACCTATATACGTTCCTTGTTTCGCCGTGTCTTTTTTTTTTTTTTTTTTGTCTGACATTCCCATACATCGGTTTTACACGTTCGCTTAAAAAAGTTTTAAAGTGGAGCGTTAGTGTCCTCACTGATGTCGTTGTATGCCAGCACGTCCTGCAGAAAAGCCAACTTTCTTTGACGATGATGATGAGTGATCGTGGGTGAAGTGAAAGGGAAAAACGCTTCCCGTGGCCGCTTGAATCGAACCTGGGTCCCTCGCGTTATGAAGCCGGCGTCTATCCGATTGCGTCATCTCGACATGGTCGAAACTGCGTCCGAACTTATACAACCAAAGAATCCCTCACGACAAAGGTTCGCGTTCAACAACCATCGTCTTCGTTAGAGGAAGGGGTGCATGCTTTATACCTTTTAGGTCGCTGTGTACCGCCTGTATGCAACATACCACGGCGTTTTCCGACGTCCTGCACCAGGCAGGACATAACTTCTTTTGGGCCGTTTTGGACTGGAATGTCGCTACCCAAAAAAAGGTTACTTCTTACATATACGAAGATAAAAAATGATTTATACATCGTCCCCCGCCTGCGGCTTCCTGTGCGTTTCCTTTGCTGTATGGCCGTCTTGCTCAACATTTCTTTCTTCGTGTTTTTGTCATGCGCCATATGAGAGCAGGTTTAAAGAAGGATGAGAGAATAAAGTACGACAGAAAAAGAAAGGGGGACATGAAAATTAGTGAGGAGAACAATAAAAGTGATATAGTGTGAAGGCAGGTCTGTAGTATGAAAGCATGGAGTATGGTTTCGTACACAGAAAGTTCAGTAGCGACTTGGTAATACTTGTTTTCCTGCACCCGTGGCGGTTGCAGTCACAGGGATTATGCGCTCAATACTTCTCACGTTTTGTTTTGCATGTCCCCTCTCCATAACACACAGAAATGGAAACGGAGGAGTAATATGACACCTCGAATTGTTTATTTCCAGACAAACGAACAGCATTAATTCCAGCGTTAAAGAAGATGTAACGGCAGTTATTCAGTTTTTAGTGTCCCCTCGCATCGCAATTAACTACGGTAATGATCAGTGCATAGCAGGAATGCCAACGAAATCACACATCTTAAGTGCCCTCTGAAGCACGCCTAAGCACACCTCCAGTACATATTATGAGTTCAAATATAATATTGCCGAAGCGATTCACAAAAGATACCACTTGGATTTATATTACGCTAATTATTTACAATACAAATAATCGAAAAAATCTTCTCCGAACACAATTCCGCCACCCTATTCAGGGCCTGAGGTCGTCCGGCAGCTCGGTGAGCGTGTTGCGGAGGCTGTAGTCGTCGACCTCGGGCGGCCGCGGGATGAGGCGCGCGAGGCAGGCCGATATGAGGATGACCTTGAGCGGCTCCAGGATCATCTCGTTGTGCAGGAGGCCCGTGAGTGAGCGGAAGAGCCACTCCTTGGAGCGCTTGTCGCCGTACGAGAAGCCGTACAGGCAGATCACCACCGAGCACACGAGCGAGCCGGCCAGGGCAACCACCCAGCCCACCAGCTGGAACCACCAGGGCAGCAGGCCGCGGCGGCCCTCGCGCACCAGTCGCGCGTACTCCTGTAGAGAAAGCGTGCGGGCAGCTCAACGACGCTTGCTATAGCAGTAATGGGCATTCATTGAGGCATGCATTGCCTTTTATCGCTAAGTTTGATGCTGCCAATACTGCCCCAACACCCCAAATACAACTCATTTGCACCCCCCCCCCCCCCACGCACACACACACCCACACACACCCACATACACCCACCCACCCACCGTTGAGCAGTGGCCCTCTCGCAGAACATGCATTTCTGACGACCTGTGCCCGCGTCGCCGCAGCACAGCGTGGACTACCGGGCTGGGACATCCACCCACAATCTCACTCGATAAAGTAATATAAATACATTTTTGTATGGTACTCGAAACCAAAGTAGCAGGACGGCAGGGTATTTTTTAAGACGAAAGGCTTATAACTTTACGTTTCATGGGATGCGTTGTGAGGTGCAGAAAATATAAGCCCAAGCCGGGGAGCCGGGCTTATATTCTCCAAGCCGGGGAGAAAGGGAAACCGCAGGGCCGGATGGGGTTTTGGGAAAGAGGGATGGAACGCGCGTGGGGAAAGGGAAACATCAGAGCTAAAGGAGGGTAGGCCGCAGCTTCACGTGCAATACAAGGCTTCTGGTGATGGCAAACGTTACAAATGAGCATCGGATGGTGCTGTGCAGGGATGGGCGCGGCCGCCAAACTGGACAGAAATAACTATAGGCTTTCTACCTTCCCATTCTACCCGCCGCGGTGGCTCAGTGGCTAAGGCGGTGCGCTTCTGAGCACGAGGTCGCGGGTTCGATTCCCGGCCGCGGCGGCCGCTTTTCTGGTGGAGGCGAAAAGCAAAAACGCCCGTGTGTTCGAGATTTCGGCGCACGTTAAAGATCCCCAGGTGGTCAAAATAATCCGGAACCCTCCATTACGGCGCGCCTCAACGCCAGCGTTGCGTCGGCGCGTAAACCCTACAATCAATCAATACCTTCCCATTCTTATAAAGTTCTGGGCGTTCCCCATAATTTCGTCCCTATTATAGGCCGGCATTAGGATGTGAAAAACTTCATTAACCTGACTTTAAAGAAATAACATCAGCATGTAGACAAGCCCTTTACGGGCTAATTCGAAAAACGTAAAAGGGTGCTACATATCTTCAACGTAACAGAAATGCTTTTAAGTTCATTGACTGGTTGTTGACCACCACGCCGCAAAGTCGCCAAGAAAATGAATCATTTTAAGGCGAAATTTCTCAATTCGTAGCCACCCCTTATTTCAGGGGAAGTATGGACTAAAAACAATGATTGATGGGGATCCTTAAAAAGACCATGAGGACCAAATACAAGTTTGGCTCGCTTGAAAATCGCCATGTCAGATAATCTGTGAGGATTTATTTTAACGCGAACTTCGTACAATTAGGCTAGAGGATCAGTGAAACAAACAAGAGTGGCGACTGACAAACCATGCTATCGCACTGCCCATTCGACGTCGCACGAAGTAATTAGTGTGACTGGGGGCCGATAACAGAAGCTATATGACCAATGAACATTATTGTGAAATTATTTTTTCTTTATTGCCCTGGTTCCGTTTGATAGCTCTGATTGAGTGATAGCATGTAGTTAGGACTGATTAGGCATTTAATATACCCCCTATGATGTCAGTAGGAAATTTAGCGCAGCGGCAATTACATAGCGGGAAATTTGAATGTTTGTCAACAGTGATCTCTTTTTTTCTTCGCGCAAGCAATGTTCTTTTGACCAGTGCTGGAGTTACGCAAGTTTTCAAGTGATGATTTTTTAAAAATAAAACAATGCTTTGTCTTCACGATCCTCTTAAATATTCATCGGCAGTTCGTCATACTCTGCTGCTTCTAACTGGAACGGTGCAACGCAAAGATATAGAACGTGTTGTGTCTAGTAAATCAAGAAAATTACGGTTCATTTGATATTCTAGAAATATGGCCGGCAGTGGCTGACGTCGAACCGGTCATAATATTACAACAGGTGAACCACTCAAATGCCAGGGAGGCCCCGACCGATAGTAATTGCGGGTTGCTGCCGATTGGGCATCTTTATCCAGCGGTAGCTGTCTGCCAACACGTCAACGAAAACATCACGCCAAGCTAGTGCCGGCGGATGCGCGGTCTGACCTGCAGCATCTGGGTTCGGTGCTCGCTGCGCGATTCGGAGTAGTTGTGCGACAGGTTGTCCAGGTAGCTGAAGAGCGATATGCGGGGCTTGCGGTGCTCGGGCGCTGCGCTCATGGGTCGCGGCCGGCAGTTGCTGAACACGAAAATGACGAACACGCCCAGCGGCACCGTCACCAGGCTCACCTGCGCCGACAGGGGTGGAGGAAGCCTCAGGTAGCTGCACCAACCGCAAGCTGGTCTTACCGTAACGACACCACAGTGGAAAAGGTTTGGGCGTGTTGGTTCATAGCCGCACAGACAAAAAGCGCATGCAGTAATGAACAGGAGACGAGGCGAGGACCGGACAAGCGCTTGTCCTGTCCTCGCATCGTCCTCTGTTCATTACTGGGCTTGTTTTCTGGGTGGTGACGCCGGAAGATGGTTAAGGAACCATGAGCGGAATTCTTCCTGCCGCTGTTAAAGGTGCCATGAAGAATTTGTTCAGTTTTGTTTGTTCCATGAAGTGTTCCATGAATTCCTTGGAACATGTTCTATTAAGCGTTCCATGAATTTCACGGAACATGTTTCATGCTCCATGAAAGCATTTGTTCCATGAAGTAGTCTTTGTGAACTCAGTCAGTTCTGTTCTAACCATGAAATACTTTTTAACCGAGAAAGCGCAAGAAATACTAAAACTTTCAAATTTCGCGCTACAGTGACGTAATATGGGCAGATAATACGTAATAGGCGTCAATAATAAAAAACAGTTATTCGTGTGTTAACTGAACTTCAGCGCTCAGGCGATACGATCAAACGAATGTGCTTGCCCCACTACGATCGCCTAGTCACGTTTCTTGACGATGGCATAGATCGGCAGTCCCCAATCACACTAACAAAATTCTGTGACGTCATGGACAAGTCGTCGGAGCGTGGCTGGAGAATCGCCATTGATTGATATGTTTTCTTCAATATCTCGATTACTTGTATGAAATTTGCAATGAATTGGCGTAATTGTTATCAAGAAAAAGCAGTCTTTGTCTTCATGGCCCCTTTAAACACGTTGTCGCATCGACCTTTTCCAGGTAAAAGCGTAGGCGCTGTTTCCGTCCAGGTAATACAGTATCCCCGACCCAGAGCCCACGACGGGAGTGTCCGACCTGCAGGCCCAGGAGGAAGTCGTTGAGGTGTATGGGCACCTCGAAGAAGCTCAGGTGCTCCGAGGAGTCCGAGCTGGTGTCCACGTCGTGGTACATGACGTTGAACATCATGGCCGACAGGATGACGAACAGGGCGCACGTGACCCGCTGGGCGCGCGTGAACTTGGAGCTGCGGTAGCGCGCGATCACGTTGAACCACGTGTGGCCCGTGAAGAAGTGCCGCTGCAGGCGCCGCCTGCATGCAAGAGGGAGGGGGTGGGGGGGAATGTCTATTCCTCCCCGTGACGTTTCACCATTCATACCCGTTTTATCCATGCTTTCTCTTCTCCGACGTCGTGTCAACAGCCCTCGCATAAAAGCGAAGCTTTGTGTGCCTCAAATGCGCCGTAGATTGGGTAACACGAAAGCGAACTGCAGGAAAGCCAACTTTTGCACAATGGGTTTCACGAAGGGCACATGGGGATGATGAAACTTCTGAAGCGAGGAGTTGCCACTTCTGCATTACAAAGCTCGCTGTCAAGGTCCTGCCATCATCGAGTCCAGAGCAGCCTTGACGCCCAAACAAGCCGTCTGCTTTCCTGATTCGCTACTCTGAGGCGTGGGCTACAAAATCTTGAAATGACTAAGAAAACCACCCCAGAGGAGCCTCCATCCAGAGAGAGAAAGATAGCCGTGATTCCCTACATTCACGGGGTGAGCCACAGGCTCAAGAAAGTAGTAGGGCGGTCGGGTGTTGACCTCGTGTTTTCTGCTCCTGACAAATTAAGTAGCCTTTGCAGCAAAGTGAACAGTGAGAGACCAGCGACGAAAAAGTGCGCGAAGAAACATGCGAAGCCTTACGTCCAATGCCAGGGGTAGGTTATGTACGAAATACCACTGTCTTGTAGGCGGTTGTACGTGGGACAAACGGGGCGCTGCCTCAACGATTGTCTTCGGGAGCACGCGTGCGACGTAAGAAACGCCACAGGTAGCACACTCGCTGTACACGTTGCCAAATGCCCAGGCTGCTCGCCTCTGTTCGAGAAAAGCCACGTGCTGGGGCGATACCGGGACCTGATTCGACGAGATATTAGAGAAGCCTGAAACATGCATGCCCGGAGACAGGATTGCGTCAGCGCTCCCTCCATTGCTCTAACGGGGAAAGGTAAGTAGGGTTGTGGTACAAGGCATGATAGTTGCTACGAATGTGCTAGTAATGCAGATTACTGTACCTTTTATAGAACTGGTTGTATTTTGTCTTCTTTAGCTGTTATATCTTTCCTAAAGAAGCATATCACGTCTTTTTTCTTTTCGTATTTATTGCCCGTTCAGTGACAATAAACTCAGTTGTTAGTCAACGCCCTGTCTGTGTGCCCTTTCTGTAGCCCTGCTTCCCGTGCTGTTTCATAACTCAGTTATGTACCAACAGGCCCGCCTTCAATCCGTGTTGCAGTTTATTAAAACTTTAAAACGTCGCTGCAGACACTTCCCGACAATGACGGGACGCTATATGCCATTTCAGGCGGCATCAAGCGCTCCTTTAATAAGCGCTCCTCTCGGTGCGTGTACCTGAAGAGCGTCCAGAAGTCCGCCTGCTGCTGCCCGTCGGCGGGCCGGAAGCTGAAGCCGCGCGGTTCCTCTTCCTCGGACGAGGGCTGCAGCCACTGCTCGACGAAGAACACCCAGACCAAGTCCTCGAGCATGTCCTGCACCACCACCGTGTGCAGGAACCACGCGGGCCGCGGCCCACGCGCCTCCAGCGTGAACACCACCTGCATGCGTGGTTACGAGGAGAAAGGGTGGTGACATGGAGCCCCGCCTGTTGCAATCGCGGACCTGCAATAACGCGTGCCTATACGTTACGCTATATGATGCACTCGGCACTGCGAGGGAAAACTGTAACGTCATGGTTGCTTTAGTCGGGCTGTTCTACACATCGACGAGAAATCACATTATGACGTGGTTTAAGCGCTAGAAAAAGACGCACGTAAGAAAGGTGACAGGACAGGGTGCCTTTTTTAGCGCTTAAAGCAGGTCAACAAGTATCTGTCAACCTGCCCAGCAACAAGTTCTTCACAAGAACTCTGAGTTAAACTCCGTTTATTAAGTCGAACAGACGACTTAGTGGGCCAGAGTTATAAGATACAGTAATAGTAGACGTTAGGCGGTCTAACAGGCACAGCCTTTGGCGGCGGCTGATTTGCAAGGACGACTAGGATAAGTTTGTGGCCACTCCCCCAATCGACCGTCACACTCGTGGACCGCATTCCAACGCTTGTCGCTCAAGCAGCATTCGGCGGCTACGTGCAACTCGCGCACATGCGGCTTGCCTCTGTGATCTCTCCCAGTGCGCGTTCCGTGGTGGCCAGGAAGTAGTCTTCCGACTTGCGCTGCAGTGTGCCCGGGTTCACGTTCTCGTCCTTTAGCAGGAAGGTGCGCGACGAACCCTCGGAACCCACCAGCTGCAGCAAAACCTGCGCGCACGCACGCACGCACAAAATCGGGATCCTGGCTCGTTCACAATGCGGCCTGCCGCTAGGAGGTATTACACCCCCAGCTCGAATCGCACGTTTAGAGCTTTGGAATAAACGAGATTTGGAACGTTTTTTTTTTCTTTACGATATTGGCGCACATTTTTAGAAATCTTCATCCGTTCCTGCCAAGTCAGAACAACGTCCAAGTGCGCCACGACGTGCGTTATCCGGAAACTCAAACTCCGGGAATTTAAAGTCACTTTTAAGCTCGCTCATCCCTGTCCAAACGAATGATAATGAAACAATTCGAATGGATTATCGACTTTTGGTGTTAGTAATATTGTAAATCCAGGGCTGGCTGCCCCCTCGTGATGGTTACGGATCAACTACCAAAAGCGGATTGCAAGAACAGACTAAAACTATGAAATAGGAACTGAGGTTATGAGGCTCTGAAAAATATTTACGGACCATCGTTCTTGACAGTATCCCTACGCGGTGTATACGAAGCACAGCGTGAGATTTTGGGAAGGTATTGCTAATACCGTTTAGTCTTGGAAGAAGTGGCGCTTCATCCCAATTTTTATAAAAGGAAACCACCTCTTCGGCATTGTAATGGTAATACACCATGCTTACACCTGTAGCGCAATGATAGCTCAATTACTTGGACCTGTGCTGTGCACTGTAGGCATAGGCAGTCAAGTATGATGGAAACATATTTAGGCCTCGACTAAAAGCACAAATACTGGTAAAGAATTGCCGGACGCGCGACACTCCTTGTTTCTGCACTCTGTCGGTTACTTGTAGCATGAGGTTGCTAGCGGGTTACCAGAGGCGGCGCATGCCACCCAGCTTTATTAAACCGGTGCAAACAAAGAAGACTTCTGTCGCGTTGTTAGTGCACCGAGCTTACTGTAAAAGTAGCTTTCGGGAAGCTAGCTTTCCGAAGTACATCTATAGGTAAAACTGCAGCGAAATGCAGCGGTACTGCTCGCTGGCGCAGCAGCCGGACAGCGGGAGTGGCTATACCTTGCTGGTGGTGCCGGCGTTCCTGCGGAAGCCCGTAATGATGGTGACGATGTAGGGCTGCTGGTCGGTGGGCAGGTTCTGCTGCAGGTCGGTGACCGTGTTGTACACCTCGTCCCGCTGGTCCGCTCGGCGCGCCCACAGCAGCACGGCGCCGTACAGCAGCCACAGCGCCAGAACGCAGCTGCTCACCAGCAAATGGCGCTCGCGGACGCCGCGCGACACCTGCGCCACGCATTTAGTCGTGAGACGGCCACTGCTGACGCGCTTGTTCCTCTATTACGCCTTAATTCTTATCTTATAAACGAGCCTAAGCAAACCCCAAGCGCTCTTTTCAATCCACAGTGCGCGCGGGGTGAAGACCCAGTCCCATATGAACCGTTTTGCCTGGCACTGCGCGGCCCATTTTCAAGTCTGCCCTTATGACTAAACTCACCGAATAAAGCATGCATGTACTGCTAGACACCTCGTGTGTGCAAAGGTAAACTGAACATTCTTCTACGAAGGCCTTCCTTGCCGAAGTATACTTCGTCACTTGTACACAATATTTTCGCGTGTTAACAGGCTCAGCCCTCTAAGCACTGGGTCTGTTTCGCCCTGGTCGACAAATTCAAGACGAAGTGCCAAAAAGCGGGTCACCTTCCGCCAGGTGATCTCGTTGGGCGCCACCCAGTGGGCCCCCGAGAACCACGAGAGGTGGGTGCAGCGGCAGTGCAGCACGTGGGCCGACGAGTCCAGCTCGGCCGCGCACCCGCGCCCCGACCAGGCGGGCCGCCGCCAGCTGCGGCACGCCACCAGGGCCGTCCAGAGCCGGTAGCGAATGCGCTCGGGGTCGGCGGGCCTGAGGGCGCCCACGCCCCACTCCAGCTTCAGCCGCACGGCCACGAACAGGGGCCGGGCGCCCAGGGCTAGCCGGGGCACCAGGGTCCGGTTGCCGCGCCAATCCGGGCCAGGGCTGCGCAGCAGCTCCACGTCCGTGGGCTCGCGGCCGGCGCTGAACGTCACCTGCTCGAGGAGCGAGAGGAGAGCGTTCTCATGCTCCTGCCAGTTTCACGAAGCCGACTGTTACGTCGCAAAAGGCTTCCAGCAGCGTCGCCTTAACGGCGCCATGAAGACAAAATAGAACTTTGGTTCATTAAAAAGTCTTCTTCGTCCGGATAACAACGACACCAACCAATCTTACCGCGAACTTCAAAAAGTAATCGTGTTAATATAGAAAACAGACTAACTGCAGACTCCCCAGCCATTTTTCGGAGATTTCAGTGTGACGTCACAGAATGTTATCTGCGATTTGCGGCCGCCGAGCTAAGCCATAACCACGAAACATGACTGCGCGATTACAGTGGGGCCTCTAGTTTCGTTTAATCGTATCACTTGTGTGCTAGCGTGCCGTTAACACTCTGACAATTATGTTTGTAGTTCTGGCCCATATTACGTGACCTCTGTAGCCCGAAATTCGAGTTTTTCTATGTTTCATGCATTTCAGCGGTTAAAAAACGCATTTCGTGCCGGAATGGCGCTGAGTGCGTTACCAAAGGCAAGTTCTTTCAAACTGAATGAAGTTAATCACTAAGGTATAAGCTTGGGTGTGTTGATACAACATCCCTAAACAGCGCAAGAAAGATAAGGTCGAGCGAGACGTAAACGGAACACAGCACAGACCAGGGAGCATGGTTTAAGTGAGTAACATTGAAAGTGGCCCCTTGTAGAAGAAATGAACAATCTCCCTGTTTGGGTATGTGTGTTTCTGAACACTGGGTCTGAGAAGAAGAAGAGGCTGAGGTGCTACCACGGCAGCTCTGGTTGTGCGTCAGCTTCGGTGCCGTCTGTAGGCTTTTTGCGTGTGTTGGAACAACATCCTTGGAACAGCAGACCGCTTGCTTCGTTGTACTGGCGTCACTTCCGGGACGGATATGACGTCAGCGAAATCTTCTTGAATCCCGGAATAAAACACCTTCGTGTTAAAAAAAAAAAAGACGCGGACGAGATGTAAACGGGACACAAGGGACCCTTTTCTTCCACAAAAGGCCCTTTCAATGTCCCTCTCTTAAACCATGCTCCTTGGTCTGCAGTGTCCCATTAACGTCTCGTCCGCATCATTTTTGCGCTGTTCTAAAGATGAAGAAGCTTGTATTTTGTCTTCATGGCCCCTTTAAGACGAGCATCCATACTGCTTGATTCTAAGCACTGCACTTTTCAAAACACGTGTCTGCTTCCAGAAGGAGCCCACCCACACATTTCTATTCTTCTCACCAAAAGAAGCAATTCAATACGTATAGGTAGTGTTACGATACACCGAAAGTTGAGCATAGCTCCGGGAATCACGGGCGCACTTGAACTCAACTACCCCTTCTGGCCGCAGAGACAATTAAAAATCGGTGCAAGAGAACCGGCGCGGATTCGCCTAGGTAGGCGTTGCCAACGGAAGCCGTATCACAACTTATGGTACGCGCAAGCCGCGGTCTCTTAGAAGGCGGGTCTCGCAAGAAAACAAGGTCCCATTTCCACTTATGTAGCTGAACGTACAGGGACATATTCCCATGGAAATCTCCACGTTTCCGCGAGTGTCGTGCACGCCAAGTGTATAGCGCGTTGAAACTGCAGAGTTGGTGCTTCGACAACATGGTTTCAACTGGGCAACAGAGGCAATGGACGAAAGCGAAGGATAAACAGGACCATAACACAGGACCGCAGCGCTGCACTGTGGTCCTGTCGTACCATCTCTTTCGTCTGGCGTCTTGTTTCGCACAGTTGAAGCCACGATGTAACAGCGCTGCCTGCAGTGGCACAGACCAACGGTTGCTAGATGCCAAGGTCGCGTCAGTACAAGAGTGATTGCTGCACCTGCAGAAGATCGATGGGTCTTTCGGGCTCCAAGTGCACGAGGAGGTCGAAGCCGGCCGCTGCCGCCGGCACGTCGAGTCTGTGTAGCGTGACGAGACCTCGGGTGGCGTGGGCCCGGCTCGCGGGCGCGTCCCGCTCGGGGTTCAGCTTCCGCAGGAAGAGCTCCACCACTGAGGCGTCGGAGCGGCCGTCCGAACGCTTCACCATCACGAATTGCGTGTTCAGCAGCGTGTCGTCAGCGCACGGGAACGGGCTGGTGTCCATCACGAGGCACCTGCAACACCGCGCGGGCACGGGTGATAATCTACAGTATGTATACTCAGTTAAGAAACCAGGCGGGTTGGTTTAGGGAATGGGCCAGAATGACTAAGAAGCGAACGAACTCAGCGAGACCTTAGTGGGCTAGTTGGTGAGTAGTTCCCGTGGTTTGATGCGCAACGAAAAATACGGATGGTGAACACAAAATAAACAAGGCAGGTGCTAATTTCCAACTTATTTTATTGCATTTGACATGGGGTTGTATTCCCGGATATCCTGTAGAAATTGAAGAGAAGGCACAACTGTAACGGTGTAACAATACACACGTGATGACGTGTTCACACGGACAAAGTTACAAGATGTTCACAAAGCTTCTTCCAGAAAGCCTATTTCGTTGCCGTATAGTGTAGCGTAACTGAGGTATCACTCACACTTGCGGCTTCTTTTTTCTTGATATGGTACACTTCAACCAATTCTTTTGCAGCCGGGGAAACACGTTATAACGGGTGCGTTTGTTGCACCCTTATTGTTTTCCCGTCTCCTCCATTTCTACACGATTGCAGGGAATATAAGCTCATGCCAAATGCAAAAAAAATTAGCCCGAAGTTAGCGCCTCTCCTGTCCACTGAATGTTCGCCGTTTCAGTTTTCGTTGCGCATCAAAATGTGGGAAGCAAAAGGAAGCTGAAAAAAGTGCGGGCCAATCCACCCTGTGCAGGTGGTTGCGAAGAGAAATTTTATACACCTCCTACCACGGGTGACTACGGCCCGCATGCTTTAATCACAGGTTACACTGTATCTGTAACACGTTCTTTATTATTTAGCTTCAGGACCACGTTAAGAATGACCTTATTATCGGTGTGATACACACTCAGACTTTGGGTTTTCACCGCAGTCATATTTTATAGGTGCTCCGCAGCTGCGTAACACCTGGGGGTCGACTGCGAAGAACACAACTGAAACTGTTTCTGGTTTGTTATGTACGAATCGATCGTTAGCTGTCTACTGCCTATCCGAAACGCAAGTAATCCATAGATAGGCGGCAGAGACACAGAAGAAGGGAGATGCTACGCGTTGGTGTGAGCTTCCTGTAATTTTTACTTTAAGATGCCGCGAAGATACGCTACAGCTCCGTTAACTGAAAGCGATTTGCCGCTGGACCCGTTTGCTTAGGCGCAGCGGCCCGAAAGGGAGAAGGACTGCACCTGGCAGAGGAAGGCGGTTGCAGGGTGACGACACTGGCGTTGGGCAGCCCCAGTGTGGTGGCCCGCTCTCGGGGTCGGAACCCGCGCACGCAGACCCCGTAGCCGGACAGGTAGAGCGACAGAGTGTCTTGCACCGATGGGGCCAGGAAGCGCTGAACTTCGTCCAGCGTCGACAGCAGCGCCCTGCTTGGAAGTGTAGGCAGGCAAGGACGTTTAGCCTCGTGTATGTTTCTTATCATTACTTAAAAAAAAAATGTTTGTAAAGAGCGAACGCAGACTTGTACCCGGAACCTAATCGAAGCCTTTTAAGATTCCGTCTTTGCAGAGATGGGAAACCTCGTGAGGCTGCCTTGTAACGAACCTCGTCGTCATTGAGGTTAAAGGCGTGGTGGGAATGGTGGTTGTCACTTTCACTGAGTTCATCTTGACTTTGAGACGAAAGTCAAAGACCAAGAAACATGTAGTATTTAGCGTATGCCCAAATCAAACACATCTTTCAAACTCACGTATAACAAGTATTAAGTATGTAACTCATTGATCACCTCTGGAATCTTTGTGCACGCCCGCCGCTCTTGCTGCTTGCGTTTTCATTCCGCCAATATTTCGCTCATTTGGACGATACTCACAAACTCCCACTCACCACCGCGAACTTCCGGTGCAGCGAAATGTTGCCTCACTTTTTTGCCAATACATTCAGGAGCGTACTGCCAATAATGTCTGGTAATGTTGCCACCTAGTGCTAGACATACAAGTTATCATTTGCACATGTACGGTGTGCATCGTTTCTAAAGAAATTTTCCAGCTCTCGGGATCATCTGGGAAGACCAATTTATGAGCTTGACGTTGGTAAGAGGTCTACTTTGAAGCGAATTTTCTGCATTTCATCGTAGAATCTAAGGTTGCCCAACTGGCCCTAAAGTTCTTTGGTTAGGGTGAGTGGTAATTTGATTCTGAGGTCAGTCAAACGAAGGAAAGCCTTCTGCCCACTTCTGCCGTTATGTAAGCTTATTACCTAGCCCCATCAAGCACGCGAAAAGGAAACGCAGTTTATTTTAGGCACAGTTCTGCATGATGATCTGAAAACAAAGCACAGAAGCACCCAGATATGCAGCTTCACCATTTTCACTGAACATCCCTGCAGGTTAGATAATAAAAGCCCGAAACTGGTGGTTGGACCGCGTGGTAATAATGGCTGTCGATCAAGGTGCAATACTATCCTGTTTCGTTAAATTTCGTTTCGTTAAACACGTTTCGTTAATGTTTCGTTAAACACGCATCTTTATTGCGGTTGGTACAGTACCCATTTGGACCGCATAATTAATAACTGTGAGCTCATGCACCTTACTGGGTCCATGACGGCAAAATAGAAATATGGTTCATTAAAAAGATGTGGTGATGATAATGATGATACCATATCATCGCAAATAACTTCTAACGCATAAAAAACCGAATAATAAAAAGACCCTGCAACACTTTCGATAAGCGCTTTCACTCTTTCCTTCGCGTCTGGAACCACCACGAAAGCTATAGTTATCGCCAGCACGGAGCGGCACTGCGTGATTCGCTCGTCGCACCAGATACGCCTTCCGTTTCTGCTTCGATTTTGTGGCTTTATATTTAAAGTTTCTATCGAAAAGCGTTCATCGCTGCAACTGAAGGAAAACCGGCCAGAAGCCGCTACATGGCCTTAACGACGTAATTTGAGCCGTCGAAGAACGTCAAGACTGGGAAAGAGAGAGAAATCTTTTGAACGAGTTTACAAGTTATCTGATCGGCATAGAGAAGTAATTTTTGGCTGAGGTACTTTGCGACCCCCTAATCTAAGCACTAGGTGTGTTGGGTGATTACGCTCTGCAAGCATTTAACATTTCAATTAAAAAAAGTTGAAGAAAGTGTTGCAGGGTCCCTTTAAAAAAAGATACGAAGCAGTGACAACTCCACAACTGCTTCCCGGGAATTTGTCTGTGACGTCACAGAATACTGCTTGTGCAATTGGCGGCCGCTGCCGCCCTAAGCCACCGCCAAAAACATGACTTGGTGATTGTAGTGGGGCCAGCCTGCGATACTTATGTAGTAGAGACTTGGTTCTATACCTTGCCCATCTCACACTCCGTAGAGGAACCAGTAGTTCCATTTTATCGTGTCACGAGTGTTAACGTGCAGTTAACACACTGATAATTGTATTTAATGTTCGCGCATATTACGTCACTCCATTCAATTTCATTTCATTTTTATTTCCTTAAGAATCCCACTAGCGGTCATTACGTAAGGGGTGTTTACACGAGAAAAAGTACATTGAACGCATAAGTTCTGGTAACAAAGGTGGATTTTAACACTAGCTACGGAGGTTGATGAGCAGGTGGTTGAAACAATGGAGCAGGAAAGGTCGTTTCAATCTTTTCCTGCCCATTTCATGGGCAGGAACGACCTGGAAGAATCTTCCTGCCAATATTACGTCACTGTAGCATCAAGTTTAATACTGTTTTTTTCTGTTTTCTATCGTTTTTTTTTGTTACAAAAGCGTATTTCGTGGCCGGAACGGAGCTGAGTGAGTTAGAAAAGGCCAGTTCTTTCAAACGTAATAAATACGTATTTTGTTTTTATGGCACCCTTAAAATGTTTCGTTCCTTCAACCAAGAAGGCCGAGTAGTTAGACTTAAAATCCGCAGTAAGCAATAAAGCGAGGCTCAGTTTTACCTTTGCGTGATAGCTACGGCTCAGGGTTTCAAACGTATACTATACGCCTTTCCGGAAAATCCGAAGCCTGCGCCGTGAGGGTAAGCGTGCAGACCTGGAGACAGCCCTTGCGGGGCCCCGGTGGCAGGAGGACTGCCCGCTGGCCCTGAGCGCGTTCCGGTGCAGCGTGGCGACGGCGCGCAGTAGGGCCACCGAGGCGGCCAGCCGGGGTTCCTGCGGTGCCCTGAGAAGACCCCGCGAGCGAAGGCCGTCCGCCCAGCGAGACGCCAGCCGCGACACCCGCAGCTGCCGGTCCGGCGACAGCCCTGTGCGGATGGGAAATTGATGAAGACGGGGCGCGCAAAGGAACTCCGGTAATCTAAGTAACTACATAGTTGCCTCTCTGTTTCGACTTGGTGAACCTGCATTGCTTACTAAGGAGCTTTGCGGGTGGTCGTGAAATTTCGCCTTACGACGGCGCATAGCTGTGAGACCAGGGGTGCATGATTGGTTCATAAGGCTTTGTTCTCATTACGACCTAATTTAATTTTCACAATATCTGGTGACTGCGTATAGAACCTGCAAAGAAATAATCTTGTGAGCAATGCGGGTAAAACAGGTCGACTAAGTAAAATTTTCATGCATGGATGTTTGTGAGCTTTATTATTTCATTAGCAGCTAGAACAAGCGAAATAGTGTTCAGGTATCCATGATGATTGCCCTGTTTATTTCTGACTTTATGACACGCTCTGTTTATCACTCCCCAAAAGGGAGATTTGGGGCAAGTTTTGGTCACGTTGGGACTCTCTATATATAAACGCTACGATTTATATGACACCACTGGATTGCAAATACTTTAGTAGCACGGTGCACAACCATCCAGATTCTGATATCGGCGCTCCACCAACCTGGAATACCTCGGGAGTAGTTATTCCTGTTACATTCGGGAAGGCGTCCCCGAATCGGGCTTCGTCGCTTCCGTCATACGTGTGGTAGCGTGGGGGTGAGCGGCCAGCAAAAGTTGCTGCCTTGGTTATGACATGAAGCCGAAGGCAAACTTAACTGGTTTTGCTGCATGGCGAGAGATGAGCCGAAGCAATACAGGAACAGACCCTTCTGGGCGATGTTACAGCAATGCTCGAACTGAGCGACAGCATATATTCGCTGCTGCCAAACGAATTGGGCTGTCCACCAAGAGGGCGGGTTTTGTACTCAGTAGCCGTAATGGCTGCGTGGCTTTCACAATGCTTCTGTGCACACGGGCTGAAAATAGTACACACCCACACAGGACGCTCTTTCCCAAGTTCATGAAAGCCGGCACTAGTGGCGCTCGTGAGTCATAGGGAGGAGAGGAGATCTCGGCTGCCGCGTCCGCTTCACCGGGGGCAAGTCTCAACACGCAGAACCATATGCAGACGCCAAAGTTTAGTAACCGACAGCGAGGCTCTCGCGCGCCGCCCGTTCTCCGGCAAGCTATAACCCGTCCGAGGCAGCTTTTTAGATGCGAAGCAGCTTATGGTGGAGCCTGTTCCCTCCGCCGTTGTGTGGGCGCCGTTGTGCGGCGTCCACACCCCCACTGCGCATGCCTGGCCAGGCACCGCTGATGATGATTGTGGCAGGATGCCCCAAGAGATAAACCATCACGAGATAGCTTCGCGTTCAACCACCGTCGTCATCTTCCTGTAGGGGAACCCTGGGTAGTATGCGAGGCATTCCTCCTCTCCTCTCCGAAGCTCCTCTCCTCTCCGGGATTGCGCAACGAATGGCAACACCTGCGGCTTCGCACGCGATAATGAGAAGCAGCTTAGGATTAGAGACGCGACAGTAGCCGCTGCATACTCCGCTGGGGGCGCCACTGTAGCTCTGCGGTATAAATGACGCGCGCCCGCGCTCCGCTCCCCTCATTCTCCTCCCGCAACGCCGCGATCGAACTGAAAAGTAATGGGAATTTGAGTAGACCCCATGGCTGCTTCGCATACTACTCAGGGTTCCCCTACGGGAAGATGGCGAAATTTTTTAGCACCGTAGCACTCAGCAACTTGCAGAGCGCGAGAACATGGTAGCGGCGCACGGAATCGTAACACTCCCCACCTTATCCCAGGTAGATTAACCGAAGAGAATGAAATTGGCAGAGGAGGTTAACTATCACCCGAACAGTCATCGTCAGATTGTTGAACTCAAGTGATGTCAGTTCTTCGGCTGAAAAAGCATAAAAGAACATATCCTCGTGGACGTGAGAATATATGTATTGCTGACTACAAGCAAAAACTTGTGCGTTCGTACTAAGTTACTCGCAGCATTCCCATCGTCAGCGCCGTTGTCACCGTGGCTCAGTCCTCGCCAGGGATAGTGTTTGGTCGAGTATGGCACTATCTCCGGCGCCATTTTTTCCACTCTGGCGCGAGGACAATTTTTTTTTTTGGGGGGGGGGGGGGACCAAACTTTCCGGGAACATATTTTCCAGGATCATATTCTCTGTCCGGGACCAGTTTTTCTCAGGGCTATTTTTTTTTGTTTTACTGGCTCCCGCCACTTCATCCATCTAGTATTAATTACCTATCCTTCCTCAGCTTGTAAATTCTGCCAGGCCAGAGCTGACCTCGACCACATCCTGCGGGGCTGTGTTCAACACCTCCCGCCCATATCTTTCAACATTAATTGCAAGCAGCAGGGGGAGGCTGCCTTGCACAGCCCAGCGCCTGACTTCGAGGGCAATATCCTGGACTGGGCCGAAATGCTAGCGCAGGCCTAACCAGCACGCGATCTCCTCTCTTCCCTCTGTCCCTTCCAATTGCTCACTCACTCCTCGCGGGTCCCCGCTCCCCTAATGTAGGGAATGGAACGAGTATCGGAATCCGAAACCCTTTGCTCGCGAGAGACAGGATCGGATGGCGGTGCATCTATAACGACGCGTCATTTTCTCTCGAGCACGAGAGAGGGGCTTGCCTGCGAGCGCGAACCCCAGCGCGTGCAGGGCCTCGGCGCCGTGCTCGAGGTGCAGGGGTGTCCTCATGCGGGCCCTGTCCAGCAGCGGCAGGAGCAGCGCTGCCGTGCCGGCCGCCGACTGGCCGCACGCATAGGCGTAGCTGGCTGCCACGGCCACCAGGGACAGCGTCGGGTGGAGGGGCTCTCCCTCGGGAAGTTGGCCGGCGGGGGTGGCAACCTGCGCGGAACACCACGTGGACAGCGATGTCACGGCAACCCCGGACGACCCTGATCTCCTCAACTGGCATGAACTGCCCTTTAAAAGACCTTTCCGGAAACTCTCGAGGTGAATCATCGGTAAATTCGTAATTAAGCCGTCCTACTATATACTCTGACACTCTTAAAGTTGGCTTCACCACTGTACAACAAACGTATTTATAAAAATACACTTTTTCAGGGGAAAAATATCAGTGCCCTCTTATCCTGGTATGAAGGATGACCTGCGAAGGGCTGGGCGCAGTGCAAGGAGTGCACGAAACCACGTTTGTTTGTAATTTGCGATTGACTCATACTTCCCAGCCAATTAGCCGAATGAAACTTGGAAAGATTACCATTTTGTACTAGGGGACAAACATGGAGCTGTCTGTTTTCCTTCCCGCGTCGTAGACATCTTACTGTCTGTGTAACGCACCAACCCCAGCCCCTCGACCCCAGAGGACAGCAGTCAGGTCGCATAGGGACGTGTGACGTCCACGTTGATATTTCCCCGCAGGAAGACGGGCGTGTCAACGGTAATCGCATGAACCCTGCCTCCCTTCCAGCCCTCCCCCTTCTAGGAATGCACACACAAAACGGCAGGGTTGACATAGACTACACGCGTGAAGAGCGAAAGAGGCGGCAGCGGGGGAGAGCGGTATAAAGTGGATATGTAAGCACACTCCCTTCAGAGTTGGCCATGCTTCACTGCGCAACACACAAAATGGGAACGCCAACAAAACCCAAGCCTACTCGGATGTGCCTAACGTCAGCTTCACCTCTGAACAGAAATGCCTTGCTAAGAAGACGTTTTTTTTTTTTTTTTTTTTTTTCGAGGGGCAATATAAAACTTTAGAATCAGAGGCCCTAAGCCAAGCATGTTTTTATTGATGAACTTTCCTCTACGCTCAACAAAAGTCCCAGAGTTTTTGTTCCACAAGCCAAATGTTCGTTCAACACAAGCTCGAGAACTGGGAGGATTAGACATATACAAATTCGCGGTATCATGAAGTGTGATACCAAACTATGAAGGCCCCTGCGTTAAATTTTAATGTAACCCTATGGTGCGTGCACACCAAACCATCTTCTAAGTCAGCCCCAATACCACGCACAACAAATGCATTGCTCATCGAGAAGACACATGAATGCATCAAGACCGTTTTTAGGGACAATATTGCCGCGAACCATGTACGGGTTTGTTTATTTATTGTTTGTTTTTAATGCCCGGCCGCGCCCGGCTCTGTTATCTGTGTCCCATGCGAAGCGCGTGTTCCATTCTTTATTTTTATGCCGCACGGGCTATCTCATTCAGATAAGCAGAGTGTTTCGCCCTAACGCCGCTAGCCCAGAATAATCTTCTGTGATCTACAATGTTCTGGATGCGAATCGACGGTTCCAGAAACTCTCGCGCCGAAAGATAAAAGCCTGCACAGCAGACGCCGCGGCATCCGATTCTGCGACGCTCGCCGACGCACGTACGTCACTTTGTTGACCGCTGCTTCGCCGCCTCTGTATTCTTTTCAGTTGTTAGGGGAGCACAAGTTCGCTCCAATAAACTTGTTTCTTTTCCAAACAACTGCGTCGTCCTTGGCTTCGTGACAATATATAGGTGGCTCGACATGAAAATATGAATGTCATAGAGCCTTTGCATTAATAGCATTTGCAAACGCGGCGAAATGCTGACACATTAAGCAGGCGGAGCGAACGAGCGGACGGAGCGGGCTGGCGGGCAGGCTGGTTTCCCCATTGAAAAAGGGAAATTTGGGCCAGTTGGTTTGGAATCATGATTTAACAGCGCAGCGAACGAGACGGGGAGCAGAAAACAGCGCTCACCCCGTGTGTTTCTGCTCCTTGTCTTGTTCCTTGCGCTGTTAAATCATGATTCGCCGTTGATACCACAAGCAAATGATTAGGCATTTAAAACAGCCGCATAAGTTTTCTCACTACAGTGAACAATGAGGGAGATGTAGCCTAAGATGGGCTGATCGGGTCACTTTCTTAATGCGCCACTGTTAATGCTTCTGTTAATCTGCCACCAGAATTGGGAAAACGGAGGCAAAAAATGGATCCAAACGCGACCATTATGCGGCAATGGTTACACAAGAATTTCCATGGCGATACAGTGATCGACACGCATTCAGTACGGCGTTAGCTTTGCCCTTGATTGCCCAAGCACGTGCTTACTTTACGAGCGCATGTATCGTTTAGCGTTGCATTCTTGGAAGCTCGCAGTTGTAGAAAGCGAGCAGATATTTTTTTTTCAACGCGTTTGTCTTCATTTTGAGTTTACCTGCGATTGGGTGTTCCGGAAGTGCCGCGTACAGTATCCCCAGAAGAATCCTAGAGAACCGGACCGCTACTGAAGAGTTGTGAACGCGAAATCATTAACCTCCAATCGAACGCCGCTGAATGCTCTTCCGAGTTTTCAGAATTAGGAGCTATGTTTCAGAGTTTCTCGATTAAATTAGTGCGGGGCACTTTTTACAGTTTCTACGTTAGCGCTTTGGCCGAAGACCTAATCACCTGGACGATGTTGCTGAAAAGTCTGCTGCCACGCAAAGCGGCCTGGCTCGCTTGTAACTGTTGCGCCGCTGGGCGAGGCGCCCCCTTACCCCCGCAATATCCGCTTTTGATGTGGCTCTGTGCATGCCAAGACGGTGCCTAGCAACGCATATTTTTTGTTGTAATATTGCGGAGCACGTGCTTCGGAACGCGGTGCAGTCACGTGGGTTTAGGAGACGCTTCGCTGACACAGACGCCGCGAACACCTGCTTCCCCGCTAAATGAGCCATTTTATTGCTATAGCAGCAGAACACGAGCCTAGTTTCATCGCGCAGCGTCAGACGTTCAACGTAACAGGGTCAAGCACCGTGGGCTTGCTCGGCAGGGAACAAACGCCGATCATTATCCCCCCAGAGTGCATATCCCGTGCATGCCTGAGAACGCCGGAGTCTGACATTTAGAGCCCTGTAAAAGCCGCGAGGTGTGTTGAGACATGTGTACGTGAGTGGAAGGAATGCGCACCAGCTGGGCGAGCGGTTCGCACTGTCGCGGTGGCCCCACGGCGACTTCGGCGACCAGCGAGTGGGCGCCCTGCACGCGAACCTGGACCCTGTAGCCGCGCTCGGGGTCACCCATGGGCAGCTTGACGCGGTATGCGCCCGGACCCGGAAGCACGTGCACCAGTCGCCCCTGCGAAAAGAAAACAGTCATGTGCCCATTTAAGCCACTCGTGATGCCGGTGTTTGTTTCCATTGATGCAGCCGCTATAATAAAATGATTACATTTGATGTGGGCAACGATGATTTGCCAGTGTGTTGTTGTAATTGTGGTGATGGTAGAGTTACCGTGTGGTTCGATGCTTGTGAGGATCAATGGAGAAAATGAAGGTTCGGAATGGGAATTTTGGTTGGGGGCATGACCAGATAACTGTGCTTATTGTTGGGGTACGCCTAGCAGTCAGGCATCGTTCAGAAGGTTCTTGATGAAGCGTTGGAGAACCCCTGCGATAGGAGTGGATGCGGATGACCGGTTGTAAAGTCTACTGGTCGGGATGCTTTAGGATACACTGCGCTTACGCTTGCAATGTCGCCATGCAAGTCAAGCGATCCACTGGCATCCGAGTTATTCATATTTACCCAGTATACATGTGTAAGTGTTCTGGGCGAGTAACGCGTTTACATGCACTGACTCTGTAAAAACAACCTTTTGTGAATGGCATACAGACCGTTCCCTCGAGTATTAAAAAATGCATAAGAGAACGCGACTTGCAAACCTTAACAAATCACTCAGTATGCATTTAGCTACAAGTATTGGCAACAAACAATACTACTTGTACTAATACTAATACCGCTATCACTGCTGCTACTATTATTACTAACAGATTATCGTAACAATAAGGTGAATACATTTGAATGAAGTATGCAGAGTCTCCGTTTACCTGCAGGCCAAAACGCTTACCTAATCATATGCCCCACAATGACTTGACTGCAGTCATATTGCTGTCGCTGCCACCCAACTACCCTATACCTTAGATGGGAAAT
Organism: Haemaphysalis longicornis; assembly: GCF_048455015.1. Lineage (NCBI taxonomy): Eukaryota > Metazoa > Arthropoda > Arachnida > Ixodida > Ixodidae > Haemaphysalis > Haemaphysalis longicornis. The sequence goes on along the minus strand of NW_027526422.1, from coordinate 30,026,288 downwards.
AAGTCAGTTATGGACGCGTGTAAAAATGAGTGGGAAAGCCTTCCAGAAGATGGCTGGGGGTCCCCCAAATTTTGGGCTAGTGACCAGAATATCGTTATGCATGAAAAATCGCGATATGGATGATTTATATCAATTCTAGCCTTCAAGTTCTGAAAATCAGAGTCACACAGAATATAATTTGAACACGTTTATTCACCGAGGAACAACACAGGGAAGACCTCTTACCACGACCTGAAGCCTCGGACAAGACTTGGGGAAGTGGGATGGGAAGGAATGGGTGGAAGGAAATCAATGTAGAAAAGATAGGCAACTAAAGCGGCCCTGAATGCCTACTTCTCAAGTGTAGTCGAGCAGAGCGCCAATTGCGTGCTTTCTGTTAGGCTTAGTTTAGCTTGATCTTAGTAAGGCTTAGTTAGGCTTAGTTTCCATCTTATTTAGGCTAGAAGTCAGGCTTATTCAGTTCTGTTGGGCTAGTTCTTCAGTAACCCTGCAACTTGTCGTTCCCATCATCCACCCGCGATCCCTTACCCCCCCCCCCCCCCCCCCCCCCCTGTTAAGTTTCCCGCGAACGTATGAACGTGCATTGTGTGCAAAAGGCGGCTTCTCACGCCATAAAATTTAACACTACGCCTTGGTTCGTGCCCTACCTAGCGACTAAGCGTGCATGTGGTACAGTCGCCAGCAAAAGTTTGCGGGATGTGCAGTGCGTGGCCGAGCGGCGCAAAACTGCATTGCTGCGCCATCTGCAGCCAGCGAGCGCCGGGTCGAGGCTCAAGGAGCTGGCGTGCGAGGCGCGTTTTGCGCATGCCTGGCCTTTATTTGTTACCGGGCATCTCTCATTTTTCGCTTGCCCGTGACATGCTTTTGATATTCGCGGCAGCCGCGGCGGCGCCGCGTGACCATCGCCGTTGTTCTGCTATCACTGGTGCTACAAAATACATGGCCCGCGCCCGCCGTTTGCGCGGCGCGCATCATTAAATGAACCTGATCTTTCAAGTCATGTAATGGTCGACGAATAAATTTACTTTAGAGGAACTATTTAGGCCACCTGTCGGAAATTGCGTCCGTCGACGGGCTGCATAGAAAAGAGTCGCGTTGGCAAATTTAATCTTGCGGCAAATTTAGCTTTCTGGTGAATGACCTAGCGCTCAGTCTATGTAGGTATCATGTTAAACATCATACTGAAATTGGCCGCGAGGACGACGTTAGGTTTACACCGAATCACATTTACTTGCCATAGTTAGTTTTTAGGGAAGCTGTAAGCGATACAAAATACCTGTCTGTAAAAGGGATGTAACTCTTGTTTTGTCGGAACTACCCCAAAACAAATTTTATGACAATTAGCCGCTGAGACGACAACGGCAATTATAGGTTAGCTGACAGTTTATATAAGGTTCGGTTAAAAATAAAAATATATTTCGTGCTCAACCAGCAGTGCCTCTTGGAAAATAAGCCCGGGTTCAGACTGTTCCCGCAACTGTCGTAATAACTTTAAAGAATAACGTCATTTCACGTCTCAGCTAACCAAACCGCCTGACACACCGTCTTTTGTTACGTCCCAAGATAACGATATGGCTTTTGATTCGGTAGTCTGATCATAGCCTAAGATTTATTAAATTATTATTAATTTATTATTATGAAATTATTAAACTATTATTAATTTATTAAAGATTTATTAAATGTTGCCCGCCGCTCAAACGGCGGCCGCGGGCTACGTATTTTGTTGCACCAGTGATAGCAGAACGACGGCGATGGTCACGAGGCGCCACTGCGGCTACCGCGAATATCAAAAGCACGTCGCGGGCAAGCGAGCGATGAGAGATAAAGGCCAGGCATGCGCAAAGCGCGCCTAGCACGCCAGCTCTTTCAGCCTGGACCCGGCGTTCGCTGGCTGCAGATGGCGCAGCAACGCAGTTTTGCGCCGCTCGGCCACGCGCTGCACATCCCGCAAACTTTTGCTGGCGACTGTACATGCCATGTCATGCATGCGGCCAACATTTACTGATCCTCGTCCCCAGTTCCTCCCGTATTTTTGTTATGCTAGCTGTATTTTGTTACGCTAGACAGGCGGACGTGCCACATAACTGGTGTGCGATGGCGACAAGCAGATCAGAAAATTCCCTGACTCACATAGCCCATGCATCCCCTGCGCAAGCGACCGTCGCCGAATCGTCAGCGACACGCATTGCACGGTCCCCCGACGGCAAACTCGGGGAAAAGACAGCACCGTTAACGCATGGCGCTTTCTCACCACAAACATTGCTTGCTTGCACCCCCTAATGCCATGCCTCACCGCATTTCGCGCATGAACGAGAAGGCGCATGGGTCGCTGCGAGTGACCAGAAGTATGCGTTTGAATTTCGCGCCGTAAGCAACAGACACGACAGCACGCACTCCAAAAGGGCTAGAAGGACCCTCACAAATGCCCTGAAAACGGCTGAACACATCGCTGTGAATAACCGGAAGTATGCGCTTGATTATAGCGCCGTATCGAACACGACGACACGCACGTACTCGCAGACGACCAAAAAGACCCTCATAAATGTCTTTGGAGGGGCCATGATGACAAACTACAACTTTGAATGAGCCTGTGGTCGCTCACTCAGCTCCATTGCAGTCACTCAAGACCCCCTCAAAAAAGGAACTCTCCCACTACTCCCTAATGCGATATTTGGGCGCAGCAGCAGTGCGCTGAGGCAGCACTCACTCGTGGGTTCTCTCGACGGCAGCTATATGGTAAGCCTCTGCGGCGGCGGCGCGAAGTGCGTCTCAGGAAGGGACGGCAAACTGCGTCTTGAGCGAACGCGTATCATAGTCACACGCAAGCCCCCCTAACGTTTTCGCAAATTGTCGTGCTGTCGAGCGCCTCGTAAGGGCACAGGATACTGCCTCCTCCCCTCCCCCATTGCACACTTTCGGAGAGCGCTGGCTCGCGCCGCCACGCTGAACCACCCTCCCCTCCCAATTTCGCGGCACTCTCCTTTGCTTTCTTTCATCGTTCGCTTTTAGATGCGAGTGCATCTCATTCACTCGCCTTGTCCCTCCATACGGCGTTGTTGTCCGTCCACACCCGTCCCCCTACACTATAAAAAAAAATAATAGTTAGCGGCTCCCGGTTTCGATCCCACGACCCCGTGGGCGGAACGCGAGGTACATGGTGCTCTTCCCACTGCGCCACAAAACCGAGACAGAATCAAATGCTACGAACGCGCCTTATATCCTTGACTCATTCAAACTACGTCAAGATGCTACTGATACAACGCATGATGGGGCAATGATTAACACTTGCAATAAAAGAAAAGAAGCTCCCACTTACAGCAACAATGATGGATTAAAAGTCGTTGCGACAGCGAAGCCCCAAGCATACAACTTAGAGAGATTGACCAAGATTGGCCAATAAAACATAATAATATTCATAAAACATAATAATCATACGCGTTCCCGACGCGATTTCAGAATCAATCCAACGGAAACACCAAGTGAACCCCACGATGCGTCGCATCTACACAGGGTTCCCCTCGCGGGGAGGTGGGCGCAGTTTTTCTTTCACTTGCCGTCGTCCACTCACTCGGTTACGCCGACAACGCGGCTCAGCTCAGAGACGGACGCCAAAGGTCTGCGCCCTAAAACGCCAACAAAATTGAAAACATTTTAAATTTCGGGTTACAGATACGCAATATGGGCCAGAACTAACAACATACAGTAGAACCCCGCTGTTACGTTCCTCACAGTTGCGTTTTCCTGGCTGTTACGCTGTGTACCACCGGCCCCGGCATAGCTCCCATAGGATATAATGTATTGCGAACCCCGCTGTAACGTCGCAACTGCGGGCCCGTTCTCGTATAATGCATCGCAACCTGACACTCCGAAGCGGCTGGGGCACCGCCATTTGGGCTTTTGATGAGTCTTGGCCAGGCTTTGTTACTGAACTGTCTACAAGAAGCCGCAAGCGAGCTGGAGAGGCCGTCACTAGATGATCATGTCTGAGCTTACAACAGAAGTTTCACTTCGGAACGCCGGAAGTGCGTGATGTTAGCGCCGCCGCACTGTTGTAATGGTGCCGTGCAGCGTTTTTAGATAAGGTCAATTGGCAAAGAGCACGTCCTTCCAGTACCGCCGCACGGGCCAGTGTTGCCGCCGACCAGGCAGTGGCGCTGCGGTAGCGTTGAGATTAAGGTCCCTAAAATGACCTTAGTTGAGATAGATCTCGGCGCGTCGTCTGCTGCTCCACCCTTGCTATACTCTCGGCGCTTTCTACACCACCCATACAGCACTTGCGCCAGTCCTTCCACACCGCCCTTCTACACACTGCGCTTTCTACTTCTACACCACCCATACAGATGGTCGGAACGGTGAGCGAGTGGTACGGGTATTTCAGGACGCCCTATTTTGTTGTCGACCTTCACGAGTAGGGCGACGGCGAGTGAGTAGTACAGTGATTTTACGACGACTAACATCACTTGACGCTGGTTTTAATTGCTCTTGGCAACACTAAGTGGGCACATTAAAATGCAAAAAATACCGCTACATTTGGCAGAAAGGGCAGAAACCAAGTTGGCAACAATGGAGGCCTAGATAGGGGGGTAATTTAACGACGCCAGTTAGACGCCGGCCCCTTTTTGTGGCTTTCCTCGCTCTTGCGTTTTCCCGGCTGTTACGTTTTCTTTTCCCGGTCCGGTGAAAAACGTACTAACGGGGTTCCACTAGTTATCAGTGTGCAAACTGCACGTTAGCATTCAAGTGATATGGCCAAAGGGAACTAGGAGAGGCCCAGTCATGTTTCTGCGGCAGTGGTTAGGCTGGCGACCACCAATCGCGCTAACAAGATTCTGCGACGTCATTGAAAAATCGCTGGAAAGCGGCTGGGGAGTCGCCACTGCTTCATACGTTCCCTTCTTATATCTCGGTTATTTGTTTCAATTTTGCGATAAAATGGACATTTTGAATTTGAATTTATCTTATTTTGTGTTACAACAAGAGTTTGTACAATGCAAAATTTCAGAAGGAGGCCCCAGAGTCAGAGACTGAAGGGGGGCCCTCCTGTTATTCATTACAGACGGAAACACGTTATCAGCAGAAATATATAAATCAGCGCCAAACGCAAAATAACATCAGCAAGATGAATTATGGTATATGTGCAAGAACATAACAATCAGAAAACGTATCAGCAATGCAAGGAAAAAAGAAACAAAACTAACATCAGCAAGATAAATTACGGTATATATGCAAGAACAGCGTAAGCAAGAGACATTAGTAATCCAAGGAATAAAGAAACAAATCTCAACATGATACAACCAAGTCAAATTATTCAGGTTGGAATAAGAACGTCCGAAAATTATTTTTAAATCTATGGTGGGAGCAGCGGATGGTGGTGGTAATGTGAGGTGCTAACGCCAGACAAATGGCTCTTACCCACTCAGGGGGATTGACCAGGAAAGGGTTGCTTTATCGGGACAATGCAGTGTTCTTAATGAATAAAAAATTTGCCGCGTATCTGTTCCCTTCGCTTCGCGAATGTCGTCGAGAGACTTTAGTCTTCCGGCGCCTGTACCACGTAAATCGCTCTCTTCCCTTTCCCGCACACCTCTCATGCATTTTGCCTCCCGTCTCGCTCCTCCCACCATAAACCCGGTGGAGGTTTCCCTAGTGAATTCATTTTTCCCGCGTTCCACGGCACGCGCCATCTGCTGAAACGTTTCGTTACTGTTGGACTTCTCGTTGCTCAGTCCAAGGACTGAACCGCCTGAGGGCGCTTTCTATAATTCTGGATCAAAACTTTATACGTGTTTTCTTTATTCCTGTAGCAAAAATCAAGCAGCCATGCATTTTTATTTAACATCCCCAGCTTTCTCGCTCAAAATTCCGACCTCTCAGAAACCTAGCAATAGCACTTCAGGAAAGTTATATTTTGCATAAAGCAAGAAGTCAACATGAAGATAAAAACGCGGAAAGAATTTTCCAGGATTCTGAATATGTGTGTAATACGCTGTCAAATCTTACTCCCCATGAATTTCTATGGGATAGTTTCCATGGCTCAGGAACCTAGTGACGCAACGTGCGAGACCTGAAACTGTGCACAAAGCTAGTTTTCATCCCCAATATTAGCTGCGCAAAAAAAAAACTTTACATTTCGCTAAATAAGTACGGAGTAATAACTGTTGAAAGGACTGCCATGAGCGGGAAAGCTGCACATGAACTAACATTGCATGCACTGCTTATGTGCCTAATGCTTTCCTAGCGTGCCTAATGTTTTCCTTTCGCTGAACAGTGTTAACAAGCATTGACATCACCACCATGTTTAGTAGTTCGGAAATGTTTTTCCTATGTAAACTTCTCGCTCAAGAAGTCTTACTTTTCGGCCTGAAGGCTGAATCGAGGGACAGACCGACTGACCGACCGACCGACCGACCGACCGACCGACAGACAGACAGACAGACAGACAGACAGACAGACAGACAGACAGACAGACAGACAGACAGACAGACAGACAGACAGACAGACAGACAGACAGACAGACAGACAAAGTTCTTGGGTTCAAGTAGCTGAATAAAGACTATCGTTTTTAAAACTTGTATTTTGGTCTACACAGCCCCTTTAAAACGGAAAGAAGGCGATCGTGCGACGCCTGCGCACCTTGTACGGGCCTCCGAGGCTGTCGTCCCCGAGATAGACCAGAAGCGGTGCGGCAGCGTTTCCGCCTGTACAGCCGAGCAGGAAGCTGGTCTCCAGCACCGCGCCTTGCGTCGGCTGCACGATGCATCGAAGGGGCTCGGCAGCGTCCTCGCACCAGCAAACGGCCACCATCGTGGACAGAAGCAGCACCAAGCTCAGCATTTACTTTTGCTCCACAGTGTATCGGGCGTACAGCTGAATTCGTTCGCCGAAGGAGATCCTATCGGCGACGGGAAGTCTTGAGACAGCCGCAGAACTGGAACGAGTCGTTTCCGTCATAAGAAGCTGCCAGTTTTTCAGTGGGGAGATATTGCCCATCGTGGTATGCTTATTTGCGAACTCGCACCAAGAACGCGAGAGAAAGAAAAAGAGAGAGAGAGAAGAGAGGATTGATTTCTAAACAGCGTACGTTAGAAGGTTATGTTAAAAATTAAAAAATTGTGTCAGAAAACTAAGCAAACGAAGAAGGAGTTTTAAGCGCATTAAAAAACACGAACGGTACAGTCACAGACTCGAAAACGACCGGCTATGGGCGAGGATGGAAGCTTTTAACGACAGCGCGACGTCCCAACCTGAAAAGAAGTCGTCAGTGACGTAACCTGAAAGTATGTCAGTGCTGGTAATAACGTCATGGCTGGTTACTTTCTCACTCTAGGAATGACCTTTTTTTTGTAGGTAAGTGGTGCTAGGTGTAGAATCGCGCCCCCCGGGGTTATGGAAGCGGCTAGGGATTGACGGACCTGTCGAGCATAGCTCGAAAGCCCACGCATTGGCAGCGTTGAAATTGAGTTGACCAGCGTAAAGACTTGAGGCACTGGGAAGCGATCGTATCGGCAGCATCTTTGTAAAGCAGATAGAAGAACTGGTATCGTTTCAGCTGTTAGGCTGCGTCTAATCTCACGGCAGCCGTGAGAATTACATCCGGGAAATTCTCACGGCAGTTTCCATAAAAGCTGGCTGGCCTAAAATTTGCCGAATAATATTACGTCCCAATGTAACCTAACCTAACATAACATAACTTCACCGAACCTAGCGTAACCTAACCGAACAAATACAGCCCTACTGCAACAATCCTGATCTAACCCAGCCCAACGACACAGAACACAACCAATATTAAACGTCATTCAACCCACTCTAGAATTCCGGTGCGTCGATCTCTTGATATAGTAAAAACCAGAGTAAAGAAAGCATTAACAAAATCACGGTGACTGAAAAATTCTGAAAGCTAAAAAAAAATCGCTTCAATTTTAAACCAAGTACTATACCACAGCGCCACACGGGCAGCCTCAAACACGGCTATTTAGGGAATATCTATCCAATGGAATCTCCGCGTAGGGTACTTAGCGAATAAGAGGCGACTGCGGTACGCAATTTCTGACGGTAATTCTCCCGGTTTCCGCGATAATAGACACTACCCAGCTGTTATATCTTCGAAGTTGAGAAGTAAGTTACGCATGGAGTAGCTACCCGGCTTCAATTCTCTCAGTAAAGAATGCCTGTAGCTTTCAGGCTTACCGTCGGCCAAACAGGTCCCACTTACATCTCCGTCTTTCCTTCGCTTGAGGACAAGGGTCGCTCAACGATGGGGGCCCCAGTTGTGACGAAGCTGTCAACGATGCCGTCGTAGCGAGAGCGCTGCCTTAACAGCGGAGACGAAAGTTCGTGCAGGGTCCAGGTTATTCGAAGAATAGCTTGGAGGTCAAAGTCGGGGCGGTGGGGCCGCGAGGAGTGACGTCAGAAATAGCACGAGGCGCCTGGAGCCTTAGAATGATGATGATGGCGATGTTCCTCTCGGAATGGCACATTTCAGATTTGGCACATAAGCACGGCACATAACAGAATAGTCAGCACGCTTGCGTGTAGCCCGTGTTTGCGAAGTAAAACGTCACTACAGCTTTTTACGACCCCCGAAACAACTGCAATATCCTCAAAAAAAAAAAAAAAAACTTAGAAAGAAATAATAACATCGCGCATCATTTCGAAGACTTATTGCACGATCTTGGGCATTCGTATTAGTTAAAGACCACCATGCTTGTTCTTCCACGATTGTTTATCCGTCATATTTTGCGCTGACTTTTCTTTATACTTGGTTACACCTGGTCAGAAGCAGATTTTAAAAATACGCATTCATAAGCGATTCCCTTTTGAGGCTAGGATTTTTAAGGTCAATGCCATCATAATGATCATCATCCTCCTATCCCCAACCCACTCTGAGCACCCCCGTGGGTCCATTCGATATTCCAGCTGCCTGTGAAGAGACTTTTTGTAGCCCGGATGGGATTTCCGTGTTCACGCTCACGCTGTTTTTTGATTCTCACGGTGAGTTTGCCTTTCGTCACTTACCATCGCAAGAATAGGAATAATTATGCTCCAGCCTGACTGCACCTGATTAAAAACATAGGTTTGTATTACAGAAGCTCGGAATATTACCGGGGGCTGGTTCCATAAACTCTAATAGAAGAGCGCTATCATGGTTACGGCGGCCTGACGTAAGCGATTTGTTTAGGATTAGAGGACAGGTCAAAGTTTTATTTAGTCATTAATCACTGAAAAATAAGGAATTTACGCATTATTTTCAGTTGAAGCCACCACACCTCCCAGCAAAAAGGAAGTGTTCATCGCGAGCCAGGCGATGCAATTAGCTTTCGCTTATGACATGTATCTCCACAACGACCGCTGGTGCACAAGCGCGGTACTATTGAGGTAATTTCGAAAGATCTCCTTATACACTTAAATATGTAGGATAGTGGTATCACGCAAAGCCCGAGTGATGAACAATTGGCCGTCCAAAGGTACAGCCTTTGTCAAAATTTTCCAGGCCAATCCTAAGCCTTCTCGACCTCAAAGAATTCAAAGAATAACCTTTACGTTTATATGTGGCAAAAATTTGCTATGACAATAAGAAAGAAAGAGGTTTTCTGTACGGCATAAAACGTTTCAGCCTCATTCGGGACGTAGCTTGTACATTGAATTTTTTTGCGGCCTGCGCATTTTAGGCTTGTCCTAGAAAATTTTGAAAAAGGCTGTACATTGCTTACGTCCAATGCAGGCTAAATGTTGGTTTCACGAACTAATCATTTTAATATCGATGAAACTAGCAGCCTTAAAAACAAGAAAGAAGTGTGTAAAGTGTGATCCATTTGCGAGCTTTAAACGCAAACTAGTGAACATTTTTGTCAGGATGTATTTTTTGTATGGTAGCAATCGCAATGGTAGCAAGGTCAAAACTGAAAAGTAACGCTTATTGAATGCAATTCAATAAGAGCGGTTTTCTTCATCCTAGCCCGAAAACGGTCGGAAACTATCGTAGTTTCACGGTACTCCAGGCGTGCGTCACGTGAACGCGATCCATACCTTATTGCCGACTTCTCGGGGCAAGCATGATAAGTCGATATTTATGACCGCCGCGTTTTGTCTTCGTTTTGTTTTGTGAATGCTTTCAAGGGTTTAACACGTCGTCGTGTTTGACGGCTTTAAAGGCCCAACCACATGAACGCGTAAAATCGACGTACTCCGGCGTACGCCGAGTACTTTGCTATGCGCTTGTTACGTCCAAATCAGAGCCGCCATCATCATCATCATCACCACCAGCAGCAGCAACAGCAGCCTGTCTATGCCCACTGCAGGGCAAAGGCCTCTCCCACAGATCTCCAATTATCCCGGTCCTGTGCTAACTGCGACCAATTTATCTCCGCAAAGAGCCAGCCATACATCGACGCAAACTTTCGGACGCACGGCGTTGACGTCGACCTCTGGCGATGATATTATTTGCCGGTCAGGTTGCATACCAAGTAACGTTAATTGATAAATAAGCGAAGTTAGCTATTAATCATGTGATAAAACTAAGTAATTTGTAAGATACGGAGAGTAAGCAGACAACGGAGGAAAATACACGAAGCAACAAGCAACTATGATGGCAAGGAGTTTACGCCAAATATAGCGGAGCGTTTTGTGCCTGCCAAGTAAGCATATTAATTCTTAGGTCGCAAGTACTGTTTTAAATGTAATTTTTGGGGGGAATTGAGATTATTTGTTTTAATTCAGTTAAAATGTAGTTGAACTGGTCGCCACAAAGCTGTGTCCGGGGTAGTCTAGCCACACTGCGCGGCACATTGGAGTAGGCGCGCGTTGCGGCGCCTCTGTGGTTACTCGCCCTCTCCGACGTTATGGGGCGGTGTAGGCCGCCGCATGCGTACGTCGTTGCGCGAGTACGTCTATTTTACGCCTCCATGTGGTTGGGCCTTAACACGGCATGGTCAATTCAACCTGCTAGCTGCTGGCCATTTCGACAAAACTATCGGCTGATGGGTGATAATGATGATCCTTCTTATATGGCGCATACCCAGTCAGGAAATCGGCCAATCATCATCATCGTCAGGGGCTCAGTGGTCTTCGTTTTTTCCGACCTCCGCGCGCAGACGACGAAGAAGGCGCGAGCCGTTCTCGCGAAGCGGCGCAGGACTGCAGCGTGGTCAAGGAGGCCCCGTTCGGCGCGGCGGCGGCGGCAGCACCGATGGGCAGGCAGTCGGGCGAAGGCGACCCCGTGCTCTGAATCCCGGCACCCAGGGCGGCCGGGCTCGTGGCCCACCACCATGGCCGCCACGCTTGACCCCGCGCACTGTGACAGCACGCGGGCGGACGGCTCCGAGGGCTTCGGCAAAGAGCTGACGCAAGACGTGAGTGCACGACTCGCAGTGGACGCGTTTTGTTTCAGCTAGTGCGAGCGTACAGGCAGTTTAGTAGCGTGTGAATGCACCAGTTACCAGTTGCTGTTTGAGTAGTTCTCAAGATGCGCGTATAAAAGCCGGTATAGTGTCTTTTATCGCCTCCCAAGGAGCTTAATCGTACCGGAGGATCGCGCACCAAATCGTTTTGCGGCAAAGCCAACTTTCGCGAATGCTGTCTATTAGCCGCTATAACGACTTTATCGTTACGCCATTTCTTTTTCTTATTACTTCATGGTTGAGTTGTATATAAATTCCCGTCTGGTTTCAATACATGGGATTTTACGGGAGGAGTATGGTTGCAGAAAATGGCCGTGATTGGTGTTCTGTCAGAACTATCGCGAAACAAATGGTTACGTTGGACTGCTGAAATGACTGCATAACCGTGGAGGGTTTTATTTCAGTACGCATCGTAGATTTCAGTCAGTTTTAATGTAGATAACATGAAGCCGCCACCCCTAGGACTTTATAGTAGCATCTAAAGCCACCTTGAAACGGACGGCCCCGCATTTGTCTGTTAGGACGATACTGTAGACCTAGTAAGTTTCATTAGGCTGACTAGCTTGCAAGTACATTAAATCGCAAATTACGAAATTATGTTTTTTTATTCCTTGCGCTCGTTCGGACGTTATCCCTGCCAATCGTGTTGTGTCGTGCACTCTTTTTGTCTTCACTGTCCAAACACGTTCGCACCGTGAGTTTCGGGCACTGTTTGTTTCAAAGCTCGATCCCACTGTGTCGCAACTGCAGCAGCAGTTTTCGTGCGATTTTGCTTCTGGGGATGCAAGGTAGCGTTAAACCTCATATTCGAAAATTCTAGAGACTCAGGGATGGCCCTTGCGCTTCTCCGAAGCCCAGTATTCACCGCCTTAACCAAAGTCAGTGCGAAATCTACGCCTATCGCAGCCAAAGCCACTACAAGTTGGTAACTCAGCTTGCTGGACTAAAAGTACCATACCTCGTGACGTTTTTCGGCGCGGAGTACCGCGCTTTTCGCTTTATAAAAAAAACAGTTCCCTTGTGCACCTGCTGCCACGAAACCGGACATCGAATAACGGCGTGTCCAGAGTCAAACGTCAACGTGTGCCACAGTTCATCCTCTGAGACCCTAAAGAGGACCACAAATGCCAGCATCTTTGCACCCTGTGCGGTGACTTCCACCTCACGGTGGCTGGGGGCTGTCCCAAGCATTTCCGCGAGCCCCACGTCCTTCTGGGGAGGGGGTTCTCGAGACGCCAGGAGGAGGAACTCGTGCACTAGCGCCAGGCATAAGCAATCACGAGCAGGTTAACTGGGCACAAGCCGTATCTCCCACTGCTCTCGGTAACCCACACCCTCCACACCCGCGCAACCCTCACCTACGCTGTTTCACGAATGGACACATCTCGGAGCACAAATAGCAGCCCTCCAAGACAAACTTGAAACCACAGAAAAAGCCCAGACAGGGAATGCTTCAGACAAACGCAAGAAACCGAACTGCCAAGAACAAGTAGCAGCAGCAGAAATAGACGCGGCTCCACCGACACCAGCCCCAGCGAGGGATCCACAAAGGCAAAACTGAAGAATCCCGCAACAAGAAAAGCTCGTACGATACACTTTGCAAGTCATCCAGTCCCAGTTCTTTCAGACAGGCATGCAACAATAGGGGGTCCGTTGACGGCACGCATGAAAGTACGAAATAACGTCCTACGACAAGACTACGCCAAGACGTACGGGACCTAAACAGTGTGGTACAACCCACGATCAACAAGGATGATTGCTTGTGGTGTTTAACTTGCCGAAGCTACACCTGGGTTATGAGGCAAGCCGTAGTGGAGTGTTCCAGATTGATTTCGACCTCGTGGGGATTTTTAACATGCGCCGAAATCTCGGCACACGGGCGCTTTCGCTTTTCGCCTCCATCAGAAAAACACCCACCGCGTTCGGGATCGAGCATGCGTCCTTGGCCTTAGCAGCACAACGCCTTTGCCCCGGAGACACCGTTGCGGGTACCTTGAGCAAGAAGGGGAGCGCCACGCCATCCACCTTGGCCGCCTCAAAGCCGCGAACCAACGCAGCAGCCGCAGACCCTTCCCATACGTACGCGAACCCCCGGTAGGGACTCAAACGACGAACGGGACGATTTGACCGAATAACGTAAACTTCGAATACTGTAAACAATTATAGGACACAATAACCCACAACTTCGGCGATACACTCACAACTCCCCCCCCCCCCCAAAGAAAAAAGGGAGGGGGAAGCAATAGTACAGTCTATCGAGCAAGTTCCGCCAGGACGGACTCTGGAACCTGGATTCACGGACTGACTCAAGAGACCCTGAAAGATGCTCAGGCGCACATTCAGGCTACAGCCTCCTCATACAGGATAAAATATGTGGCCTCAATACTCATACACAAATAGGAAGCGGGACACAACCACAGAAGGTATAAACGCAAAATACGTAGAAGGCTCCGGAAGCGCATATCACTCATAAGCGGGCTGTCAAGTACGCGACAGCGTTTTGCAGGTATGGTTGGCTAGAAGCTTGCGATGCGCTCCTGGGCACTCTGACCCCAAAGAATACATGGCGCCTGCTTAGGCACCTAAGCGCCCCGTGAATTGTGGAGAAGAATCGTTACAGGAGCATCATACGCACTTAATACCTGTGCGGGTACCAGCGTATACTCCTAAAGGGCCTCGAGAAGTACCTCCAGACAGAGGGAGGCTTTTCACCGCATCAATATGGAGGGCTGCCCAACCAAGAATTACGTAATGAAATCCAACTGCTCAAGATACAAGAGCTGAAGCGAAATAACGCACGGGCCCAGACCGCATCATCAAGAAGCTTCTTACTAGGCGACCGCACCGTAGAAGTTCTTCTCAACGACTTTTTCTATGGATCAATGGACGATGACGGAAGTTCGCTTCATCCCAAAGCCCGGGAAATAGCCCCCCGTTGAGCATCTGTGACCGATACCCCTAACATTCTGCACCGCGAAATCATGGAAAGAATCGTCCCGAACAGACTTCAGTGCCTACTGTATGCAAAGCAACGAATTCTGTATGCAGTTGGCGTGACAAAACATCTCTAGATCCGGTATGTGCGCGTTCAAATAAAAGAGTATATCCTCTTCCCTGCCTCGCGGGAGTGCCCAAGAGCTATGCTCACTCTAGACCTAACGGGATCTTTCATCAATGCGGCCCACAAGGGGATCCCCCAAAACTTGGCCAGCACAGGCTGCAAAGTAAGGGCCTATAACTATAGGCAGTTCGCGTAGTTCCCTCCATCCGCGGAGCCATACAAGCACTGTCTATGAGCACATCTGCGCATAAATTGCTCTAGGCAGTTCGCGTAATTCTCTCATTTCGCGGAGCCATACAAGCACTGCCTATGAGCACATCTGCGCATAAATTGCTCTGTATGAGGTTACAAAACACAGCAGAGAATTCATCGAGGCCACTTGTAAAACAATGGGGCACGGCTCGTACCCACACCTACGGGCCGCGAAGTGTTGACCAGGGTTAGCTCCGCAAGACCAGCGCCAACCGAAGGTGATACCGGAGTTGTGGCTTCAGTCCATATTTGCGCACCCGATCCCTCGAAACATGTCCCGAGCTGCTAGAGAAAAGCACGCACAAAAGCACAAAATAAAAATTACTTCCGCGTACCCACGACGGCGCACAACGACGCAGCAACTGCAACGGCAAAAGAGCAATAAGGGCCGTGGTGACGGAGGAGCGCGGGAACCAGACCAGTGCCTATATTCGGCGGGTGAGGGCAAAAGTAAGGTTGCTTTCACACTCACGCAAACCAGAACATCGACCATATAGTCAGGGACTCGCGAGAGGCATGCCGTTGCTTCCTATCGGGCTGAATGACACACGACGTTGTACATCCTAAAATGTAAGAAATTGGACAGGAAAAGCTGCGAGGTGTAGACCCTGACCTACTCCTCGGCAAGAAGCAACGAACATGCCCATCTCGTAGCCCGAGCAGGAGACACCTGAACCAGCACCCCTCAGCGACTTCGAAGAAATTACACAACACTCCCTATACTCTATAAATACACCTAAAGCCCACAAAGTCAGTAACCATGATCACCTCCGATTCCGAGCATGATCCCCTCTGCCCTCAAGCTGACCGAATCCTCGCTGCCTACTGCGGCTTCCACGAGACTCACGAGGCAGCCCGAGGCCTCATTATTTGGGATTGCTCCGGCGAATATGAGCTGCTGTTTTATACGAAGGGCGGGGGCTGGTAGGGAGGATGGGCTGTTGACATTAGGTACTGTGTCACGCATTACAAACTGAGCCGCCTCGGATGCTCCGCGGCAGACCCCTTACTCTCATGATAGCAGTTTGTGGCATCCTATGCAATCAAGTATCTTTCCTAACCCTGCGATCTGAAGCCGCAGTTACCTCGAAATGTACCGGACCGATGTACTTGCCGCTCCGCGGGCAAGCTACTGTGCCACATGTAATACAGACATGACCGCGGAAACCACCAGCTACAGAGATCAGGCACTGGGACACTTTTTTTCTTGCTTTCAAGTCTAAATAAATAAATAAATAAATAAATAAATAAATAAATAAATAAATAAATAAATAAATAAATAAATAAATAAATAAAATAATAAATAAATAAATAAATAAATAAATAAATAAATAAATAAATAAATAAATAAATAAATAAATAGCGGTGGCGGCCAGTCTGTTCAGCTCCTATCCAGAGATGCAAAGGGCTCTCGTCCGACCGGGCGAGGATCTTGCAGGGGCGCATGAATTAGCCGTCACCTGACGTGGAAAGACCGCAAGACCTCCCTCGTTCTCCTTCCCTCTCTTACAACAACGTTTTTCCACCACCACTACCACCACAAGCCCCAGGAAGAAGCGTTTTACTGAAGAGTTTCACAAAGTGTGGCTTTGAAATATTACTTCGAACTTGTCGGCCCACCTTATTACCTCTCATTCCGTGCTGTCCTTGGTAATTGTCCGATGTTTCAAGCATTTTCCCAAAAATAGTGGTTTCGCTCTTTAATAAGCATTTCGATGTTCTCGGCTTCAAGATTTGCAACGAAAGCACGTAACGCGCTTTATTTACCAGTTATTTCGCGGGCGGGACACCCTTGTTGTGGAATGAAGTCATTAAAATTTCTGGCTTACATGCAGAGGTTTCAAGCTCTAAAGTGTATTCTTTGGCGGGTACAATACCGGAAAAGCGGTCACTACCGGCCACTCTGCTGCTTTTAGTTGTCACGCGTATGAAAGCGGAAAAGTACCTCTGGAACGAATGCTCGGTTCTTCGCTTCCCAAGAAACAAACTTTGTCATTTTCGCGAACGGACTCGGCCTACAATTATCATACTGGGCTTGTCGCCTGTTCTAATCGTAAGCGCCAAAACCTACGCATACCGGGAATCTGTTCTCTAAAAAACGACGTAGTTAAGGTCTACATAGAAGGTCCTGTACCTAGTACTGACACTGGTTCTTCCCTGATGTACTGTCTTTTGCACACACAAGGGAGAGCTATCCTCTCCTCACGGTTCTGGCCCCATTCGGGGCATTACAATGTGATGGCCACAAATTTTCTTCAGCCAAAGGGGTTTTAGTGGCATTGAACTATTACATGGAAGCAAAACCGATTATTAGTGGCCAAGCAACGTGGAGACAGAGAAGGGGTCCGCTTGAATATGCGAAAAAATCACACGTCACAGGCACACTCAAGCTAAATGAGCAATGGTCGTCCGCAGATAAAAGATGGCCAGCACAATTCGATCGCCGTGGTGGAGCTGAAGGAGAACGAGTACCTGCTCCCCACTTCCATCCTATGCGAGCACAGTCCAGTCATCAAAGAGGCCATCTTAGCCCAGAAGGGCTACTCCATACCCAGGGTAAGTGACGCCTGCCTGTTTTTTAGAGCGAAAGCTCAACTACGCCATATTTCTCAAGGTCATTCATCGCGTCGCAATCACTTTGAGCCGCCGGAGCGCAAGTGTGGCGGGTGTCACGGACGTCACGCCACGTGATCTGCTGCGGAGTGGCGCCGCAGCTGCGCTCGCTCGGAGCCTCATTGCAGCGGTACCACGTGACTAGGCGAGGGTTTAACGGCTGCTTAGCCTGCGCTTGGTCTCTGAGTCTCGCCGTAGATTCCGTGGCGGCTGGTCCATCTATGCATGCGCCTCATTTCACTCGTGATAACTAGGCTTACAGGTGTTAAACCTGACCAATTTTCACCACACGGAACGTGACAAGGGTGATAGCTTCTATTGTGAGCTGCCAAGATATATACGTGTGCAACAAAGAGGCTTGGAAGAAAACTTTTACGGGCCGGTAAAAAGTATACAGTGCACGTAAGGCGCAGGTGACGCTCGCACCGAGCCCGCAGCAGCCGCCATCGTTAGATGTTTTATGCGGCCTGCCTCCCACTGTGTACGGTTACCTTGCGATTCTTGGACTTTCGGGAATTTTCAGAAAATTAATAAGCATGCGAATATCTATTTCTCAAATGTAGCTCTTGAGCTCTTCGCGAACAAAAAAGGCTGCGCGGTAGCCATGCATCAAGCGCACTTTTTCGCAACCAATGTTACTTTACCCTAGAGGTTTAAAACATGCAACGAACCCAAGAAAGTCGCGATGGCTCTTGAAACAGCAGCAATGTTCTACTATTGCATGTACATCTGCTCATTAAGCCCATATTTTCATCCCCCAGATCCACATCAAAGGCATTGACGACAAGACGTTCCGCGTTATCGTCCAGTTCATGCGGGGCAACGCCGCGCCGGTCGACGTGCAGAATGTCGTCGACGTCTACCACGCTGCCTGCAGCCTCAAAATCAAGCCCCTCGAGATTATCTGTTGGAATGTGAGCCTCAAAACATTTCCGAGCATGACCTTTGAAATATTTTGTGCTTGTACCCGCATAACCGCCTAAAGTAAGCCGCGGGCTGAGGGGTTCAGACCCCTTGCGGTCTCGATCCTCATCAGTGAAAGTGACGCTTCATCCTGCCCGTCTACCTCCCGTGAGTAGAGCTCACCTTGAGTCGAGTAGAGGGGTGATTGTTTACTGCCTCTCACATCAAATGACCGCATTTTTTTAAAGTGCGGTGCACCTTAGAACCACACAATGTCCGTCCTCGTCCGTGCGCATAGCATTTACTATCGCAAAAATCACACAGGCACCGGCAGGATTCGAGCCTGTGTCTAGTAGACCAGACAGAGTTAGCGTCAATCGTCTTATCCATTGAGCTACGATTGTAAGTTAATACCCGAGAGTCAAACGGTTTATTCACTCGCCTGTAACGGTGCGGAGTACCTTAGGACATCCCATTGTCCGTCCGCGTCCACCCGTGCGCACACCACCATCGAGCGAAGATCAAGCGAAATTCAGTTTGTGCCCTGAGTTGCAGTTTCATTTAGGGAATGATCAAGGTGCAACCCACGGCTCAAATCGAATGACCGTCGAATCCCCGTACTCCGCACCCTCGCCATCATCCACGGAGTGGAGATGCTGCCATTTTTTTCGTATGAGAACTCTGCTGCCATTAGTACGTGTATACCCACCTTTTTATTCGACCTCGGCTGAACAAGAGATGTAAGTGGTTTAAAAAAAAAATAAAAAAAGCATTAGGAAAACAGGCTTTTTTCATTTTTTTTAAACTAACATAACAATAAAAAAACAGCTCCTATGGGAAACGTTATTTTGATGCGACCAATCTGCTGTGAATGAAAAGCTTTCTGAAATCAAAATGTTTATGTGAAATCGTGCGCAGATTTTTAGAGAGGTAGCTCTGTTGGTTGTGATGCAGCATGTAACAGTTATATGTAGTCGAGTGTTCGACGAAACTTCGTCTGGTCAAGGGTCATATTTGTGAATATAAAATCGTGGTCACTGACCAAGTCAAAAGGAAAAAAATTGACGTTTCGGAGCCCATACGGGTTCTTTCTCCCTATGCCCCCCTTGCAAAGGATCCGACCGGCAGTCTGCAGACTTAGCTTCAAAAGCTGCTTTCAAGGCTGTTTCAGTTAGTTCCTCCGCAACACAAAAGTTTGTATTACCACCTGTTGTGTACAAACGGATCCGCTCCCGCTATTTACGGCCTTCCAAAGGTGCACAAGCCTGGCGTTCCCTTGAGGCTGATAGTGGACTTCACCAGGTCTCCGCTCTACCGGCTATCCGGGCATCTTCACAAAGTGTTGAGCCCGTTAGCTGGCAGGACAACGACGAATATTGCCAATTCAGCGGATTTTGTAGAAAAGGTACGGGACTTGGCTTTGCGCGAGGACGAGGTTATAGTATCTTTCGACGTAGCCGCATTGTTCACTAGCGTTCCAACGGACCTTGCAGTGCAAACCTGCACGGAAGCCCTGCGTTCGGACGCCAAACTCGCCGACCGGACTCCCTTCGACGTGCCTGAACTGAGTGAGCTACTTCGCTTTTGTCTCAGTAACACTTATTTTTCCTACGGGCACAAAATATACAAGCAAATCCACGGAAAAGCTATGGGCGCCTCTATATCTGTCACCGCAGCCAACATTGTCATGGAAGCGGTCGAGCACAAGGTCCTGGACAACTTCACGCCCGCCCCAAAGGTCTTTCTACGATATGTTGATGACTGTTTCTGCATCCTCCCTAAGGAAGACTTGCCGAGGTTCTTGGAAGCCCTAAATTCGGTTGACCCTCACATACAATTCACGTGTGAACGAGAGACTGGGGAGTGCCTTCCGTTTCTTGATGTTTGCATTCGTCGCTCGAACGGCTGCCTCTCCTTCACCGTTTATCGCAAGAAGACACACACCGCGCGCTACCTGCAGTACAGCTCATGCCACCCCATTGCCCACAAGAGGTCTGTCGTCTCGGCACTGATCACCAGAGCCAAACGCTTATGCTCCAATCAACAGAGATTGAAGGAAGAATTGACGACTGTGCATCACGAGCAGTCGGCAAATGGATACCCTAGGAATTTTGTGGCACGAATCGAAAATCAGATTCTACGACCGAACGGAATCGCCAGCAAGACGGCCACCATGCGCGCCGCCATTCCCTACGTTCAAGGAGTCAGAGAGGCACTTTGCTGCGTATTTTCCAAATACGATTTACGTGTAGCGCACGTGCCTTCAAGCAAGCTGCGCAGCAGGCTCGTGAGCGTAAAGGACAAGATGGAGAGTGACAAAATCCCTTGCGCTGACTGCAATTGCGTTTATATTGGTGAAACGGGCAAGTTTTCCGAAGAACGAAGGAGCATCAACGCGACGTTGCCAAAGAAAATCGAACGACGAATGCGCTGGCAGAGCACGCCTGCCAGCACAATCACCGCATCGGTTGGGACGACACCGCTATCATAGCAAAAGAAAGATATTTGGCCTCCCGTCTTTTCCTCGAGTCACTCATCATCCATACCACACCTCATACTGTCACCCGGACTGATGGCAACATGCCTGCAATCTACACGAAGTCATTGCGCTATATCTTGCATATAAATTGACGACGGCCTCTTGTCCGCTTTATTGTGAACAAGGAACCCGTATGGGCTCCGAAACGTCAATTTTTTTTTCCTTTTGACTTGGTCAGTGACCACGATTTTATATTCGCAAACAGTTATATGTTTTACGTGTTAATTTATCGGGCACATAGGTCTCGTAAGAGATTTGAAGGCGAAAGCCAGCGATTATCTGACTTCTTTCCGGCTGCATAGTGTTCGCGGTGCCGTTACATTCAGCTGTCATGCAACAAGCATCCGGATAATTCTTCTTTCATCCGGCCACGGTACAGGGTTAGTGCTGTAGGGCTGCGGCTCTTGGTGACCCGGGTTCAAATATTATTGGAACCTAAATAAGTTTCGATGTATAATTTATTTACTTATTTTTTTTTTACAGCAGCCATAATTTGGTTTCATTTCTGTAGTCGCCAGCAACTACGGTCTGTTTTCGCCCTTGATGAGACATCTGAAGCTTTCGCCTTAAGAAATTGTTCATAGGTCTGTGCGGAATCGCCTTCCTTCAATTTTTCATAAAAGACACGAAAAAACCTGTTTTCTAGCGTGAGGTACACTGGCCGAGGTTGAGCAGTCTCGCGCGGCTCCTGGAGAGCCGTGCTGGGCATGCGCGAGGAGCAGTAACGTCACAGGGCGACCAGAACGTTGCTCGCTGTCCGGTGTCTCTCACACACCCCACGCGCCCAGCGTCTTCGCCGACCTCCGTTCGGCGCGTGGCGGCCCGGTCCACTTGATGATCATGCGAGGGGTAGCCGGGTGTGGAACCGATGGCTCGTGCGTCGCAGCAACACCGGCGCGCGCCTGTGGAACCAGCGTAGCTCTGGGGCGATTGGTGACGCTGCGCCGGAGCCGCTTGATAAATATACATGTCACATAATGCGTATGCCGTGTGTGTGTCATTGAAGCAGCAGTAAGCATGATAAGCTAATAATCCTAGATAACCAGGAAAGCTAAGAATAACAAGGTGAACCTTAGCTCACCCTACGTATATCCTGGCATAGCCGAGCTAAGCCACTTATGTTTTTTGTCACGCCCCTCAGAATTTCATTAAAACATAAACTGAACATGCTTGAACTAACTGTGGGTGATGTTGATCGCGTGCAGAAAGTGTTCGAGAAAGAGCCCGTCGAGCGGTGTCTGCCGGCCTGGATTGCCGCAAAGAGGCTGAACATGCCAGACGAAGAAAAGCAACTCTACCGCTACATCACGCACAACTTCGAGGAAGTGGTCAAGACCGATAGTTTTCTCGAGCTCGACGCCTCCCAGCTGAAGGAAATCCTGCGAGCTGACGTCATCAAGGCCGAGGAGTACGTTCCTTTCATAACCAACGCCAGGACGAGTCAGCCACCCTGCCCCCTTGCGTCGGGCCTACGGAGCAAGAATTGTTCTTATATCCCTGCTGCACTGGCGTCTGAATGTCATTCGAACCGAATGTCATTCGACTCAAATGAGGGGCTTCGAATGCCATTCAGAAACCGCCGTGCTCCACACAATTTCGATGGCATTTGAAAACTAACGATTGCTCGCCGTGCTGAGTTGTGGTGCTGCTGTCGAGTTCTGTTTTTACACAATAATGCAACAATCAAATTAAGCAGCAGTCTTCTTTGGCATTAAAATGATATCAAATTATAAATAAAGTAAGCTTTGACACGGTTTTTGCTCAATCCTAAATCGCAATTGTGGTTTTTTTTTTGTGCTGTCCGGCCACACTTGTTTGTCACTTGCTCGCACTGGTGCTGAGAGTATGGAATTATTACATCTTGATATCATAATTTAAGTAAACGAGAAGTAAACAGTCCCACAATTAAGAATATTTTGCTTGTTCTGAGTACGCCAGCAACGATATCATAACTTAAGTGAACGAGAAATAAACATTGCCACAGCAAAGAATATTTTGTTTGTTCTAAGTACGCCAGTAATGTATTTGTTTATGCTGCCTGGGAACGCTGTGCGCGAGAGTACTAGAACTGGCATTCGAGAGCCCCAAATGTCTCTCTGGGTGCTCATTTGGCTCGAATGTCATTGGAGCCGAATGGCATTTCGAAATCCAGTGAAGCAACACAACTTTGTATTTGAGTCAAATGACATTTGGTTGAAATGACATTCGGACGTTAGTGTATAGCAGGGGTACTACCCCGTGGTCGGGCCGGATGGCCCTGTAACACGAAATTGCGGCCAGTGCTCGCATGCGGTCCATACTCGCGTATATAGCAAGTTGAACGTTGCGCATGTCGTTTGAATACATGGCGAACGTATATTATATGAAAGCACGCGTTTCGAATATGGTTTTCAAAGCTCTGGAACTCAGGGTGTGTAGCGGAGAGAAACAAAACAAAAGAACTCGAGATGCACTTTAAAGAAACACTCTTTAAAAAAAAAAAAAAAGGTTGTGGGACTTACTAACAAAACACTAGCCAGTTACTTGTCCCAGTATAAACTTAGTGACTGGCCACGCATAAAAAAGCTACGCGCGACCTTGTGTATCGGCTGAGCGTACAGCCCTACATAGACACATTAAACACGCACATATCACACTTGCACAACCAACAAATAAATTGAGAAAGAAAATCAAAGGAATGCACGAGGAGAGCGAGTACAACTTAGTTACCGTAGGAATACATCTGCTCTTCTTGCTTTTATAGCCAGCAGTGGAAAGTCATTTGATAGAGTTGGTGGCCCTGTCGCAAAACTCGAATATTTTAGCAATAATCTTAGAATTCTGCATTTTAATGTGACTATATGCAAGTCAGCATGCGGATTTGCAAAAACTTTTTAATCCTGATTTGTAGTGGGAAAAGTGCTGTAGTTATTACGTTCAGAAATTGATAGAATTTTGTCACTGTCAGTGAATCTTAGTATCAAACAAGACGCAGTTATTAAGTGCACGGTCTAGACTAGCAACGGTTCCACACTTAGTGGCAGGACCTAAGTACCGTTCTGGGAGGTAGTAAAGTTCGTAAGGAGTTACTAAATACAGCCGTTGCTACCATTTTACGAGCTTTACGAGACGCCAAACTTCGCAGCATACCGTCTGTCATTTGCGGTCCACAAGCATAAGTATTCTGGTGCTACACCCGGATAACGGGGCTGGGAACATAATTAACAAGTTCAGAGTTATGATATTCTTGAAATTTACGACATTTTCGACGCCTTTTCTTGGCAACAGCGCGAAAAAAGACTGGCGAAGGCAGCGAGCAATACGAGAGGGGTCCTAAAACTGGTTTATTTGTTGACTGCACAAAATGTACACACAGTTGCCTCAACAAAACAGCAATGACGAAACACGCCCAGAGTAAACACACTCACGCACCCCCCCCCCCCCTCTCCCCGCGTCCTCGAAATACCGATATCTTAAATTGCCGACAAAATACCACTATCGGGGCAAAATTAATGGTCAAACACGCAAGCATGGCGAACCCCGCACAGTCCAGCACTCACACCTTACGCAGTCCGTGCTCGACAAGGAACCGAACTCCTCATCACAGAGCGCTATCAACGCATTGCTAACGTATGCGTCCTACGTGCTTAAAATGCGCAATGCCTCCTTCCACGTTGCTTTTTTCGTCTTCGTCATGAACAGGGCCCATTTCCTTTTTTGCGCTGTTGCCAAGACGTCGCCATACCAACTCCACTAGCTTACCACCGCCATTCTACAGCCTTTTATTGGCGAGTTTTAGCTGACCGTTTTTCACGGTCCGGTCCGCTCCGATAGCAAGCGGGCGCGCCATTGCGCATGCGTGGTGCGCTTGGCGGCGAACGGCATTGGTTGCGCTGAGCGGGCAGCCGATACCGGAGCGGACCGTCGAAAACGGTCAGCTAAAACTCTCTATTGTCGTGTTAGCAGGCGGCAAATTGTCGCGCAGCGCAGTTAAGGCGGGTGTTTGCGACAGACGATGGGCCCATCGTGTTGAAACGTCCGCGACGTACGGCCATCGCTCGCAGTGAGCTGTCGCTGTACAAGGCTCTGATGCTCTGGATTCACCACGACTGCAAGGCGCGCCACAAGTACGCCAGCTCGTTGGTCGAGGCCATCCGCTTCCAGGACATGACGCCCGCGCAGGTGGAAGGTTTCAGAGCCTTCAAGGTCTGCCCCGAAGTCCAGAAGTCCTTCGATGTCAGCAACCGCATTCCGCAGCCGTGAGTAGTGGGCTTGCCTGCCGCATGCACCGGACATCCTCGATTAACCAGTCCTGGATAGTCCGCGGGCAGTCCGAGGACTGCCCTCGGACTGAAGGCTCCGTAGCAATACGTGGGAAAATTGAGCGCCGGATGGCGTCCCGGGCAGACCGCGGACGTTCAGGGACTGATAATCGAGGAGGCCTACCACTTCATTTTGTGTGACTTCATAACGCGACTTCAGCGCGACTTCATAACATTGTGGCGGGATGTGCCATCTGGAACATTTGCCGAGCAAGATAGTACCAGAGTCAGAGTCCTTCAATGTAAAGCATTGAAGGACTTTGAAGGACTCTGATAGTACTGACCCCGCAAATTGGTGTCTTCGCAGTTTGAAGTGGCATGTTAAAATTAGTTTCCTTTACACTGCAGAAAACGTTACCCGGGCTTCTTCTCGTATTGGACAAAGCAAGGCGATGTAAGAAAAAAAAATTCATCCCCCTCTTTCACCACTGGAGCATTCTTGATTTGCACTCCAAGAGAAAAATAAGTTTAAGTCCTCCTAGAAGTAATCGATAAGAGCATCGAATACGAGGAGTGTTTATGGGTGCATTGATGGCGCATCATTGACCGTTAGTCACGATTAGTCAAAAAAAAAAAAGAGCGTTACTTTGCCCTCCTCAAGAGGGACACTTGCTTGGCACTCTGCTTTAGAGAATTACCACTAAAACTCAGGAGAAGTCTTTCCTCCTCGTTCACTGAATTCCCTCAAGCACTCTTGAATTAACTCGAAGTTCGAGTGACTGAAGTTCTATTCCTCACGTTAAACTGCGCCCTCGAGCTTTTTTGAGTAGTGCAAATGCGAGTGGCTTTATTTCTAAAGCCCCTCACGTTACATTGCACCCTCAAGCTATTTTAAATAGTCCAAGTTCCAGTGACAAGTTTTCTCATGTTAGGTGGCGCGTTCAAATTTTGAGTAAAGTCCCAAGACTAGAATCCCAAGATATGATATCTTTAATTTTGCTCCTCACGTTAGATGGCGTTGAGTAAAGTCCCAAGCGCGAAATACCAAGATATAGTGTCTTCAGTTCTGCTACTTACGTTAGATTGTGCCCTACGGCTCTTTCGAGTACTGCTCAAGTTCCAGCGGCTTTAGTTCTGTGCAGTGAGATGACGAGTCTGGCCCGACGCGAGTCGTATTTCAGTCGTTTAATTAGTAATTTTTGCCCTTGTTTGACTATGAAGTTCTTGGCTAGGAACAACCACGAATTAAAACGTGTACAAGGGAAGGTTCTCAAGAACGAGTCTAGCGTTCGAGCAGTAAACTCCTGTGCCTTTCAGACACCGGTAATGAATCTAAAAATTATGGTGTTCAAATTTATTTTGTGTATAAATATAAGTTGTGCTATTGGTAAAAGTTAGGTTTTATCAGTAATGACGGTCTCTAACCAGGCTTGTGGATTGAAAGAAACATTAGAATATACAAGACCTGTAGTTCAGAACATTGGAACCGTATGTCGCGCAAATTATGGTACGCAGATGATCTAGCACTTTTTACTACAATGCAAAATACTGTTTTTCGTTAAAACTCGCCTTTGTAGCGCTTTCATTCGAAGAGTTGCGTGGTATGACTCGTAAAGCAAATTCACCGTAGTAAATTTGGGTTTTAGGTTGTACCTGTAATTGGGTTTTAGGTTGTACATAGAATTGAAAACGGTATCTTGAAAACGGTCACTTGTTATGCCATTCGTTTTCTCACGCTTGCCTTGCTGTCCTGTTTGTGGTCACGCCAATTCTTCTGACCGCTTCTTTCTCTGTTCTAACATGCTGCTTGGCTAAGGAACTCAAACTCAAACGAGGATGCTCGAGACGAACTTAGCAAAATAACTTTTCAATGCGCTTTTTCTTGTTTTTCGATGAGTCACGCTTGCGCCATATTCTCTAAAACGTTGTCCGTCCTTCATGTTTTTCATACGTGACAGGGTGCGCTCTAAACACTTAGTTGCTAAAGCGCGCTAAACTCAGAACTTAATAAATCCCTCAGGGGACGTTTGCTTTGGTCAAACTGCTGAAACGACGTAGAAGGTCATCAGTGCGTGTCCAGAAACTGCAAATGTCACAAAGGGAGTGGTCATTGTGTTCAGTTAGTGTTGTCTATGGCTGCCGCTAAGCCCGCGCGAAAGGTATGCATTTTTTTTCTTTTCTTGCAGTGGCCAGCAGAAAACGGACAAGGCGAGGCAATATGCACAGGCGCAAAAGGTAACAAAAGTCCCTCAAAGGGCGATGCATTTGATTTATCAGGCGAAATTAGTAGAGTTTGACTTGCTTGTAATAAGCCCGCAGTCTAATCAGCCAACTAAGTTGATAGATCTAGTACAGTGTACAGATTGTCGGGCGAGTATTTGTATTAGCTCCTCCCTGACCAATGAGGTCAAGCTCCAAGCCGTGCTCTGCATTCTTTTTGTGCGTATGTGGAAAGGTGAGAGCGCGCATGCCTGGGTGCGCGTATGCCTGGGAGAAAGGGATATCTATCTATCTATCTATCTATCTATCTATCTATCTATCTATCTATCTATCTATCTATCTATCTATCTATCTATCTATCTATCTATCTGTCTGTCTGTCTGTCTGTCTGTCTGTCTGTCTGTCTGTCTGTCTGTCTGTCTGTCTGTCTGTCTGTCTGTCTGTCTGTCTATCTATCTGTCTATCTGTCTATCTGTCTGTCTGTCTGTCTGTCTGTCTCTATCTATCGGTCTGTCTGGTCTGTCTGTCTGTCTGTCTGTCTGTCTGTCTGTCTGTCTGTCTGTCTGTCTGTTCGTTCGTCCGTCCGTCCGTCCGTCCGTCCGTCCATCCAATCATCCATTCATCCATCCATCCTCGGTGACAACTTAAGAACAGCACCGGAAGTTGCCGCTGTGCCTTATCACCGTAGCCAGATGTTTCTCCGCGCGGCGCAAGTTGGGCGTTACTGGGAATATTTTGAACAAGGTTTGAGCCGTTCCCGTGATTTTTGGGA
The DNA here is from genome assembly GCF_048455015.1 of Haemaphysalis longicornis. NCBI lineage: Eukaryota > Metazoa > Arthropoda > Arachnida > Ixodida > Ixodidae > Haemaphysalis > Haemaphysalis longicornis. The sequence goes on along the minus strand of NW_027526422.1, from coordinate 29,998,291 downwards.
CTTACTATGCTTATAAACGATTCCAGTGACGACAAACTGCGTGAGACAAGGCAGACGACATCACGCATTCATAGCAAACCCCTTTCAAAACGCGCGCGCACTGACGCGACGGGTCCGGCGCTTTGGCGGAGTGATACACTACATGACATGGTGCCGTTCTTGAGTTGTAACTGAGTATATCTATTGACGTGTGTGCGTGTGCGCGTGTGTTACGCATTCTTGCGCTCGTGGCTCCTTGTATGAACAGGAAGGGGGACGTTTATTTCTTTATGCATGGTGTGATATTGCCGGGATGCGCAAGTGTGCAGCTATAGTTTCGAATACAACAGGTAGCAAAATCGGCAGCTTTTCCTTCATTCGTGCAGATGGGAACAGCGGGTGCTGTAGCCACACCGGCCACGGTGACTTCGCTTCCACGACCGGGGGGGGTTGTCGCCTCCACCCTCGGAAGCGCAGTGCCGGAGCAAATGAAAGCAGACACTGCGTCCAGTGTGCCGGTGGCGCCGCCGCCGCAAAAGCAGCCATCGGAACCCGTTGTGCTCAGCCTGGAGCAGCAGGCGGCAGTCCTGCCAACCCTCAAGCCTGAAGAGGAAAAGAGAGAGAAGCTGGACAAAAATGGTGAAAAGGACAAGCACAAGGACAACGGGAGTGCTCTAGAGAAAAAGGTTGAGAAAAAAGAAGCACCAAGGGAGCCCATGCCTGTCCAGGAGCCCATGACGGCAGCAAAGGATTTCATAAAGACAGAAGAGGGCAAAAAACTCGAAATGCCTAAGAAGCGTGACTCCGTCGACAAGCCGGACTCGAGAGGGGACAAGAAGTCCGGAAAGAAGCACGGACTCAAGGACGGTGCCGGTGAGACACAGAAGGAGGCGGACGCTCTCAAACCTGCTGCTTCGGATGCGGTCACGGCGACCACTATGCCGCCCATTGTGAGCGAGCCCACTTCGGCCACTACCGTGCCGCCCTCTACGGTGGAGTCGGCACCTAGCAAGCCCAAGTCAAGCAAAGAAACCAAAGATAAGAAGCACAAAGATAAGAAAGCGAAGGACAAAGACAAAAAGAGCAAGGGCAAGTCCGGGAAGCCGCCAAAGAAGAAGAAGAGTTTCTGTCCCTGGCTTGGGAGCAAAAAAAGCAGCAAGCAGTCCAAGCAGTCCCTCGACAAACAAAAGGGTAAAAGCAAGTCCGCGTCAAAGGATGCTGCGGGGGGTCACAAAGATTCCAAAGCGGTGGAGCCCGTCAAGGGCAGCAAAGCTAAGAAGGACAAGAAAAGCTCCTCTAAAGAGGGGAGCACCAAATCCAGGAGCAAAGAGGGCAAGGACAAAGGAAGCAAGGAAAAGGCTGCGAAAGGAAGCAAGGAGAAGGCCGGAAGCAAGGAGGGCGTCGGTAAGCAGAAACACAGCAAAGAGAAGCACGGCAGCAAAGAGAAGCGCGGCGGCAAGGACAAGCAAAGGAGCAAGGAAAAGTCCAGCAAAGAGAAACCCAGCAAGGACAAGCACAGCAAGGAGAAGGTCAGCAAAGAAAAGTCGAGTAGCAAAGAGGGCAAGAAAAGGGACAAAAGCAAGAAGCACTCCGGGTCAAAGTCTGAGTCAAAAGAGGCCGCGGGTGGGGGTGGCAACAAGAAGCGCGAAACACACTCTCCCTCAAAGAGGAAAGACAAGGCTTCGGCGGACGTGCCCGGAGGCGAGAGCGGAGGGGGCAAAATGAGGAAGGCCAAACATTCCAAACAGTCGCGCAAGAGCGAAAGCTCATCCAAGAAGTCGCACTCCAGCTCGAGTCGGGCCAGGTCTTCGGGGAGGAGCTCTTCTACGGTGCCCAGGCGCAGACCTGAGAAAGAGAAGGGGAGGTCCGACTTGGCCCTCACGACTAAGAAGTCGGACTCCGGAGGAGGACGTGCCCACCGCAGAACCCGCAGCGCGAACCGGCTTTCTTCGGCGCCCGGCGGCTCGGACCTGTCGCTGGTGGGCGGCAAAGCTACGTTCCAGACCGAGCGCGACAAGCGGCGCCGCCGCCTGTCGAACGTTCCGCATCGGGCACGCTCGGTAGCGGCGCGCGCGTCCGACTTGAGTGTCCGGGGCTTCGAGCAGAATCCGGCCGACCACCCGCAGATGGTGGTTGCGCTGTTGGGAGGCCTCACCGTGGATACCAAGGGCACCACTCCCGAAAGTATGATCTTACCGATGTAGAAACCTGAAATGGCTCCGTTACCCTGAATTGAGTACGACGTGCTATAAAGCCCGTTCAATTTTTGTGGTTTTCTATGACTAACTATTTAGATACCACTCATAAATACTGCTTTTGTCAATATAATAGCTATGACACCTGTACGATGCGTCTTCCAGCCGCAACGCGCTATGCAGGGCTTTCGTAACCTCACCTCAGCACGTTTTGATTAAAGTCAGTCTGTGATTAACAGCGCGTTGTTGCCAAATGCACCTTCCCAGTTTCATCTGTTTTAACGGAATGACCGCGCATCGCTGAGAGGAGGCCGCGGGTGTCGCATGTCCGAGAAGACTCGGCTTCAACGTCACGCGATCGTGCGTTACCTAGATGGGCCTCCATGGAGGTAGCTTTGTTGGTCTTCAAAACCAGAGTCACTGATTGATTGATTGATTGATTGATTGATTGATTGATTGATTGATTGATTGATTGATTGATTGATTGATTGATTGATTGATTGATTGATTGATTGATTGATTGATTGATTGATTGATTGTAGGGTGTAACGCGCCGATGCAACGCAGGCGATGAGGCACGCCGTGGTGGAGGGCTCCGGATTAATTTCGACCACCTGGGGATCTTTAACGGGCGCAGAAATCTCGTACACACGGGTGTTTTTGCTTTTCGTCTCAATCAGAAAATCGGCCCCCGCGGCCGGGAATCGAACCCGCGACCTCGTGCTCAGCAACGCAACGCCTTAGCCACTGAGCCACCGCGGCGGGTAAAACCGGAGTCAGCGGGTGTGGCACATTTATTGGTGATCTATTAGTGGCTAGCCCTTTTTTTAACGGAACACGCCGTTATTGAATTCGTCATGCTCCAAGACGATGGCTTTTCGCAGGCGCCGCCATCTACTCCTTCTGGCCGTCCGACCACAAGTGGAAGTCCGCTGGGGAGATGCCCAAGCCCCGCTACGGACACCAAGCCGTCATAGGCACAGAGCACATCTACGTCGTCGGTAAGCACCACGGATAAGCGATAGCATTAACGCCAGTAAAAAAATGGTTTAGGCGCAAGCGTAAAGCTAAAGTGTCATTTGTGTAGAATTTGAGACGGAGCGGCGAGCTAAATCGGCCACTTTCAGTGCGGGCTCGACGGGAGCAGCTATTAAGTGCAGAGCACTTCATGGGCTCGCATTGTCGTCTTAACTCGCTAACGGTCGATGCGATTGCCGGAATCAGGCGGCGCAGAGAGATAACGGACCCAAGTAGAGCCTTCTGTACCGGGGTCAGGGAGTCACACTGAGGCTTCGAAAACCACGCGGTTTAAACACTAATAACCGTTCAAACATCGTGAACCGCTGGCGCTTGTCAAACATCTCCCCGTTATTTAGCTCAAAGAAAACTGCAGGTACAGGCGGTCACAGAATAAACCGGACCAAGCGAGGGGTGCGCGAATAGTATCGGCGCGACACCTTCCGGCCCAGCGCCTGCTGTCGAGATAGCGGAGGGCGCATGCGTGTCCCTCCCTATAGTTTGTGCATGTCAGTTTCCTTGATTTCGGCTGCAGCACTTTGATCCTCTCCAATGCGACGCGCGGCGGCGCCTTGCGCGGCGCGCCGACCGACTGGGCGTGATACATGTCAGCAGCCGGCAGCGTGCGCCATGCGCTGATCGCGCGTAACTGTGCGTTCATCTGAGAATGTTTGTTCGGCGCTCTTTTTATCATTTTATTGACTGAAACGCAAACTGGCGTTGAAGAAAGGCTGCGGTAAAGATTCACACATGACTGAACCAGTGCTGGCCGTTATGCGACCAACACACAGTTGATAGAACTAAAAACAGCGATGTTTTTTTTTAATTTCGAGTTTTTCCCGTGCGGCATATGAGAGGCGGTTTAAAGATGGGAGGAGGGAAGAAAGTAGGAAGGAAAGAGTTTATTCGCTTCGGAAAAATAGACCGAAATACACAGCTGCCGGTGTGAGTGATGTCACCCATTTGACAGTGATAGCTATGAAGCGTATAAAGCACGTAACTCGTCCTGCATGGTCATATTCGTGAAGAATGCCTTCCCGCGTCCCCATCGAGCAACGGAGTCACATAGTTCGACTTTTCATCGAAGGGACTACTCAGTGGGAAAGTTGCCACCTCACCGGGAGGTCTAGGACTTCTGTAAGCCGCATTATTCAAGCTTACCGCGATGATCAGGGCAGACGCATTGACGCAGAGCGCAGCGGGCGGCCTAAAGTCACCAGTGAGGATCAGAAACTACTGATTGTCGCAGCCGCTGTGGCAGATCCCCTCCTGTCTGCAAAAGAAATTCGACAGGAGCTGTCATTGAATGTCTCTTGCGAAACAATTCGAAGACGACTGAAGGAGGCGGGACTCGGGAGTTGCCTGGCAGCGCAGAAACCGCGCTTGACGGACCGCCAGAAGCTGGAAAGGCTGGAGTTCGCCCGGGAAGTGGAGCTGTGGACAACGGACGAGTGGAAGGAAGTTATATTCACAGATGAATCGACTTTCTCCACTCGCTGGGATCAACAGCGGCGTGTTTGGCGTACGATGAGTTGCAGGTACGAAACTAAACTGTGAACCGTAGCTGGTAATGTGCATTCTAGATGATATAAAAACTACTACAGTCATCATCATCATCATCATCAGCCTATCTACGCCCACTGCAGGGCAAAGGCCTCTCTCATTATTCTCCGATTATCTCGGCCCTGTGCCAACTGCGACCAAGTTATCCCCGCAAACTTCTTGATCTCATCTGCCCATCTAACTTTCTGCCGCCCGCTGCAACGCTTGCCTTCTCTAGGGATCCACTCTGTTACCCTTAATGACCAGTGGTTATCTTGCCTTCGCATTACATGCCCTGCCCACGTCCATTTCTTTTTCTTAATCTCTACTAATATGTCCTTAACACGTGTTTGTTCCCTGACCCACTCCGCTCTCTTCTTCTCCCTTAATGTTACACCTGTCATTTTCCGCTCCATTGCACGCTGAGTCGTTCTCAATTTAATGTGTAAGAGGTCAAATCGGGAGCACGGTTTAATGTGAGAATTGCTGAGCATTCCTTCGGGGGTCCCGAGTGCAACGCTAATCGTAATTGTTAAGTCTAGCAATGCATAACTACCTGTTAATAACTATATTTCGGAGAAACCGATATACAATGTCCCTGTAAATTTTATTCAGCTGGGTTCATTTGAAGCGTTTTAATCGTAGTTTTATAAGCACCGTTTGTTACGCGTTTCTTGTCGCTGTTTTTTTACGAAACACTTCAGGTAACCCGCATCGGCTAACGGGGCTTTTGTAATTCCCGATGTGGAAAGAGGATGAAATTGATGCATAGTTTTATACAGGATACTGTTCGCCTACGTGGCAGTGGGGGTGCAGCCTCCCGCTAAAAACATGTGCCAGTAATTTCAATCGATGTAAACTATCAAACACGGCGAATGTCCTTTCATTGATTTATCTAGTATACCCTCCGAACATCTTCGAAGATATCTTTCCTCGGAGATATCTTTCCTGAATGTATTTCTGTATTTAGCCCGATGGTATTTAGATACCAGCCCGACTACATCCAAAGCGTCCTTTCCAGTGGGAGGTGCTCCGTCAGCGTATGGGGCGCAATGAGTGCGGACGGCCTGGGACCCCTCGTCAGAATTTCTGGGCCATTCAATGCTTCCCAGTACTGTAACATCATTTCGACAAGTCTGCTCCCCTACGTCCTGGACGGGTGCTTCATCCTGCAACAGGACCGAACCCCTGTCTTCACAGCCCGAGCCGTGAGCTCACTGCTCGAGGACCACGCGGTGCGACAGCTGCGGTGGCCTCCGTGCGGGGCAGACCTAAATCCGATAGGAAATGTGTGGGGGATTATGAAGATGAATATTGGCAAACGAAATGACTGCGGTCGCACGGCGGACGAGTTGTGGCAGGCAGTGGAAGATGAGTGGGGACGCCTGCGCCCCCGTCCCGAAATCATAAAGTCGCTTTATGAGTCGCTCCTCCGACGCATTCGTGAAGTTATCAAAAACGACGGAAATGTCACACACAATTAATAAGGGGAACCACTCGGACAATCACCGATGTTTTTTTTTTTTTTTTTTTTTTTTTTTTTTTTTTGTTCCGAACCGAATAAACCTTCGCTGTATTCAGTTCTTGCTATCAACTGTGTTCGTCGCATAACGACCAGCACTGTTTTAGTCATGTTTATCGCAGCCTTTCTGCAACGCCAGTTTGCGTTACAGTCATTAAAATGATAAAAAGAGCGCCGAACAAACATTCTCAGATGAACGCACAGTTACGCGGCGATCAGCGCATGGCGCACGCTGCATGCCAAGCATTACGCCCGCTCGGTAGGCGAGCCGCGCAAGGCGCCGCCGCGCGTCGCATTCGAAAGGAACGGAGTGCTGCAGCCGCAGTCAAGGAAACTGACATGCACAAACTATAGGGAGGGGCACGCATGCGCCCTCCGCTATCTCAACAGCAGGCGCTGGGCCGGAAGGTGTCGCACCGATAGCTATCGCGCGCCGCTCGCTTGGTCCGGTTTATTCTGTGGACGCCTGTACATTTAAGGCAAAATCTGTAACCGGCAGCCCCCGCGTTCCTTCAGTTAGGAACGCTCGTTGGGTTGGTTTCTACTATAGTAAGCGAAAAAAGCGGCCGCGCAAGAAATGGCGCGTTCGAAATGACGCAGAAAGGCTTCAGCCGCGCAAGAACAAAGTGGCGCGTTCGAAATGATGCAGAAAGGCTCCAACCGCGCAAGAAAAAATTACGCCTTCTAAATGACGCAAAATAGCTCCAGCATACGAAAGTAAAGCAAACGCAAAAATAACAACCCCCACCGGCGCAGTTTCAGGCAGGGGGCGCGCGAGCACTGGGAAGGCGGGAAATTTGAAATGCAGAAGTGAGGGTATAACGGCGCTGCAGACCATTATGGCGAGTCACTGCTCTGCACTTCCGACAGCTTTCACATTGAGCGGAACGGCTTTCATTTTTTGTGTCTTCTCTTGGTTGATGAAGGGGCATTCATTAAGTTTCATGACGAGCAGACCAGGTGAATTAATGACCAAGTAGTTGGGTGTTTCTCCTTGAAGTTTATCTATTTTTATCGATTTATTATACTGAGGGCCACAATCCGGTACAAGCAGGAGAGCATGGTACAAGGCAAATAACACAGCGCATGCAAAAAAATTCGCGCCAATGCACCCTGTGAATGTGGTCGGAAAGCAAAGCTGTAAACGGCACCCACAACGATTACCCATGCGACGTCACTTAAATCCACTCACATCGCTTTACAAATAGTGAAACCAGAGAGAAGTGAAATGCACTTAAAGGCCAATGCTCTTCAAATCACCATGGCGAAATCCTTAGCTTTGTAATCACAGAGAGCGCTAGGTACCGCTGTTCAAAGTACCTCCGAGCAGACGACGTTTGCACCTGGCGGAGAGTCGCCGAAACAAGTGCCGAGCGGCCTGTGACGGAGGTTGAGGAACCTGTCCCGTGAAGCTCGCGCTTCTCCGGCGACTTGCAGTTGCAGGGCGCTCCGCCGGGCGCAGGGATGCACTCGCCCGGGGTTTCTCTGCTAGACCAGCGCGCTGTACCGCCGTCTCTCTTTTTTTTTTCAATGCAAAAAAAGAAAAATTCGCAGTCTACAAACTATTAACGCACTTGCGAACGTCTTGGAGATAGCAAAACTCTTTTTACTTGTAAATATGTTTACTCAAAGAAAAAAATAGCGCGAAACGACCACCTGCCTTACATTTGTCTTTCATATTGCCTTAACCTCAGAAAAAAAAAGTTTTATAAATTCTTGACCACTTGCACCTCTGCGTCCAATATTTGCAATATTTGGGCTGACCCAACGCCACCTCTATCCTTTAGACCTTTCCAAAAGTTTGACGACCTAAATAGAATTGTTGTACACGCGGATATAAACAATTGTGTGACTTTTGCCTCACTCGCTAAGTGAACCAAAATCAGCCTTTCTCCATACATCCGCAGAAAACAATACTAACCCCTCAAATATTTTGTCACAATTTCACACACACGCAGAAACAAAGTCAGCGGCAAATAACGCGATAATAGCTTTTAGATATTTTGTATTTATCATTGTTCAGTAGTGAGTAATTTTCTGCGTAATTATCTTGTTTAATTACCTTTTTTAAATTTTAAATCCAAACATCCATTTTAATGTATTTAATTTACCCTTTATATTTCTGTGGAACGGGCAGGGTTTCAGTTCATGAGCCCATTTAATAATAATAAAAAAAAAGTCGTCTTCGCGAAGTGCGAAAACTAACGAAACTGCTCCTCTCCTAAACAATAGGCTATATTTTTGTTCAATCCCCACGTGAAGTATTTAGTTTGAGCGTTAGATATATTTTATTTGAAAGTAAAACATTTTCAACAGCACGTGTCTCTGGTTAAAGTAGAAAACTGCGGTAGATACGAAATGTTTTCGTGTTTTGGTGCATCATTTAGCTGTGGAAGATGGCTTAGTCTCACACCACTTTTACAATTCGATTCTCGATGTCCAGTAAGGCGAAAAATACTGGGCTGATATTCACGAAGCTGTTTGTATGTAATGTATAGTAGAAATAGTGATTGATCGCCGCTCGCGTGCGGTTTGTTCCCTTCAAAGAGAGCGACGTGATAGCCGAGGCGTCGGCTATAACGAAAGCTGCTTTTCGAAATCGTACGGGCAAGTAGCTTTGTAAATCAGGGTCCGCTTTTTTACTTGCAATGCTAAACATTGCTACTGCGGCAGTTATTATGATGGAAAAAAAAATTACTGTCGGGCGGTCTACTTCATCTCGACTGATAGCAACTGGATGCCGGAATTGAGCCTAACTCCATTATCATGGGCAAACGTTAGTGGAAGTCATTCTGTGGAAATAACATAGCGAAACGCGGCGCTACCACGCGCATTTGAAGGCGGCTCTGAGCGGCCACCGGTCCTGGCGCGGCCGCTTCCGTTCCATCACGTACGTCACGTACGGCCGCTGCTATGGCCGCCTTTTCTATCCAGTTTCGGTATAGTTCTCTATAGTTTCGGTTCCGAAAACGCAAATGTCGCGAGCCGTTTGTGTCGCGGGCGTTGTTTAAAGCGCTGTATTTTGCATTTTGCATCCTTTTTATATGTAGTATTAGGTGACATTATTTTTACGTTGTCGAAAATTTGAGTGCAGTTGGCCTTTAACCACACCATTTATTACTTCAAATAGATATTCTTGGTAAGGTTAAATCAATGCATGATGCATGAAGTGTGGTTGTATGAGTTGTATTGGTGTAGCAAATGAGTGGAAACTCTTTTTTTATGAAGTTAAAGGAAGCTCAAACCCGGTGTTAGACGATCTTACTTCTCCGTCTCTGCCGACGCGGACGGACGCGACGAGATCGGCGACAGAGATGGCGGAGGAGGAGGAGGACAAGGAGGAGGGCGAGGTGGAGGATGAAATACTTCAGATTTCTGAACGGCCCGGAGTGCGGCCCAGGGGAGTGCTTCCTTCTTCACTGGAGCCCATATGCAGTCCGCGCCGCTTGTGCTGTACCCACTAGCTGAAGCTGGGTAGGCAGAGAGGGGCTGGACAGCAGCATCTCTTATTGCTCTTGCTGGGTAGTTGACAGAAAGAGAGGAGGGTGCTCAGGGCAAAAGTCGCACACCCCAATTATGAGGCTGAGTGTTCCTACTTCTCAGCAAAATTTACATTCAGCGTAGTAGCGATTCGGGGGCATTAAGATAAGACGCGCCGGGTGTGGGAAGGAGCCGGATTGTATGAGCCGTAGGGTCATTTGTTGTTCTCTGGAAAGGTCAGGGTAAGGCGAAGGTAGGGTCTGTCTCTGAGGGCGATAATGCTGGGTTACCTCCCTGAACGTGACAAGCGGGTGACTCCTCGTGCAGCTTCATAGCACAGGGGTTAAAAGCGCAGGCTTGTTGGTGGGCGCATTCGTTGCCCGCCATGGAAGCGCGAGCGGGTGTCCAGATGAGCTGAATGGAACCGTTTAAGGAGTGTTTTTTAGCACACGCAGTGCATGTCGGGACACCCAACCCAACTGGTAATTCCCGCATGCTTGTTGGGAATCGGTGACTACCTTCCGAACCCCTGGTTGAGTGAGAGCCATGGCGATGGCTGCCTCTTCTGTTGCCGTCATGTCTTGGGTCTTGAGTAAGTTGCACACAAGGAGGTTGGTTCTGCAGGTAGCTACTATGATGGCGTATTGCTGCCCTCGATGTTGCGAGGCGTCTGTGTAGATAACTGCATGATCCCCACCGAGGGTGGTGTTGAGCGCTTGAGCCAGTGCTTGTCGGCGACCCTCGTCGTGTGAGGGGTTCATATTTCTAAGCAAAGAGAGCATCTTTAGTTCTTGTCTCCAAGAGTCCGGGAGTACATCAAGCGGAGTGACATTCTGTGCTGCCCAGCCAATCTGGTGAAGGATGCGGCAACCCACCCCAGTTCTGCTCAATCGAAGCTTCTGGTTAGAAAGATGGCCCTCTGTCAGCTCTTCCACCGTGTTGTGGAGCCCCGTGCTGAGCAGCCTGTCTGAACGCACTCATGGGAAGACCAATGACCTGCCAAACCACCTTTCTAATCATTATATAAAGCATCTTTATGTCCTCCTTGCCGAGAAGCAGACAGGGGGTTGACGTAAGTGATTCTCGATAGGACAAGAGCTTGAATTAATCGAAAGGTATCGGATTCCTTGAGGCCTCACTTCTTGGTGGTGTTACGAATCGGCCAGCGCCGCCGTACTTTCCCGCATCACTCTTCGGCTTTGCGGCGAAGCCACTGCGTGCGCCTTTCTGCCGTCGGGCGCCACCATGTCGGTGACAAGTTTCGACAAGCCGAGTCGGACGCTTCGCTTTCGGCGCATTTCAAAACTTCGGCGGCTGCCGGCGAGGCTCGTGTCAACGCTCTTCAAGGACACAGAGGCCCCGCGAACTCAGCGGAGTCCTCCTCTCTCCCCTCTCTCGGACTCAACGTGCGCCGAGGCTACCGACGACTTACGAACTCTGGAAAGAGCGTTGTGTGTGTCTGTGACGTTCGTGGCGTGTTGCTGCTTGTTGGCGTTTTGACCGTTACCGCTTTTGGGTATAAATAAAGCCCCGCAAGCGTTGTAATTCATTCCTGTTTGAGCAGCGAATCCATGCTGTCGCTCTGATCGAGTCATGTATTGTAACCTCGCCCGTCGGGGCATTGTTCTTTGGCTTCGGCTCACTTCTCGCTATGAAGTAAACAGTTACGTTAGCCTTCGGCTTCTGGACTTCTTCACGGCTCCAACAGCGGCTGGCCGCTCGCATCATACACGCTACCACTCGTATGTCTGAGGCCACGGAGCTCCAATCGGGTGCCCCCACTCGGTCGCAACAGTGGCAACTCGCCTGATCATGTGTATGATATGATTTATGCTCTGTTTGAGGCGCTGCAAGGATTCGTCACTCGGTGTTGGCCTGGAGATGTAGGCCCAGGATCTTGATGCTGGGGCTTGGAGTGATGGCCTGGCCATCAAGGAGTATTTGAATGTGTTTCTTGATGTGTCGTTTGGCGTGAGGGTGGACGACAAGGAGCTGTGCCTTTTTACGTGAACACTGGAGGCCACAGGCTTTAGCACATTGGCGTACTAGAAGTGAGATGCCATGCATCGGTGTGAGCTTCCTTTAATTTTTGTAACTCTTAGCACATGCGCAAGGCGCGCACAGGGCCGCTAGATGTGCCGTAGGCGGACCGCACAGTGGCGCGACAGGTCACGTGACGCTATCACGTGGCATTCAGCGAGAATGCAGGGGGTAAGCCCGTAGATGTGCTTGGTGAGTGCACCACCTGTCTTCCCCCTCTCCGCGTGGGCTCGTAGGTAAATCGGTAAGACAACGGGCTTTCCCTGTGTTATTCTATTAGTTCCAGGTTCTATGGCCATGCCAGTAAATTCTTTTTGTTCGCGGGAATTTTCTGTTGGCACTAACGGTCGTGAAAGAACCCTTGGGGGTAGAGGTACAAAGCTTTGCTTTAAAAAGTTTCCTCCCTCGCTTTTATGCAATACCAACAGGCGGCTTCGAGGTGTCGGACAACGACGAGCGAGTCCGGCCTACCGACGTCTGCCACCGGTTCAGCCTGAAGCGACAGTGTTGGGAGCCCATGGCGAGCCTCAAGCACGCACGCTGTCACCACGGTGTGGCCCTGCTCCTGGGAAAAGTCTACGCCGTCGGGGGACAGTCCACTGACGGCGTGTGAGCATTCCTAAGTACATTGCGAACACAGAAAACGGCATTGGTGCTTCCGTCGGAGCCTTGCTTGCGCGGTACAAAGGCAGCAAAGGGAAGCGCGGATGAAGTTGGGCGGGGGTTTTTATCGGCTCTTTCCGCATTTTCTTGCAACCGATCAAAGGAAAAGAAAACGAAGCTGATGCGCCTGCTGAAGCGTTCCGTCCACCTATATATCCCGGTGTAGCTCTTAAGGCAGATGGCTATTATCGAGTGAATTATAAGCAGAGTTATGTCGCATTGGCGTCTGACACAATAGTTTTAAGATAGATTTAAAATAAATTTAAAATAGTTTAAATGTAAGTTTAAATAGTGAAGTTTAAATTTAAAATATGTTTTAAGTTTAATATGCAATAGGTTTAAGAAGTTTTATTGGCCAGGCCACCTTGAAACAAACGCTGAAGCAAGCGAATGTGCTATCACGCTCAAAGTACCGAAGGGCTCGGGAAGTGATTGAGGCCTTCAGTATGCTGTCTGTGGAAGCTGACAATTGTGTCAGCGTGCCCGCAATAGCGCTCGCAGAAAAAGAGATAAAAAGGATGAGAGAAAGAAAAGTCTGAGGGCACATGAGCACACGCGCACGAAGATTTATGCTTAATCTATGAATGTACACTCACCATCGCATGCTTATAATTAACGATACAGCTTTCAATAAATCAGTTGCTAGTTTGCGCACCATCGTTTGGTGTTGCATTTTCAATGTCCCTGTTCCTCGTCCAAATGTGCAGAGCGTGTTAATATTAAATTCCAGTTTTAAAGGGGCACTGACACAAAATTTTGAAGGCGAGATAACTTCGGAGATAGATTGGTGGGAACACATATACATCATCTGCAAAATATCAGCGGCGAATACAGCCTAGAACATATTTAAAATCAATTTTAAAGTGTGCGAAACTGAACCGACCTGCCAGCAGAAGACCACGCGCAATCGACATCCCGAGGATATCGTGTAAATAAACAATATCCAAATACGTCACGAGTTTGTGTTTGCCGCTTCCGCACTGCCGGCGTTTTACGCCGGTTCGCCCGGCTCGCCGCTCCAATCGGAGGGCCGGAGGGCGGAGCTTCTGCTCTCGAGAACGAACGACCCGATCGTTTGCGGCGGAGGCGCCGTGATTTCGTCATCTCATGGGGCAGCTGGCCGCGACCAAAGTTCTACAGCGATTCCAGGCACTCTGTTTCTATTACTGTTTATTACCATTGGATGCGAAAACGCGCCCGAGGCACGAAAAGCCCACTGAGCTAGCCGCACGGTCGCTGTGCAGGCGGCGGCCACGGCCGCGCAGTGGCCCAGGCCGGCGCAGGTAGCTCGAGTGATAGCTTGTTACCGCTGCACGAAATTGTCCCCAAGTCCCGACCATGGTGGCTTACATGAGAAAGGAGTTAATGATGCGATGGCGGGTTGCATTAAAAATTGTCATCTGCACCGCTTACGAGAGCGGCACTCGAATATCCGCCGCAGTGCTAAGCCGAACACATCTGTAGGCGGATTTGTAGGCAGACCGGCCGGCTGCTCCCAGCGCGCGTCTTGCCACTCACCGTCTCGAGCGTCGCGCGTCGTTCTTTAGCCGCGGTAGCATTTGCACTCGCAGCGCCTGCGTCACATCCACGGTCGCTTTTTAATTAAGCGCCTCACGAGATCAGTACGTGGGGGCATTCGCAGAAACTGCCGTCGATGCGGATTCGACAGTGCTACGGCGGCTCTGCTCTGTGATATCCCTCCGACGGTCACGTGGTCAGCTTTGTGCACACAAAATCCACAAATCCATCGTTTCGCGGCACTCGCTGAAACCGAAACTGCGACTGGCCGCATTTAAAATGCCTCTAATTAAACAACCGTCACACGCTGAAGCAAATGAGGTTTCTACAGGTTATAAGTAGGTCACTAGCTACTTATCGCAACAAAAAAAACAAGATGCAAATTTTTTGTGTCAGTGCCCCTTTAAGACAAACATTAAGCGAAAGGGTGGCGGAATTGGGGTATTTTCGGGTATTCCGAAGGGGCAGCACGCACAGAAGGCGTAGGCGCCTCCACATCCCTCTCTCCTTCTGAAATTTCAACATTGTAGATAACGTGAAACCGAATCGAAAGCCAGCGGGACGCCACTGCGGCAGGTCGTAAGGGAACAGTGAAGCGCGCCTAGCGTTTTCCATTTAACAGAGCCGCAATAAACTAACTGCTGAACAGTTATACTAGCTCCTAACAAGTTCGGCCACCTTCGCAATTGAGATGCGAAGACTGGGGAAACAGTTAAGCTGGGGCTCCTAACCAGCTTTAACTTGGCTTTTCTTGGGTCTGCCCTTCTTATCAGTAGATCGGCCACGGATTCCGCCGAGCACACGCCGTCTTTCTCAGGTAGGACACCTGCACGTCAGTGCTTAGTACATCACTAGGCGAAGCCAATACCCGACGAGCTCCTCCCCACTGCGACGCGCACTCTCCTCACCTGCGCTTCAACTCCTTGCTTCCTCGCCACTTTCCCTCATATTTCATGACCAAGCATTTACCTTCTCTTCACTTTGCTGCGCCGAGCTTTTAATTAGCGACACCAGGTGCACGGATGCAAGTCAAGCTTAAACAGCTCAAGCGCAAACTGACACAGGGACGAGAAACAGCTCCGTTAAACAGCTCCATTAAACAGCTCGTTAAACAGCCCGGCTGTTAAAATTGGTCAGTCTGCTGTTCGGGCCAGTTTCTCCATATACAAAGGCGTGTCCAGGCATGAATTAAAAGCATCGGGCTAAAAGCAGAACGGTGGACCGCAGCGCACGTTGCTGATTATGCTAAGTAAAGGGCGAAACACATGAGCGCAAAAGGACGCGTCAGCGCACGCGTCTCCCGCTCCATTGGGAACCGGTTTGGATGCCGGAAGATTCCCGAATCGGCCGTGCCCGTGCGCGTCCAATGAGCTGGATATTTTGCAACGCCGCATCGGAAACCGGATGGCTCGCACTAACATGTCTGCCACTTGAGGCAATGAATGGGATCAGACTACCCTGGTATTCTGAGTTCCTCCTCCACTCGAGCCTCCAGTGGAGATCCTTGTGCATGGGGGAACCGCCTTCTCCAGTGGAGGAGAAGGCGGTTCCCTCATGCATAAGCATTGCGGAATCATCTTCTCAGCCGAGCGGAGGGAGGAAATGGAGTGCAAGAGAGACTCAGAATACGGCCCTTAGTCTCCTTATCGCTTAAACGAGGTACATTTTTTTACAAATAGTGCTTTTGAAACAGTATAATGGACAATTGGGATAGTTGGTAGCTGTTCATCTTGAAGGTGGAAGCACTCACAAAACAGGGATGAAAGTAGAAAACTACGAGTTGTGCCGCGCCTCCGCCAGATGGCGCCACGGGTCCCACGACCGAGAGAAGACGCAGTGAAACATCCCCCTCGCGAGGGGCACGATAAAATGCAGAGCATTTCCGGTGGCGCACGACGTTAAGTAGTTTGCGTTACGTTAATGTGGTTGCACTTGTGGCAACTGCTGACGAGAGAGCGCTCGTCAGCAGTAATTTGAATGAGTCAACGATATAAGGTGCGTTCGTAGCGTCCCAGTCTGTGTCGGCTTTGTGGCGCAGTGGGTAGAGCACCATGTACATTGCGTTCCGCCCGCAGGGTCGAGGGATCGAAACCGGGCGCCGGATAGTATTTTTTTTGTATAGTAGGGAGGGGTGCGGTGGGGACTACGGACGTCAACGCGGGTGACATCGTGAGTTACTGAAATGCTCTGCATTTAAAACAGAAGACACGGCGCTAACTCGACACGATTTGTTTATTGAAAAGAAACACAAATATATACTTTCAACATCTCACGTGGTGCGTTCATCTCGGCCAAGAGTAGTAGTGAAGCTTTTATTGAAAACGGGAGACCGCTGGTCTCTAGCAATGACTAGGGTGGCACGACAGTTGGAAGTCGACACGGCTGCCCGCTTTACCATTTATGCGGGACGACGTCACAGTTTGGACTGAAGCAGCCGACTTCGACTCTCGGCCAAGATAAAACCATGAAAGTCACTTTTTGCAGGAATTGAATACATACAGGAGTACACGCGACAATGGAAGGGTAAGGGTAATCACTGCAAAAAGTTACTTTCAAGGTTTTATCTTGGGCGAGATGAGCGCACTACGTGAGTTGTTGAAAAGTATATATTTGTGTTTCTTTTCAATAAACAAATAGTTGCGAGTTAGCGCCGTGTCGTCTGTTTTTTCTACTTTCGTCCATGTTGTCTGAGCGCTTCCACCTTCAAGGTGGAAGCCAGTTAAAAAACAGTTACAGCAGTCTTTTTAATCATTCTTTACTTTTGGACGCCAGCGATTTGCGAAATGAAGGCAAAAATGTAGAAATTAGACCCATCAGCCTACTCTGTATTTTTACAAGCTGTTGACCAAAGTTATAGTTAGCGGCATAGATGACATCCTGGATTTCCAACATCCCAGTCAGCGGACTGGGTTTAGGAAATGGTACTCAACCAAGCATCACAATCATGTTTTCAATCGAGTGATAGAAAAATCCGCAGAATATACTAAACCCATTTACATGCCACTTATAGGCTATGAGAAAGCGTTTGATGCCGTACTCACCGCAGCCGGGCTAGAAGCACTAAATGACCAGGGAATAGAGGATACCTACATAAGACTTCTAGAAGATATACATAAAGAATGCACGGGCACGATAACCCTCCACAAGCAAAGCGATAAATTTCCGATCCGGAAGGGAGTAACACGGAGATACTATATCACCAAAACTATTCACAACATGTCCGGAGGGGGTGTTTAGAAGGTTTGAGTGGAAAAACATAGGATTAAGGATAAATGGGGAATACTTGAGCCATTTCAGGTTTGCGGACGACCTAGTCTTGCTGAGTGACACAGAACATCATCTGCAAACAATGCTTGAAGAACTACAATCAGAAAACACGGCAATAGGGATAGAAATAAATATGAATAAATCTAAAGCAATGAGGAATAAACATGCCAATAACGTCCTTTCAGTTTAAGAAACGAAACGCTTGAAGTAGTACAATAATATAACTACCTTGGACAGACAGTTAGCGCTGACCCCAACCACGAGAGGAAAATGCGGCGCAGAATAGGCATGGGTTGACAAGCACTCGGCAAGCACTCCCAAATAACGAAAAGTAGATTTCTTGTAGGGTTTAACGCACCGACCGCCAATAATGAAAAGTAGCTGTCACTTCAGTAGCTCTGACTTTTCTTTTGAGTGACCTCTGTCACTCCAAGGAAAAGCCTACAACCAATTTCCAATTTATTTCCGTGTTCCCCTTTCCAAAATAAAACAAGAAAAAACTTGGGGAACAACACCCTCACCAGCAAAGCTATGGCAGGTAGCTTTAGCTTTGCTGGTGCGGGTGTTGTTCGCCACTGGCAGTAGCCACAACCAGTGCCTACTGCCGGTGATGACATACGGAGCTGAACTTGGAGCTGCGGAGCTGCCGAACTTGGCGCCTTACGAAACAACTAGAAAGCACTTAGGTCGGATCAACGAGCCATGGAACAATAATGTTAGGAACAACACTCAGGGAGAAGAAAATATCTACCTGGTTCAGAGAAGGAAAAGCTGTTTTGTGATGACGAACTGATACTAAATATAAAGCATTTAGCTAAAAATATACGTGAAAAGACATAAAAGTATATGAAGGCTGGCCATGTAGGGAGGTGATCCGACATTCGGCGGACAATTAGGGTAACAGAGTTCATACCGGGAGATGGATGTAGAAGGGGAAGTCCGATAACACGATGGATCGATGGAATGCGGAACTTCGGAGGTAAACTGCGGACTCGAGCAGTGCAGGACAGGAGTGGTTGGAGGTCAGTGGGAGAGGCCTTCGCCCTGTAGTGGACACCGGAGTAGGCTGATGATGATGATGATAAGGAAGAGGAGGAGGAGGATGTCTGTATCAATGAAGCGTCTTACGTTTAGCGAACTCAAGACCCTCCCCCTATGATGACTGTTCCCCGACCTTCGTGGCCGTCTCATTTCCGTCTTCCCTTGGCTCGCGGATACTGCAGCTTCCTGGACTCGGTGGAAGTGTACGACCCAGCCGCCGACCGCTGGGCCGAGGCGACGCCCCTGTGCTGCGCGCGCATCGCGGCCAACGCGGTCGAGTTCCGTGGCCGCATGTACGTCGTGGGAGGACTCATGGTGGTGCCCGGACACAAGCGCAGGGTGTGCGTCGTGCCCGACACCATGTGCTTCGAGCCCAAGACTGACACGTACGTTCGCATTCGGTGACTTCACGAAGACTTGTTTACTCGGGCCTCGTCTGCATAGCTCCTTACAAGGTATATTTATAGGGCTGGCGTTGGCCGGAGAACGTTGGCGGGCGAGCAGGGCTGAACCGTTTGAGTCGCGTCTTGAAGCGCTCGTAGTAAAACCGCTCGAGCTTTAATGCTAACTCATCATTTTTTGGGGCACGGTGTTGGACCCGCTGGCATTAAACACCGGCGATTTTTTCGGTACAACTTTGATTATGAGGTTTAACACACCGACGCTGCATAAGCGCGCCGTAGTAGAGGGCTCCGGATTAATTCGACCCCCTGGGAATCTGTTACGTGTGCCGATATCTCGAACACACGGACGGTCTCGTGTTTCGCCTCCATTAGAAAAGCGACCACCGCGACCGGGAATCGAACCTGCTTCCTTTGGCTTTTCTAAAATTTTGAAGTCTCAACAAGCCGCATACCTTACCTTTTTACTTTGTCTTTATGTATCGCACATCTCATGAGATGAGGTGTAATATTTTCGGCTTCCTGCAAGGATGTCTTTTCCGGCCATTTATTCTTTGGAGGAATAACCTACCTAAAGGAAGCTAACCATGGTAGATGATGCGAATATTTAATGAGCGACCATGAGAGCAGGAAAACGGGGCTAGGTGTGCTAAAACACGGTGTGCTTAGGTCCTCTAAGGGACAAGAGGCAATGGGTCCTTCGTGTTTTTTAATGCCGATAGACCATGGCGCAGCGTGTCAGTGCACATTTTGGAGCACTTCCCGTGTCGGGGGCGACCGTCTCAGTAGGTACGCAGCCCATGGAAGAGTGCTGACACAATTACGGATGAGATGAAAACGATGAATGGCGAAGTCATTGGCGCCGCCGATGACAATGATGAGCTGAAGGAATGATCACCCTGGAGCTGCCATGACCTTGAAGAAACGTTGGAGCGGTACTTGAGTTATTCGATTTACTCCCAGAATAGCTTTTTACGTGAACTCTACGCCGGATGAGGGGGGGGTCACGGCAAAGTGGTCTGGTCTGGGTCGCGACCAACATTGCTATGGCTTGATCATGCGGTTGCGGTCACAGGCTGGGGTCACGGGGCCGGCGACAGAGCGAGGGAGAAAGAAACTACTTCTGGTGAGGTCAGGTCCTAGCGAGTGTCCCTTAATGGGGTGGCACGCATGCCAAGTAACCTTAGACCCTTAAGACTCCGGGCAGGAGACATGGCATTTTTATAGCTTAGCTTGGCCAAGTTGACAGGGCTGAGCCTTGTCGATGTGATCGTGCTGCTCACTTTCGGCCCGTGCTCTTCGGCATCAGGTGGCACCACAAGGGCGGCCTGCCACTGGCCATGTGCAACTGCTCCTTGGTGGTGCACGCGGGCCGCCTTTTGGCCGTGGGCGGGCTCGTGCGCAGGCCCGGCGCCAGCGCGTCCGCCAGGCAGCAGCCGCTGACCCCCGTCAACGGCCTGCTCGAGTACTCGCCGGCCAGCGACTCCTGGACGCGGCTGAGCACCTTGCCCGCGCCCTTGCACAGCGTGTGCGTCGCCTCTCTGGGTGAGTCGGGCAGTGGCGCCGTGACGATACGAACGCAGGGCCTAACACGTGGCCTGTTGTCTCCCCGCACACCATCGTTCACGCGTCCTGTCCTTCCTCTACTCCAAAGATACAATAGTAGCGTCAACTTTGATTAAAAAAAATGGCTGCTTATCTGCTCACTAGGCTGCAAATGTCGTCCAAAGACGACAGTCTTAGGTCGCCCCTGCCACGTAAATGCCACTCTTCTCTTTCCCTCTCGTCTCGCTCCTCCCCCGATAAACACCGTGGAGGTTTGCTCAAGACAACTGAATTTTCCCGCGTTCCACTGCTCGCGCGCCACCTACTGGAACCTTTCGTTACAGTTTGACTTTTCGCACAACTGGGCTAGAGCAGAGGCGCGAGTGCGCGCGCCTCCACTCTAGCCCGGCCGGGCTTCTTGGAATGCCGCCACGAGGTCTATGGTCGGGTTCGAGCGATTTTTGTATTTTCCGGTCAAAACATTGCTTTCAACGCGTATTCTATATCGCAAATTTCCGGCACACATTTAAAATAATGAAACACCGAGAGTAACAGTTGTGCATTGATGCTTTGTCTCAAATACGCCTAATATTTTCTTTTAAGGACGCAGAAATTTTGGTCTGTCTATCTGTCTGTCTGATTCAGCCACCCGACCAAAGTGAAACGAATGCTGGGAAATACTCTTATATACTCACAGCCAAATCTAAACGTCTAATTCCGGTGTCAGTGACCTGTGAACATCGTTGAACCAGAACAAGAAGTTACGCAAATATAAGGCAGCAAATCAATACGTAATTTGCAGTGTTCCTTTACTAAAAAATTATGGATGCTTGGTTTTTGCGATAGCAAGTGAAATACTACATCAACGCGAGAAAACAGTCGCCTGCTGTTGCCAGCGCTACCTCCTGGTGGCTTTTAAGAAATCAAACTGCAACAGCAAGGAAAGGTTCCACTAGATGGGATCCACGTTCCGCTTGGAACGCTCGTGGAGTAGGGCAACTAAGGCGGCAACGTGGTTCTATAAATGTTGTAGTAGGGTGCCTCAATTCACGCGCGTCTCCGCCGTACGGCAGCGCTGGCATCGAGACACCCGACTTGGAGCAATGAAACGCGGTAAATATAAATTGACTTGAGCAAACCTCTAGCGTGCTATCTTGGGAGAAACAAGACGGGAGATGAACAGCACGAGAGGTGAGCTGGAAAGAGAAGGGAGGCCTTTTCTTGGCTGGGAGGCCAGTCGACTATCGTCTTTCGGCGACATTTGCAACGAAAGGAGTAAATAGGCGGCCGCTTTTTTTTTTGTTTTTTTTTTTGCTGAGCAATGTTGAAGTGTATGAAGTGTGTTTCCAGAGTTTTGGCCCGGTTTCCAGAGTTTTGACCCAAATTTTCGGGTTTAAGTGGCCCAAGAAAGACTATCGTCTTCAAAGAAAAAAAAAACAAACAAACAAGAAAAACACCTTTGGGATCGCGAAACCCTTGTTGTGAGCTGTGAATTCGAATGCACCAATGACTGACTGAAAGCCGCCGAGTTTCCAATCGAGGGTTCTCTGCTCCGCGCAAAGCTCGGATCTCTGCGTTCTGAAATCGAACCGGTTTAACTACGCTCTATCGCGTGTCTGCGTATCAGGGTGTCGAACCGGAATTTTTTCGGGTTCGGTTCGGGTTCGGGTTCAAGCCTTTCGGGTTCGGTTCGGGTTCAGTTCCAGAGCATCATTCCGTTCCGGTTCGAACCGGTTTGAACCGGTTCAAACGGGTTCAAACGGGTTCGAAGAAAAAAAGCAGGCGTGTTTTTTCTGTTAAATTTTGTGCAACTTTTTCGTTTCCTTTTAAAGTCGGCATAAAAACAAAGTCATAATGAAGGTTTCTTTGTCCAAATATTTTGTCTTCGCCAAACTAAAGCGACCGTGCAACACTTTTTTCAACTTTTTTCTAAATCTTGAGTGCTTGCAGAAAGTAGTCAACCAACACTAGATTATGGGGTCGCAATGTGCCTCAGCCAAAAATTACTGCTCTCTCCTCGTCAGATAACATAGAATCTTGCTCAAAATATTTTTCTCTCCTTCCCGGTTTTCGCGTTCTTCGACCGCTGAATGACGTCATTACAGTGGTGTAGCGGCTGTTTGCCGGCTTTCCTTAAGTTGCAGAATAAAACGCATTTGATAACCACTTAAAAAAAGCCACAAAAGTGAAGCAGAAACGGAAGGTGTATCCGCAGCGACGAGCAAATCACGCACTGTTGCTCTGTGCTGGCAAGAGCTATAGTTTTCGCAGTGCTTCACGATGCCTCATCAAAGAAGTACCCACGCATGAAGAGGGAGGTCGCTGTCTTGAAGCAGATGGTGAGGGACCACTCCACGCACAAGGAGGCTGCGGCGACGGTACGACAGCGGCGGCGTCACCGGTCTCGACGCCGGAGATCTTCAAACAAGGCTGGCCATTCTCCATCGAACGCCTCTACGCAAGCGGGTCCGCCACTAGTTCAACTACTTACACCACCGCTACCCCCGAGGCCGCCGGCACCCCCACCGCCTCCGCCGCCTCCGGCCTCGCCGGATTCGCCGAGTTGTCGCAACGAGGTACAACAAACCTCGCCGGTTGACGCATGGCCCCCGCTGTCACCGAGTGTACCTCCTTCTGAGCCCCAACGCTCAGTACTGAAGACAGTCACGAGATCTTCCGCCCCGGCTTCGTCTTCAGATCGGCAAGTCGTCGCGGTCCTGAGGTCCCTCATGAATGCCATTCGCACATTGCTCACCAGTCTGAATACACCTTCTGCGTTGAGTGCACTTCAGATACTGGAGGCCCTGGATCCAGTACTTGCAAGTCTCGGATAAGCAAGGACCATGGCGAACACACGTTCTTCATTGAGTACGGATATCAAGGAGGCTTCCATTTTTCAGTGGAACGCCAGAGGACTAATGTCGCGGATTTCAGATCTTCGCCAGTTTGTCTTCCTGAAATCTATTCCTATACTTGTCATCTGCGAACCGAACATATCCAAACCTATTCGGATATCTGGCTATGAACTTTTTAAGTGCGAATGCACTTTATAAGCCTAAGGCGTTGCGCTGCTGAGCACAAGGTCACGGGTTCGATTCCCGGCCGCGGCGGCCGCTTTTCTGATGGAGGCGAAAAGCAAAAACGCCCGTGTGTACGAGATTTCGGCGCACGATAAAGATCCCCAGGTGGTCAAAATTAATCCGGAGCCCTCCACTACGGCGCGCCTCATCGCCTGCGTTGCGTCGGCGCGTAAACCCCCCAATCAATCACTTTATAAGCGACCCTGAATTCCGGTGACCGCCGTCCGTCCACATAGCAACAGCTGCGGGTGCGCGCGCTCCTCGTCTTCCTTGGCAACGGGGGGAGATGGGCGCGCGCTGCCTGGCCGCTGACATGGCACATACCCACGTGGGGGATTGGCCAGGAATCGGGCGTGAGAAGGGCTAATGCACCCGCTTAAAGGAGTACTGACACGAAATTTCAAAGCTGAGATCCGCTCTAGCAATCAAGTACAACAACAACACAAATAGGTGTCTGTGCATGGCACATACCCACGTGGGGGATTGGCCAGGAATCGGGCGTAAGAAGGGCTAATGCACCCGCTTAAAGGAGTACTGACACGAAATTTCAAAGCTGAGATCCGCTCTAGCAATCAAGTACAACGACAACACAAATAGGTGTCTGTGAATAAATGCATCTTTCTTTCTTTGTAGTTGTGTGTGTGTGTGTGATCTCTCTTTCGCGAACATTACCGAACCGCGCAAATTCAACTCCTGCATTCGCACTTTCACATTCTTCCCCTCGGGGAAATGCGGGGAAATTTTTTTATCAGCCACACTAGGGGAGCCCAGCAAAGTCGCAGTCTTCATCAGGCGTGAACTGTCCTACGTTCACCATTTTGTGCAACCTTACAGGGGTAATGAGTACGTCTGTCTTACCATCAGAAAGCGCCAGCTCACTTTCACTCTGGTGGGTGTATACCTACACCCGACATCTTGCTTTCAACGGAAGAGGCTGGATTTAAGCACAACAACGGGTCCGTGAGTAATTACCGGCGATTTCAATGCACACCACATGCTTTGGGGAAGCCCAAACACCAACAGGCGAGGTCGGAGCTTAGTAGCTTTTGCCTCAGACCATGGGCTGTGCCTACTAAACGACGGAAGCCCCACTTATTTACGTGGAACGAACTACGGCAGTTGTTTAGACTTGACGTTTGTGTCACGATGTTTATCGGCCCGTGCACAGTGGTTCCCAGACATAGAAACTCGTGGAAGCGACCACATTCCAACCTATTTAAAGATAAATGGATTACGAAATTCCTTCGATCCTAATGTTATTCGGGTAACCGATTGGTCGAAGTTCCAATCAAGGATGGACGAAATTTGCCGGAGCGATGAGCTTGAAAATCTAGAGTCCGCCATTGAAAGCACACTCCAAGCCTGCAAGCGTTCCGTCCGGCTGTCTCCAAAAGTGACCGAGTTTGACGTGGAGCTGGAACGCCTTCGTGCTGTTCGTCGCCGCGCCGAACGCAGATACCGGCGAGCGAAATGTCTCGACGATTTGTGAATTTGCAGACGAACGCAAAAGAAGATCCAGCGACGCATTGCCCAAGTGCAAGCACAACGTTGGAAATCTTTTTGTGACACGCTGGACCCTCGCAAGCCTTTGTCGATGATATGGAAAACTGTGCAAGGGCTAATGACTCCTGTACAGCAGAGCTCCCAATTGAAGGCCCTGGCTATTCACCAGAACCGCCGAGAGCTCGAAGTGGCCGAGGACTTCTGCGTGAGGATAGCCAGTGGAGCAGGCCCTTCTGGGCTACTGCTCGCCAGTGGCATCCCTGCATCGCGGGATTCAAGGATGGACGTTCCATTTAGCATGGAAGAACTGCAGGCGGCATTGGCTGCATGCAAGCGATCTTCGTCTCCTGGGCCTGATGGACTTACATATGCTGCTCTCCGTCACCTTGGCAGGGATGCCCGACAAGCCTTGATGGAATATTTCAACGACCTATGATGTGATGGTTCCGTTCCTCAAAAATGGAAGACCAGCCGCCTCGTTCCGCTCCTGAATCCCGGAAAATCTATGCTGGATCCAATGGCATACCGACCAATTGCGCTTGCAAGTTGCGTTGGAAAGCTGATGGAGCGAATCATTCTCGCTCGTCTGGAGTGGTTCCTGGAGCGTTACAATGTCTACCCTGATGCCATGGCTGGATTCCGTCGTGGACGCTCATCCATTGACTGCGTTATCGATTTGGTGACTTTTGTGCAGCAGCGGAAAAGTGCGAAGCGGATATGTGCTGCGTTGTTCCTCGACGTTAAAGAGGCCTACGATAACGTGGAGCACGATGCGATTCTTAAAGTACTGCAGGCTGTGGGGCTCGGTGGCCGGGTCTACCAGTGGATACGGAACTACCTAACAGAGAGGTCATTCTTTGTTATGACTGCAGATGGGCCGACATCAGCTCACTATACTCACCGTGGTGTTCCCCAAGGAGGCGTCCTGAGCCCTACACTGTTCAACCTTACACTAATTGGCTTGATTTCTCGCCTTCCAAGGAGGGTTCACGTGTCGATATACGCCGACGATATATGTGTTTGGGCAGATGGCGTGACTCGTCGGCATATGCGCGCCCGACTGCAAAATGCCGCAGACTTGACGACCTCATATCTACACGGACAAGGGTTGGAAATATCCAGCAGCAAATGCGCCGTGCTTCCGTTTACACGAAAGCCTATGTATGCATACCATTTGTATATTAATGGTGAAAGGGTGTCTTATGTGAGAAATCACAAGTTTCTCGGCATAGTTGTCGACAGAGGCCTTTCTTGGAGCGCTCATGTTAACGTTCTAAAGAAGAGGCTCTCTGTAGTGGTGCATGTGCTCAAACTCATCGGCGGCAAGACGTGGGGAACACCACTGAAGTCGATGTTACAGCTCTACAACGCGCTGTTCTTGGGCTGTCTGCGATACAGTGCCCCTGTCCTTTCTGGAGCGTGCCGCACGACTACTCGGCCACTTCAGGGTATACAAGCTCAGGCCCTGCGAACCTGTCTTGGCCTACCACGATGTACGTCCACAGCAGCGACCATTGCCCTGGCTCGAAATCACCCTTTGGCAACCTTTGTGGACGTTGAAATACTCAGGACACATATCAGGCACCTCGCCCGTCTACCTGATCATCACCTTGCGGAAATACCAGCGACCCGTCCCCGGGCGTCATTCGCAAGGGTAGTAGCTGCCCACAACACCAGCATTCCATCGAACTACACGCCGGCGATGAGACCGCTCGTTCCGCTGTGGTGTGTGATGCAGCCCCGAGTGTGCCTAGATATTCCAGGAGTGACTAAAAAACGTGATCTTCCAATTCCGGCCCTGCAACAGCTCGCTTTGAAGTACATGCACGAGACATACAGTTACCGAACCCATGTATACACTGATGGCTCGGTAACATCGTCGGGTTCTGCCGGAGCTGTTGTTATACCACAACTGTCACTGTGCAGCAAATTCAAGATAGCCAATCTTACAACATCCACGCCTACAGAACTTCCGGCCATCCGTAGCGCTCTTCACACCATCGAGCAAAGTTCGTGCCGCCGATGGGCTATCTTCTGTGATTCCAAGCCTGCACTTCAGTCACTCCAGTCAGCGCTGTGCCGAGGACCTCACGAACAGCTCCTGACAGAAATAAGAATGGTGTACGACCGTGCTGCCCGGGCGGGTCATGATGTCACCCTACAGTGGTTTCCGAGCCACTGCGGCATTGTCGGAAACGAAAGTGCGGACGCTGCCGCCCGGCTGGCGCATCAAACAGCGACAACTGTACTCATCCCATTGTCTAGGACGGACGCAGCTAGGACCCTCCGCATTCTTGCCCGGGAAACAGCTATCTCCCAATGGTGTCAAGAAGATTTCACATGTGCACGCATTGGTGCCCTTGACCCACACCTGCAACGTCCCCTTCCACTAGGCCTCCCACGGTCTGACGCAACTCTTCTTTGCCGTCTCTGGCTGGGGGTGCCATTCACAAATGCTTACTCGTACTTAATAGGAATGGCAGCAAGGGCGGAGTGCGAAACGTGCGGCACATCGGAGACGATACGCCACGTTTTATGCGAGTGCCCACGCTACTCGCCTGCAAGGAAGAAGCTGTTATCAGCACTGAGGAACTTAGACTCTCGGCGGCCATTTTCGGAGGAGAAGATTCTGTGCCACTGGCCTTCTCAGTCATCCGCTCAGAAGGCGACTAAGGAGCTATTACGTTTTCTACGGGTGACGAACTTGAACACTGGGCTATAGACTGAGAGCCTCCAGTGTCAATCACTGTCAGTGCCTCAGTGCTGGGCATACGTGTCTGGTCCAACTTTTCCTCTTTTTTTCCTCTCTCTTTTTTGCCCATTTCCCCTTTCCCACGTGCAGGATAGCAAACTAGGCTCTAGCCAGGTTAACTTTCCTGCCTTTCTTCTAGATTCTTCCTTCCTTCCTTCCAGATGCGAAGAAGAGTGAAAGCGTTTATCGAAAGTGTTGATTTATGTATTTACTGCTTTTTTATTTATTTATTTATTTATTTATTTATTTATTTATTTATTTATTTATTTTTTTTTATTTATTTATTTATTTACTTATTTATTTATTGTTGGGTTTAACGCGCCGACGCAACGCCGACGACGAGGCGCGCCAGAGTGGAGGGCTCCGGATTAATTTTGACCACCTGGGGATCTTTACGTGCGCCGAAATTTCGGACACACGGACGTTTTCGCTTTTCGCTTCCATCAGAAAAGCGGCCGCCGCGGCCGGGAATCTAAACCGCGTCTGTGTGCTCAGCAGCGCAACGCCTTAGCCACGGAGCCACCGCGGCGAGTTTATCTAAAGTGTTGAAGAGCTCCTTTAACTGTACCTGCAAAATGTTTTCTATGGTAGTGTGACGAGTATGTGGCGGCGGCTGCCAAGCGTGGCAGGTGGCATTTAGAGAAATTTCCTTCTGCTCATCTTTTATCTCCTAACAAAGCTGTTAGAAAGAAACAATGGCTATAAAGACTCATTGAACGGCGTGTATAGGACGGCATTGGATAGGGAACCATCGGAGATAGGAACTTGCTAATGGACCTTGAACGACCGGTGACAGCGATTGGGCTCTAGGAAATATGATAGCCAAAGAGAGAGAGAGAGAGAGAGAGAGAGAGAGAGAGAGAGAGAGAGAGAGAGAGAGAGAGAGAGAGAGAGAGAGAGAGAGAGAGAGAGAGAGAGAGAATGAAGTTTAATTCAATGGAGGCAAAGTTTCAGAGAGGCGTCCTCATTCGAGGGGGCCGAATCGACAGCCGTTTCCATCAAGAGCAACTGATCTTCCAGGCCGGAGCTGGCCATGGCTGTCTCCCAAATCTCTATGGAAACGTGGAGGTTGGATGGATCTACGGCACACTTGTCGCAGCCGCCTACTATGTGTATGAGGTTCCCAGGATCCCCACAGAAGCAACAAAATGGAGAGTCTTGTGTCCCGTCAAAGAGGTGAAGTCTGGTGTTGTGTGGGAAGGTGTATGCCCACAGGGTGCGGAGTAATCTTTCCTGGTTAATCGGTAGCAATTTGTGCGGGGAAGAATACGTTCTATGAAAGAGGCCATAGTGCCGAGTAACTTCCTGATCTGTGACTGCAGGATGCATGCACTCGGGCCGGGCTTCATCAGCGCTGACTAAGCGAGTCAAATCTCGACCCACGAGGTTGTTGATCTTGTTTGCCGGGGATGCCAGTATGAGCTGGTCTCGTGACTGGTCTCGTATGTGGTCTCTGATTGATCATCGGAAGTGTTGTAACATGCAATCGCCCGTTGGCAAAGTTGGGCCCCACCTACTAAAAGTCTGTTATGAGAGTTTTGGCGCCGCTTTGGCTAAGCGCACGTGCTATCGCCGCTTCCTCAGCTTAGAGGGGGCTGTGTTCGGGGGTTGAGATGCTACACCTGTGGTAGGCTGCAGAACGGTAACACAAAGAAAGAGAAGGTATTGAAGAATGCTATCGGGCGTCTCTTGCATCAAACCAGTTGATCGCTCCCCCCTTTTTTTCTTGCAGTTTAGTTTTTTACAACTGTCTCCCCCCATATATACACACGTTTTGAAAACCCTTTGATGAATATAAAATATGCATTAGGCAATTAGTTTTTAACTTTAGTGCGAGATGTCAATTTTAATATAGCAACAACATAATAGCGCAATACGGGCATAAAGAAAGACCTTTTATAGCATTCAGGCGGTCGTCACATAACTTTGCGGCTACTTTGTGCGTGACAAAATTTTCTGAATGGTCGAGAAGGAGAACGCTGCAAAATTTCCATATGCCAAGGGCCCCAAAGATATCATGTTTGGTCAGTGGCGGTCCCAAGGGGGGGGCGAAGGGGGCGGTCGCCCCCCCCAAAGAGGTCCTCAGTTTCTTATTTTTAGTTTTTTTTAAGCATTCCACTTGCGCGAAGTTAAATCCCAGCTGGTTGCACCGCATACGCGCACACGCCTCCATGGTTATCACCAATCACCACTTCAGCAGAATTGGCGCAAGGAGGGGAGCGATTCTTTATTCGCCTCGCCCCCCCCCCCAAAAAAAAAAATCGCCCCCCCCAAAACCGATCTCTGGGACCGCTACTGTGTTTGGTCCGACCGCCAAATCCGCCTTAACTGACCCGCTAATTCCTTTAATCCAAATTAATCAACACACCAGTCCCACTAATTCATATTAGCTCATTCACTCACCTAACCAATTCACCCCAGTCTACCCGCTAACCCGCACTAATCGACTTCAATCCATCCGCCTCTTAAGTTTAAGGTTGAGCAGATTCAAGATAACATCAAAATGCTATCACATATACTTTAAAAGTGGAAATTAGGATTCCCAATTTTTTATATCTCATGTTCTCTTAGAGCAGTAACCAAAAGACACAACGGCACTCTATACAAGAAAAAGTGACGTTAATTTTGAGAACTGCGAGTGTTCGTGTCTCAGTGCTGTTTGTATATAACTTCCCAATAAGTGGAAGATATGGATTTATTGTTGATGGTATCCCTGAAGGCCTTCACAAGCGGACAGGGATGCATGCGAATTAACAACACATTGAAAACTTTACACGATTTTAAACATCATGTAGATAGAAACCATGAAGAATATTCCATGATATGTTGCCTCGTAATATGCGTTATAACTTAAGTTATGCTAAATGTAAAAGTTAATTGGGAGGGATGGGCACTACTTAACGCAAACTGATAGCATATACGGACAACTTTACATTAAATTGAGGGCAATAATTAGAAAAGAACATGATGGGCCTTGGGAACTGCAGACTACGCAAAATATTTCATGGTTCTGTCTGGTGAGTGGCAAAATATCTTCAGACGCAAGGTAGGGTACCGAAATGGAAAACTAGAAATCGCATTTTTGAGGTCCCGGAACCGGTTCGGAACGGTTCCTTCGATTCGTTCCGGTTCGGGTTCAGTTCCAAAATGGCGGAAAAAATACGGTTCCGGTTCAGTTCCGGTTCCGGGCAAAAATTCGGGTTCGGTTCCGGTTTTCGGTTCGGTTCCGGTTCCGGTTCGACACCCTGCTGCGTATGCCCGCGCGGTGCTTTTTGTTTTATTCCGTGGCACGTGCTATGGAACACGCCGCGGCCAATGGGAGCGCCTTTTGTTTTTTAATAAGGGCGGGCTATGGAACGAGTCACAGTCGATGGTGGTTTAGAAGCAACTACTCACGCCAGACAACGCGCGGACGCCGTCTTCCTCGCTGAGCGGATCTCATTATAAAAATAGCCGTCTTTGACGACAAACGGTGAAGATCGGCTGTTTTCGCACAATCGGTCTCAGTAACTTGCTCTTTCTGAACGTGGGAAGACCAGGCCTTCAACATAAATGGATTTAAATGCACTTCCCAAGTAGAACGACGACACGTATTTCTCCATAAGCGCCTTCAAACCTGTTCCAGTGACGAAGGCGCAGAAAGACGACTGGGTGCCGGCGGCGTACGTCTATGATCACAATTAAGCAGAGGCATCAACGCAGCTCTGGTGGCCAAATACATCGCGTGCGGCTAAACCCAAAGTCAAATTGGACAATTTCTGTCGGTGGGTACAGTACGGTACGCTCTCGGCGGTTGTACTCCGCGTAACGTCTATATCGTGCAGAGAAACATGCCAATAATTTTGCGCGTCAAAGCCAACGAAACGGCAATGACTATCACCCCATTACGACGCTGCGTTTCGCGTCATTATCCCGTTGATTTGAATGGCCCTACGCTTGAGTGGACGCATTGGTTTAAACCACTAACATGATCTACAAAGAATGCTACTCACTAAATGGCAATTTCCACTAAAACGTGTTGCCCGCAACTTTTTTATTCGAAGGATTTACTGGGAGGGGAAGGTCAGTAACTCGATGGGGGACGAAATAAAAAAAGTAAGGCGCAGAATGGGCTCTGGCAGCGCAGTACAAAAGCGTTTGGAGGTCAATGGCAGACGTCTTCTTCCTGCAGCGGACTTAAATAGGCTGTGATGAGGATGTGATGCTGACGACGATGACGTCGACGACGAATGATAATGATGACTCTGATCCGCAAGTTGCACCTTATCGCGTAGATTTTTTTATCAAGCACGTACTAAAGGATGCGCAATGATACCATTGCACTACAGTCGGCATAATTGCATTCTCACTGCAGGAGAAGAAATCTACGTACTCGGAGGTCAGCTGGCGGATGACGCCGCCACGGCCGTCAACGCCGCCTACCGCTACAACCCGGTGACCGACCGCTGGACTTCGCTGCCGCCGCTGCCCGTGCGACTCAGCCAGGCCTGCGCCCTCACCGTGCGACAGCACACGTTACTGGGGCGCTGATCCCTGCTCGTAGCTCGCCCATCGGACGCGTGCAATATTGAATATTGTGAACAAATTTTGTAATCAAATTTGCACTAAAATTTTATCAATGCGAACTCTCGGGCTATTGGACTGCCATTTCGGGGTTTCTGCTGCAAGCAACTCCCGTAAAGCTAGCCAGCAGGTCTTCAGACATGGAAGTTGCCGGGACGGTCCTTCGCATGTCCTTCTGTTCACAGCTAAGAGCCACTAGAAGACGAATCGGAGCCATCCTGCGACGCGATCTTGGAGCCAAAAGAAGCCTTGCTGAAGCACGTGATTTTTACAGGCGAAGCGTATCTTGGTATACATAGAGCCCCGGCAGATTTTCGGGTGCCGCTCTTTGGCGTCGCACCTTTGTTCCTAAGCCGTTTCCAGCGACCGTTTCAAAAGCCATTCTGCCATTACAAGCACTGTGAGCCCGAAGTATATATAGGCCAAAGAAGTGTCCCAGTGTATTTATTATGTGCCAGTGTACTTAGTGTTGAAACACGATTTTTAAATGCAAAGCGTATCTTAGTATATATAGCCCCGGCAGATATTCGGGTTCCGCTCTTTAACGTCACCCTTTTGTTCCTAAGCCGTTTCCAGCGACCATTTCAAAAAAGCCATTCTGCCATTACAAATACTGTGAGCCCGAAGTATATATAGGCCAAACAAAGAAGTGTTCCAGTGTGCTTGAAATGACTTTATTTCCATAAAAGAAGTACTATTTATGGAGGATATTTAGGGGGGAAAGTTGCGGGTAGGTAACTTGACTAGCCCTAAAAATCCGTGTTGACAGGAAGCAGCGGAGCAAGAGCACTGAACCAGAAATAAAAAAAAAAAATGCGGTTGTTTCCTCTTCCATGGGAACCGGTAAAACACGAAAGTAAAATGTACCTTCATAGGAGCAGTTGATTAATGTTTATTGCGCATCGATATGAACTTGCACATCGCTATTTATATTTCATCGGTATGGCACCGTTATACGCGTCAACGTTAGACACTGGATTGCATTCGCCGGAGCATTGCGTAAATCCGGCTAAAACCACAGGCGCTCGCAAACCGTCCTTGCGAACGAAACCAAATGGGTTGTCAGCGAATCGTTTGGGGAACACACGGTCCGCTGCAGCGAAAGGAGCAGCACATCGTCTCACTAGCACGACATCCGCAAGTCGGCTTCTCCGCAGCTTAGGCTGCGCGTCCCCCGTACCCCGTACACGTAGGCACCGGCATCGAGGCGCCAACTGTCGGCGCTCATTAGCGTCATGATGCAGTACTTCGCTTCGCCTCTCCTATATGGCAGCGCCATCTTAAAGGAAAGATAAGTCGCGTTCGTCGTCTTATTCACGTCTGCTGATAGCGCAGCAGGGAGCTCGTTTCGTACCTCCCGTTGCAGCGATAGAGTTCGTGGCTCGAATCCCGGCGCAGCCGCGTCAATCGAAATTTTTCTGGTGATGTCATTTCCGTGACAGATATGACGTCAGTTAGATCTTGGTGGACCCCGGCATAAAACGAGTTAAAAAGAGAAAGTGGAGAGAATACAAAAAAGAAAACGAAGTACAACTTACAAAAAACAAACTACATCTTACAATCGCAATATGTCAAGTATAAATACAGTGGATTACAAGGCGTAATATCAACAAAAAACACAGAAATATTGCACAATGTTAGTTCTCACAAGTAGGAAAAGTGGCGATAAAATTCTGTTGAGAACATAGTGCTCAGGTGTACGATTGCAGTAGTGCACAACGTTAGGCTTCAAGTTCGCCAACGAACTAAGAAAACGACTCCCAGATCTTTGTTCTTTTCGATAACTAGTTGCCAGCCGGTAATTTCGCAGGTCATGAATTTTCAAGAGCTGACTCATTGGGAAAAACGGTTCAGTATGAGCATAGAACGGTAGTTAAAAAAGAGCGCGAATGAGCTTTTTTTCTGCAAGAGATTGATTCGGTTGAGATTGGTGACAGGAGTACTTAGTACCCCACACCAGGCTACAGTAGTTTAGGTGACTAGTGAACAGAGCATTGTAAATTAGTAGTTTAATGCGACACGGTTTATGAGACAGGGCATAAATAATGCCAATGATTCTCGAAAGGTTACTTACAAGGAAGTCGAGATGATTAGACCAAGACATGTTTACCAAAGAATATGCCTAGTGTTTTCACTGAACCTAAAGGTTCAATGGTTTGGCAACCAATTTTAACATCGCTTTGCAGAAAACATTTCTTGTTTATGGGATAAAACAGTGTCGCCTTTGTTTTTTTAGCGTTAATGGTTAGACTGTTTGCTTCGGACCACTTCTGCAATTTTGCAAGTGCAGTGCGTCATTCCCGCTGGGTATGCGTCATTAGTGACCATGATCATCATCGTTTAGACCCCTGTCAGTAAAGTTATCATCCCCGCTAAGGGCAGCCATGGCCCAGGTCTGCCTTGCGTCGTTCTTCCGTAACATGCAGTATTAGCAAGGGACACTGATTTGTCAGCGTTATCAGAAGAAAATACCAGAGTGGTATCATCAGCGTAAATAATGAACTTAGTGTGTGAGTCAATATCAACAGGGTCGTTTACATATATGCAAAAAAGGGGACCTAATACGCTACCCTGAGGAACACCTGCAGCTCTATTCTACGTGGTTCAGAAAATTCTCTATTTATTTCGACGACCTGGATTTTATTTTTCAGATACGATTTCAAGAGGCCATGGGCAACGCCACGGATACCATACTGTCTGTATAGGCAGCTTTATGCAGCCTGTCAACCCACTGCAACAAGGGGGGAGGGGTGTAGGGGGGGGGATGCAACAATGGCCCTTTATGTGCTAATTTAATGAGAGATGAGTAACATAAAAAAGTCATCTGGTTCCATGAGGCCAACACACAAGTTTAGATCGCTAAAAAAAAAAAAACTGCCTGGATCCAGTCCCAGTGATGTCAACATTAATGCAAACTAGATACATGAAAACAAATGGAGCAATCGCCACTCACCGCCACCGGTGGCTTTCTCGCCAGGTGCTTATGGCTTCGCGGGCAGGGACTTCCTTGTGGGATTCGTGGCCGTCGACCAAAGCCACTGCCAAGAAACAAGACTGTGCGATTTGCAGGGGGGCTTTCATGGTGCGGTTTTATTGTACAACCTGGATACTAACGTACGGGTGATATACTGATAACTTAGTATTACTCCTATTACACCACTGCTGGCGTCGGGTAGCCCTAATTATGAAAGCTTTCGATATTTCTTACTTTTTCTTAAGGTTAAAAAAAAAAAAAAACCGTCTTTCGGTGCGGCAGTTGATCTCAGTAAGCTACCACATGCTAGTTCACTCAAATTAAATGAACTTGAATTTTGTCTCGGTCGTCCCCTTAATCAGCACGTATACTTTTCTTTTGAAAGAGGCGATTTATCTACAGCTGACGCCAAGTGACCATGGTGTGTCGAAAGGCATACACGGCGCTCGAATTTCGCGCCACTAGCCATTACGTCATGTCTGGCTGGTGGGGTCAGGAACTAGTTCTCAAGATTGTTTTAAAGTACGAAAAGGGACACTTATACGGTCCCTTTACCGAAGACCGTGAAGGGGCATACTAAATGAAGCCCAGTGTGGTATGCACCTTGACAAAGCCATAGGACAAAGCCCGCGCGGGAGAATAAACAGTTGTAAGTGGTTCGGAGCATCGCCGGCGAGCAGTGGTGGCGCGCCAGTTTCACAATCGCCAGCAGCGCGAGCGCCGTGTGGCGGGCTGCCTGCGCGCCTTTCCGCAAAGGCGGGTCTGCGTTGTCGTCGAGCGTTCGTTATTCTCTCGTCAGAGCTTTCCTTGCTGCGATGGAGGAGAGGTCGATAACCGAGTACCTAAGTTCCTATTCGAGTGTGGACAGCCCCGAGAGTCCGGACGACGGGGTGCAGCACCGAAATGGTCACCACGGAGAGCGCACCATCGACCCGGAGGACGTAGAAGGGGAAGTTTTCGACTGGGTCCTCACCCACCTGGAGCCCAGGTAAATTGAAGCGGCAGCCCCCGACTACGCCGCCGTTGCTGCCGCGGAAACGCCGGTGACCCACAACATGGGCGTCTTGCAGCTGTCAAATCGCTCGGCGGCCCAACGCGCATTTTTCTTCGGTTTCGAGTGCGCTCTTTCCATGCCGCCACTGGGGCGGTTTGATTTGGGAATGCGCCGCGGCCTGTGCGATAAAGGCGGGAGCGTGATTAGCGCTTGAATTCCCCTCTAGGACGCCGTCGAAGGCGCCGCCTGTAAACAAGGGAAATCTTCGCTGTGAACGACCTCGTGTCTTGAGGCTGGGAGTGTCTGTTAGTCACACTGCGTTGTTTTTGTCTGCGTTAGATTTACGAAGGCCTTTCTTCCCCGTATTTTTCGCTTTTGCCGGGCGGCCAAGCGCGACTAAATTCCACGAACTGCTTTCATTATTTGTCGCAAATACCCTGGGTTCTGTTCACTTTTATTCTCCCTGCATGATGTGCAGCAGCGGCTTCGCGGTGCGTGGCGAACTTTTTGGCTGTTTTTGAGTAATCCATCCAGCAATGCTCCGTTAGCCCATAATGGAAGGTCCCGATTCCAACCGGTCCGAATTATCACTGCCCGCCTCTGAGCTATTACGGCTACTGCCATTCAGCAATTGCAATTAACTATTCGATATCCGCTCGCTTGCATGCTCATTCAAGGTGTCCAAGCTTTGATAAGCTACCGGCCACGCCTTGTCGTCTTACCAAAAAAAGAAAACAGTGGAGACTGCTGTCGGACTGAATTTTCGAGTTTGTGTTTGCCATTTGCGGATGCGCCCGACTGCTTCGGCGTAAACTTTTTTCTCGCCTATCGCGGAGGACCTTTTCCTGGCAGTTTTTGTCTCGAACTTGAAAACCTCGCGCCGCTCGTGTAAGTATTCAGTGAGGCGTCGCTTACGAGATAAGCTTTCCTGGCGCCTTCTTATTGCTCCTCCGCTTTTCTTCAGGTGTTGCGCTTTATCCCCGCTGCTGTGCGCAAGCCGCTTCTCTTGCTGCTGCTTGCCAATCTCGCTGCGACCGGTCGTTATCCTCTCCGGTTCGTAGTTTTATTTTGCTCCTTGGAGGTGCCGGCCTGTCAGTGAGGGAGTGGTGGCGGCTCGGCCGGCCGGCTAGTCGCTGGCCGCTGTACAGCTTCCCGGTTCGAGTAGACACGTCTCTCCGGTCAGCTAGCTAGCAGTGCACCAAACCGGACGGCCACTCTACCCGCTCCGTACCTTTTGACAGTGCCAATCTCCGCAAGGCCTAGCCGGCCACGCAACCTCTCATCAATGTTGCCCGCTTCCTCGCCTTTGTATATTTTTACCTGGTCCCCCTTTGATGCGTTCACGCGCTGAATTCGTGCTTCTCCTGCCTCTTTCCTCGCTACACTGACTGCCTCGGCCTGGCGCGGTTTGCTTGCTTGCTTGCATCACTTCCCTTTTCTTTCCTTTTTTTTTTCAAGAGGCGGCTTTTTCAAGTTTTTTCCCCCTTTTGGCTAGAAGGCGGTGTTTGCCACCATTGTAGGCCGGCTCTCAACATTGTTGCACGTCTTTCCACCGATCAACTGGCTGGCAGCGTAATGACGTTGGGGCCGCGGCTTCTCTATTTTTCTGCAGCCTCTCGATTGGCCGGCAATCTCGGCGCTTATAAATCTCGTACTCTATAAAGCGGCGCCGTACGCGCATCCGTGCTGGGCCCAAGCGTAGACGCGTGCGCGTCGTGTTTTTTTGTTCATTTGTTTTAGTTTTTTCAGTTATGCGCGCTTGATTCTTCATCTTCTCCTCCTCCTCCTCCTCCTCCTCGTCGTCGTCTCCTCCCTTCCTTCGCCTTGGAGGAATTTCGCTGAGAATACGCTCTCCTCGTGACGCTGGATGGAGCGTGCGTTGGCGGCCTGTGGGGAGAGAGGTTGCGGCGCTGGGGAGGCAGGTTTTTTATAGCTTCGCTGTCCCCGCCGGCGTTCCTGCGACTCTACGGTCTCCTGAGAGGCGGCGGCGGGCGCTGCTGCATTCAGCTCGCGCATCGCGTCCTTCCGCGCAGACGGTCTGTGTCGCCACTCGCGTGTTATGTAATCTACAGGAAGGCCCTGCTTTTCAGTATCTTTCAGCGACCAGTTTGCGCTGCGGATGTCGTAGAACGGGTAACAATACTAAATTTGCAAATTCAGGATCTGTCCTAGAACGAATTTGAAACCTTATTTCTGTGGCAACCGCGTTTGGATAGCCACGAAAATTGGTTGGGGTCATTGTTTCTTCGCTGAATGTTGGTGCCAGAAATGCCATTTTCAGCTGTGATTAAAACATGTACGACTTCCCTAAGCTGGCTCGAAAATGTACGCGCGCACCGTTGCAAGCAAATGAAACCAACGTTTGTTTGGAGACGAGCGATTTGCCACGCATTTAAATCGCTATTTCATTTGCTGTAGATGAAATTGTGTGTATAATGGAGTACGGACTATTACTGCATGTCGTGCACGTTGTAGATACGAATCCAAACAGGTTTCATAATTGCATTGCCAGTGTATTTCGTGCTTGATTTTCATTTAAAATCCGTTAGAAATAACCTTTCGACCGCACATTTCTGAGCAGTTGACCACTCAGATTACAAACATGACTGAGTGCACCGATGACTCGGCTACCCTTTTCCCGGACCGGTGTGCGCTGCTCAGAAGATAAATTAATCCGGGGCGGAATTTTGAGTTTCGTTCGTTACTAAGTGTGCTTCAAGCGAAGGAAGACGACTCCGAACGGACGCAAAAGCATTGGTCTATATCCGTGTCAGACGTGCGGTGACCGAAACTACGTCACAACCATAAACGGACGTTTTTGGAACCGGCACAACTCAGAATCCCAGACCATGAAGGGGAATTTCGCCAGGGGAATTTTGCCATATTCTCGTGACAAGTTTTAACAATCTTTGGGTTTTAGATAAAATTACAATAGCCCTCACCGCGAGGAACTTGTGAACATTCACAGGCACGTGAACACACAATGCGCTGCCGCGAGGTAAAACCTGTGGCAAAATAAGCCGAAACACGCAAGTGTTTGCGTAACTGATTTTCGCGCCGTCTGGCGGGGCCCTATCGGTGTCGAGACAACTCACTGCGCGTCCTTCTATGCTAGCTGCAGTCTTTTTCCTCGCCGGCCGCGGACAAGGCGATTGCATGCAGCGGTTGGCGTTGGGGGTTGATCTTTATTCGGCATGTTAGGTACAAGACCCGAGCAATCGCCACAGGATAAGGTTAGCGCGTGCTTTATAAAAGATCGGGAAGCAATTGAAGACAAAGTATTCGTTTTAGGGGGTCTACATGTAGGCACATGCAGGCTCCCTATCCGTTTAGCTCAAGTAGGAAGGACACTCACTATCTTGAGACACTTGGGTTTAGAGTTGGTGGAAGCGTTTACTGGTCTGCAGTAGGAATTAGCAAAAAGCGATTGGTCTTGGTTGAAAAAAATCTCGGGCCACCTCCATTAACGTGAAACCTGGGGAGGGGGCGAAGCATGCAGTGTAAGTATTCGTGGCTCCTTGGCGTTTTTGCAAACGGAGATGAAACTGTTTAGGGTAGAGGTATACAGCTTTGCTGTAAGTCTCTTGTCTTTGAAGCACGAAGCTCTCTAGCGAGAGGCGTAAGCGAGTGACCCCGTGTTTTTTCAGCACGCGTTACGAAGCGCTACAGCGCGAGGCGTAAACGAGTTTCCCGGTGTGTAGTACCGTGACTGCATGAGACGACGATTACGATGACAACGGGAGACGCCAACAGCCCCAGCCCCTAAGGGGGCTCGCCCCTAGAACAAAAGCAAGCAAAGTAGGGATGCAGGATAGTCACAGCACCCGCCGCAGTGGCTCAGTGGCTAAGGCGTTGCGCTGCTGAGCACGAGGTCGCGGGTTCGATTCCCGGCCGCGGCGGCCGCTTTTCTGATGGAGGCGAAAGGCAAAAACGCCCGTGTGTACGAGATTTCGGCGCACGTTAAAGATCCCCAGGTGGTCAAAATTAATCCGGAGCCCTCCACTACGGCGCGCCTCATCGCCTGCGTTGCGTCGGCGCGTTAAACCCTACAATCAATCAATCAATCAAGGATAGTCACAGCCGTAGTTTATTAAGCGCAATGTCGATAGGAAATGCGAGTCGTAGTTAAAAGTATGTAAACAGTAGTCGGAATACTAACGCAGGCGAGGATGTTCTTGCCGTCACCCGATTCCATGGGGAAGCCTTCAGCCATCACGTAACGTAACTCTACTAATGTTTGCGCTAAGCGTAGTGTCGTTTCATGTGTTGTGTGCGTTTCTGCACCGATAGTTTTTTTGCGCGTTTTTGTGGGATTACGCGTCTTCCGTATTCACCCTTTATGGAGCAGCAGGTCAAGCTCCCTGCCAGGCTCACTTCTCCACTCTCGTAAATCTCTCATGCGCTTCTCCGCCGCTTTATTTTCGCTAAACGAGGACAAATTTCTCTTGGGAATTGTGATCACCTGGGACGTTGCACGTCGTTTCGCTCTAAAGGCGTTTTTTTTTTTCTTTTTGAAGTGGATAGCAAGCGCCAATTAAAGGTGGAAACAGGAAGGGAAACTTTAAAAGGCTTTCGAGAGGTCCTCTCATCCTGTCGAATATAGCGACCTATAGCGCTTTACCGCTACTGTAATTGGCTTTTTGGCTGCAGGATATGAAAAAACACACGGGAGCGTGCACGGCATCAGGACGCGCACTGCGATGCCCCGACTCCAGACGTGTCACGGCAGACGGGGCGCCGATGCGTTAATTGCAACCGCGGCTTATTTTGCCGCCGGGTGTACATTTGTCGAGCTATTGCAGGTCAATACGAATGAATCTGCCTTGTTTGGGTGTTGGCTGCCTGGAAACAATATTCTTAATTTTTTGTACCTCGGATTTTTCATAGGAAAAAAAAAGCACAAGGGGCGATTTTATTTTTTTAATTTGTGGAAACGCGCGGCACTACTGTCACCGGCACTATATAATTATGTCGTTATATGTACCGATTAAATATTGTCTCAGTACGTCGCTTTGTAGCATGACTCAAGGAATGGGCCTTTCGCGCGATAGGTAGCTGCCATTTTTACTTGGGGGGGGGGGGGGGGGGGGCGATCGTGGCTTCCTTCTGTACATTCTTGAGAATGGCGAGGAACGTACGGGAGCTGCGCACCTTTTTTTGTACAATCTACCGAAGGTTAGCACAACGGAGCGTGTTCCTTGTCTCCCCTTGTGTAAAGTCCCCCCCAAGAACTGCGTCAGTAAAGTGGGTCCAATTTGTGCGCGTGTACACCCGTTCCTTGCTTCAGCAACAAGAGTACTTGGAGTGCTTTTGCCCCTCGACAGTGGGCTGCATCATGTGTGTGCAATTTAGACTTTTTTTTTTTTGTTGTCTCGCATAATCATCGCGACAGAGCCATTGTGGTCGCGGCCTAGCCCTCGGGTCGCTGTCGCTGGCGTCGTCGACCGCGTGGTTCTGTTTTGGCCGACGGCTGCACCTTTTGTGCCCCCCTCCTCCCGGACGACGGGGTCTATTTTCAAACGTGCGGCGGCTTTGTTTTGCCTTAATTGCTGCAGACTCCCGCGCGCACGCTCGTGTGCGCAGCTGTTGCGGTCTTTCTCTCTCTCCCCCCCCCCCCCCCTCCCACCATCTCTACTCTCTCTTGATGTCGCTGAGGGTTACGTGAGCGGCCTATGTGCATGTGCCCTCGAGCGGGGCCACCCTGGGGCTGCCCGGCGCGTGTCTTTGTCGCGTGCGCTGTTTACAGCCGGCCCCGTGTCGAGACGCAGAGAGGTGTGTGTGATCCGGGTTTCGCTCGAACGCCAGTGAGCGAACGTTTCCAGCGTTTGTTGCCATTCTGCGTAACCCGAACTGCTATTTCTAAATGGATCGGCTGGTGGAATCAAGCCACGCGGCGTAGAAGAAAACCAGAGATCTAGTAGTTCCATATCATTAACGAAAAAACGAAACCCACTGTCGGTATGAATTTAAGTTCATTTCATAGGTTCGGAAGTGTGCGATGCTGGATATAAGTACCTGCGTTATATTTTGATTTGCTATCGTTGGACCGTTCCTTTAATTCGAAGGAGGGGCAGTGTCGGCATCCCAGCCATTTGCTAAATGTAAGAAAAATTTGAGAAAGGCAGTGGCAACTGTAAAAAAAATTTAGTACTGTAGATCACTTAGAATACGCGAAAATTAGACCATCGTGAATACTATCGGTAGTTAGCGAAAGATGACTCGTGATAAATTTAAGTGTCCGTAGAGCCGTCACTAAAGGAAAACTTTGGCGTAAGAAAATAGTCGTTGGCTCTTTTTTCTTTAAGAAATCAGAAGTTTCCTTATGTGGAGCCAACTTCTACACCGAAAGGTGGTATTCTGGTCGAACTTACTTGGTGTGGCGTCTTCGCGTTTCACGAGGTTCGTTTACTTCTGTACAGACACGGTAGCTCTGTTCACTTAGAGCAACTCCCAGTCTCTCCTTCGGCGCGTTGAGGCGTATGAAAAGGTTGTTTTAATTAAGGAGCATCGCGTTGTTCCTTTTTCGTGTGGATCTCTCGCATCCCTTTGCCAGTTTACACGAATTTCGAACGCAGCCTAACGGGTAGATTGTAACAAGGAAATAGTCATCGAGCTCGCATACAGTTTTTTGGAGCGATTAGGTGTAGAGTTCCTGCATCGGACTCCAACTGCGAAGCGTCGTGATTGGGGAAGGTGTCCCGGGGCCGCTTGCTCCAACCTGAAGAATCGCAAACTCCAAATCCTAGCCTGTCTCTGTCGAATAACTGGATTGTCGTAACGGTCTCACCCCGTCACCGAGCAGCTTGCGAAACGACAGAAGCACCTGGCGACACTTTATCTCCCCTCCCTTTCCTTCCTCCGACATTTTTATTTCCCCTGATATCTTGTAGCGATAACACGTGACTCGACTCGTTGGGTTCTCTCCGCCAGCTTCGGACGCAAAGCTTAGAACTGTTTTCGAGCTGAGCGCCCTGTCTCGGCTCGCCTTCTTGGTCCATTTGGGTCTCCTCTTGGCGACCCGTGCCGTTGCGAAACTTTCTTATCCGAAATCGTGGATTGCTCGAGCTTTGGGAGACGTTGCGTTCGCGCCGGGAGAGGGCGTCGCGCGCGTTTTTGCGTGACTCACGTGTTGTGTCGTAGCAGCAGCCGGGTGGGCCGCAGTGTGTGTGTTCTGGGGAAAGCCCGGGTCGTCCTCTCGCCGCCCTCCCTCCCTCTTTCATCGGCTCCTTGCTCGCTCTCGCTGCTGTGACTCATGCCGATTCCGTCGACCGAGACGGCGGCAGACTGCAGCCGCTGCCGCGCCCGTTGCGCGAAGCCTTTCGGGGTCGGCGCCGCCAGTCCGCTTTTGATCGCCGGCGCGAGACCGCCCCGAACCGGTTGTTGGCCGCTTTTTTTTTTTCGTCCCGCCTGCTTCTTTCCGCCGATCCTTCGTCGCTTGTCTGGTCCCACGTTGACGAGGCCAACGTTGGACGAGCCTACCTGGCGCGGGAAATACAATTCCCGCCTCAATTCGCCCGCCTTGGTAGAGTTGTCCCTCAGCCTCATGCTTGAGGCGAGCGCGGCTCATTTCGTTTTTTTTTTTTTTTTCGTTGAAAATTTGGGTATGCGCTGCCGTTCTTGCTCTAGCTACGCCTGAAATAATTGGAGTTTCGTTCAGAGCTTCGCTGCTAAGGGTGCAGCACTGATGACACGAAGTACGCCATGGCCCGTGAAAAACTTTTGGTTCTACAGTCGAACACGGATATATCGAACTCCAAGGGGATCATAAAATAGTTCGATATATCGATAATTCGAAATATGAAACATGCCTATCTGAAGCGTATCTGAAAACTCCGCACATCAATCAGAGGTTTTCAAAGTCGCTACAAGCGGTACCTTACGGATTTGTTCCTCACAGCCCGGTAAATTCAAAGCCACACCGCTACGATAACGACAATTTAACACAAAAAAAAATCTGTAAGCTTCGCTTGCTTCTTTTTCTGCGTCATAAGTTCACAAATCCAGTCTTCCACTTTTCCGTGACCATGGCTCCGAAACGTGGGCCGTGGACAAAAACACGTAACATGCCACATGGGACCCCTGCGCGATCAACCACTGAAAACTGCTCGAGCATGCAAAAAACA
Organism: Haemaphysalis longicornis; assembly: GCF_048455015.1. Lineage (NCBI taxonomy): Eukaryota > Metazoa > Arthropoda > Arachnida > Ixodida > Ixodidae > Haemaphysalis > Haemaphysalis longicornis. Next base: position 29,954,092 of record NW_027526422.1, on the reverse strand, counting down.
TGCCAGAAACCGAACGCGGCAGGAGAAGTCTCCGTCATCATCACATCCACCGCATCAGGGGAAGCGCACTTGCAGGGGCGATTGGGGCGCAGCGTTCGATATATCGAATGTGCCCGTGATCCAGAGTTCGATATACGCGTACAACAGCGCTATACTTTTGCAAGGGATTTCCAAGGGGATGTTCAGACAGTTCGATATAGACAATAATTCGATATATCCGTGTTCGATATATCCGTGTCGACTGTATTGACTTCTGACGCCGACCCCGACAAGCATTAAAAAAAAAAAAAATCTGCAGTCGTAACTCATCATACTAGTTTTCGACCTGTCGCTCGCACCTCAGCACATCCCATAGCAAACGTGCAGCGCTTTCTTTCTTATTTCAACAGTGAAGCGGTTTATCAAATCGTGATTTTTCCTGTCCGCAGTTAAAAATACCAAGAAATTGCCGAACGCGCGCACGTGAGCGCGGACCTCGCGGCGAACGCCCGGCAGTTAACAAAAACAATGCCGAGCGCTAGTGTTTGCGTGCCTCGCGAACACCGCCCAGCGTCCTCTGCGCACGTTTGTCAAGCCAAGCATACCCACTTACGCAGATTGGCCAAGTTAAAAAAAAATCACTCCAGCGTTCGCCGTAGTCGTGGCAAAACTTGCTCGGAACGAGAAAGACGCGTCACGCCCCTCCAAGGTGATGTACAATGATTATCACTTCAAAAAAAAAAAAAAAAGGAAGAAGGTCGCACTTAACAATAATAGAGTTAAAGGTCTTTCCGACAGCAAAGGAGGAGCAAATGTACTGCAATCGTGGACTGATTGTCGTGAACGTTCCGCACAGCTTCGCTGCCTTCAAGTCTTACGCGTTAGTGTGAGCTTACGCCGGAACCATAAAAAAAAATAGTTACAATCATCGGCCGCGGGAAGCGAAGCCTCGTCTCATGTTCAAGGCGAAAGCAATAATGCTTAGATACGCGCCGTGTGGGCCGAATTTGGTACGCCAAGATTAGTTAGCCCTTGTAGCCGCGCGTTAACCTCGGACATGTATAACAGACGACGAGCGTTCCCCGGATTAATCGTCTTTCCCCGCAGGCCGCAACATCTTTGGCGCTACTGCCCTGTTCATAAATTGCCTGGGAGAAACGAGGCTGGCCGAAAAGCAGAGGTCGGCAGCTCTCGTCGGCCTATCTTCACCACTCGTTACAAGCATTTCCGGCCTGCGAGACGGGGGAGCGCAAGTAAACACGCTTTGTGCTCGTCACCCGCGGCGACAGTTGCCGCCCAAGGTCCGTCCGCTTCGTGGCCCCAAGCTGCCCGTTTCTTGCCATCTTTCGCAGACAGGCCGCACCCTGCGCGCTTGGAGAACTGCCCAGCACGAAGCTCGATTTCTGCTCGCTCGTGAGCTTGCTGTCTTATGGCTTGCCCGAGGGTGGGGTTCTTGGGATCATGAAGGCATAATACAAAATTTTAATTGCAAAGAACTAGCGTCTGAGAAAGGATTTCATTATGACGGCGGTGTTGGCCGAGCCGTTGCGTCTGGCTTGCTACGCCAAATGCGGAAAAGTAGTCATCAAAATGAAAAGGTGCTTAGATGATGCGCACAAAATGTTCAGTCATATATATATATACGTTTTTTTTTTTCCTTTTATAAAACTCCGCGCAGTCTTGTGCTCACCAAAAGAGCCTTGGTTGCTTGTGCAGCCCGACTAGGGCCCATCTAGGGAACCAAAACAGCCCTCAGTTCCCGCATCAAGCGGCCTATAAAAAGATGGTAGTGTGTATTATCACGGCAACCGTGAGAATTACCGTCAGAAATTTCTCACGGGTGTCGCCTCGCATTGCCTAAGAACGCTGCCCGGAGATTCTGTGGGATAAATATTCCGTACAAAGCAGTGTTTGCAGCTGCCGCTGTAGCGCTGTGGTGCAGTACTTAGTTTTAAACGAGGAGGCTCTGGTTCGGGTCCGACATTGCGATGTTTTTTTTTTTTTTTTAGCTTTCGGAATTTTTCGCTCATCGGGATATTGTTAGTTTTTTTCTCACTCTGGTTTGTATTATATCAAGAGATCGACGCACAGGACTTCTGGAATGGGTTGAATTACGTTTCATATAGGTTGTGTTCTGTGTCATTGGGCTGGGTTAGATTAGGTTTGTTGCTGTTTTGCTGGATTTGGGTAGGTTATGACGCGTTCGGTTAGGTTACGTTGGGTTCGGTGAGGTTATGTTACGTTAGGTTACGTTGGGGCGTAATATTATTCAGGAAATTTTAGACCAGCCAGCTTTCATGAAAACGTCAGAATTCCAGCCCCAAACGACGTTTTTTAATAAAAAATAAAGGACTCAAATTTCGTTCTAAACGTCGGCAGTCACTTTATAGGGGGCGTACTAAACACGCTGTGTTTACTTGAGTCTACACAGGCGATGAGGCGCGCCGTAGTGGAGCGTCCCGGATTGATTCTGACCACCTGGGGATCTTTAACGTGCGCCGAATTCTCGAACACGCGGGCGTTTTTGCTTTTCGCGTCCATCATAAAAGCGGCCACCACGGCCGGGAATTGAACCCGCGACCTTGTGCTCAGCTGCACAACGCCATAGCGTCCGCGGCGGGTACGGTGTGTTTACTGCTGATTAACGTCCAAGTGGTATGGTCAAACAGAATCAGAGGCGCCACTACAATCGCAGTCGCGTTTCCTGGCGGTTTCTTTGGTCGGCGTCCGTCAATCGCACACACAAGTCGTTTCGACGTCATAAAGGCTGGCCGAGATATAGTGGCTGGCGAAGCGACACCGCTTCATTTTTTTTCTTATCTAAATTATTTGTTCTAAGTGGGCGTTAAAATAGGCGTCGTCGTTATTGGGGCGACGCAGTCTTTTTAATGAACCCAACGTTTGTCATCATGGCCCCTTTGAAAGTGACAATGGCTATGTGAAATCTTATGTCCCTGAAGACTTTTTTCGTTTACTCTTAAGTGCGTGATGGCTTGGGAAACATTGGTAAGCGAGTATGCGTCGCGGCGTGTTTCCTGGAGATTGTGATAGCGGCTTATCCACGCTGATATGCCCCGTCGACCGTCCCTGAACTTCAGGAACTGAGGACATATTAAGGGAACTGCTGTTGTCGAGACTCGGAAGCATTTAGAATGCAGCGACAGAAATCTCTGCGACCGCCTGACAACCTTAAAGGGACCGTGCAACACTTCGACTTTTATGTCCTAAATGCTTTCGGAACGTCATCAAACCCCCGTGGTACTTCGAACAAAGTAGCTTATCTAGAAATTACTGCTATATGCCCATTAGATATATCTTGGAAACATGCTCAAGATTTTTCTCTTTACGGGTCTTGGCGTTCTTCGACCGCTGGAATTACGCCATTACAGCGCTGTAGCGGCTATTGGCCGGCCTTCCTTCAGTTGCAGCAATGAGCGCATTCGATAGCCACTTAAAAAAATGCCACAGAAGTAAAGCGGAAGCGGAAGGCGCATTTGCTGCGACGAGCAAATTACGCAGTGCCACACCGGGCTGGCGATAACTGTAGCTTTCGCTGTGGTTCCAGACGCGAAGGAAATAGTGACAGCGTTTGTGGGCAGTGTTGCAGGGTCCTTTTAATTTCATAAGAGGCGCATTCGAATTTTTACCCGCCCATTTTTTTGTTCTTCTCTTGGGTACGAGGGTCACTTTTCACTTTTGAGATCGCTGCATGCCATGAGCGAATATTATTGGCCATTGATTTTTTTTTTTATGTAAGCGGCGTGGCGTACCATTTTCGTTTCTCGAGCTTCATAACAGCCGACTCCGTACTGGTTCAGACACGCGCCATTACTCATCCCGTCGAATGAACCATTCACCAGTTACAATATCTGGCGGTATAGTACATTATCTGGCGTTTACTATCCGATTTACAATTGCTGCATTTGACGGATTGAGGTAACGCCTGCCTGCGTTCCGCATTCCGGAGCGGAGCGTCGTATCTTCCGGTTTCGTGCAACAAAACTTCCGGAGTGCATGCTCAGGATGTTTCTTTTCTTAGCCACGGAAGGAACTTCGTGTGTGCAAGGGGGGAGGGGTAGGGGTAAAGTGACGTGTAATAACGGTACTGAAGTAAAATGCTGTTTAAAAATATGCAAAGCCGCTTTCTCAAGAGAAAGGTCGCTAAAACGCGAAGCTTTCTTCCATGCAACCCGAGTCATAGTCAAAGCCCAAAATCAAAACTGCTTCGACCGTGGCTGAGTTCCAATTCGCCGACAGCTTGGTAGACAGCTTACGAAGCAGTCTAATTAGACGTATAAAGCAAGGATTGAAACGGAGCAGCGGTCATTAACGCAGACAACCTTGTAGCAGACATGTTGAGACACGCAAGCCGCAGCTTTCGTAAATATTACCGTTATTATAACAAACATTAGATGATTTAAAAATTAAACAAGAACATTTTCACCACTAGTAGATTATACGAAATATTTAGTAAAAGAACGAGGTAGTTTGTAACAATAATACGCAAAAAGGTGGCGCTGGTGTCACTTCTTAGTTTAGGCAGGAAGGTAGCCTCATCGTTGCCGACTTCGATGCTGTCTCCTCGAAGCAGTCTTCGAACGGGGCATAACATGGCGGACTCTCCGCGAAGACGCCAACCAACGCAATTTACGCTTTAAGCGTAAATTGGGACGCACCCCGTGTCGGAGTAGCGCAATCGGATAGAGGCACCCAGGTTCGATTCCGACCACTGGAAGCGTTTTTTGCCTTGAAGCGCTTGATGTGCCGTCACTTACCATCATCACCGCGTTGTGAAATCCATTGTGAAAAATCAGATTTCCTGCAGTGCTTTGTGACGCGACATCGAACGCCATCAGCGCTTTCTGTGCTGCTGCATAGAAAGCTTCGCTTTAAATTCTAATAAAACTGGGACCAGGTGATCTCGTCATTGCAGGGTATAGATTCCGCGCTGCAGATATACTCTACCAAGAAAGCGGGAGGTTGTTTCACGAGAGGAAAAAAAAAGCTTGTTTTCTCTATCGCTGGAAGGAATCGGTGTGTGCGCAGGGGAGGTGTTGCTTCTCCTACAGATCCTCCTGCGCAATCGTGTTGGGGATGGGGCACCCTTAGACTTCCTCCTGTGCACTCTGCCGTATGTCAGCTAAGCCAAAACGAACACCCCCTTTGCACTCCCTTCGAGCCTCCGCTTGTTTATCCGGCGAAGCTGTTATGCGGCAAAGCCTACTTCATCGCGAATGCTGTGCGGACACCGGCTCCAACTCTCGTTTCAGCGAAGCTATGCCTCACCCCGAATCTTGTGAACTGGGTGTTGGGACGATTTTATTACTACGAGTTTTATTTACTTTTCGTAGTTAAGGTGTTCAAAGCAATCCATGCCTGCTGCCAATGCACGGACTCCAAAGTGTGGAAAGCGTGCATCCCTACGTGTGTGTTAGGGTAACTCTCGTTACGAATTTCACTGACTCGGCTAATTAACCAAGTAAACTCATCGTGTGTGTTAGGGTAACTCTAGTTACGAATTTCACTGACTCGGCAAATTAACCAACAAGTAAACTCAATAGCAAATTGCAAACGTGTTTAGTGCGCTCATTAGTGCTGCTCCCCGGCCAACCGTGTTGTAGGGGCTGGGTCCGTCGGCGTCTCCTGTCGTCGTAATCGTCGTTCGTCTCATGTAGTCACGGTACTAGAACGTAACGCGTACTAAAACACCGGGACACTCGTTTACGCCTCGCGCTAGAGAGCTTCGCGCTTCAAGGACAAGAGACTTTTACAGCAAAGCTGTATTGTACCCCCAGACGGTTTCATCTCCGTTGGCAAAAACGCCAAGGCGCCAAAAATACTTATACACTGCATGCTTCGCCCCTCCCCAGCTTTCACGTTAGTGGTGATGGCCCGGGATATTTGTTCCTTGCTCTCATTTGACTTTGCTGTGAAGTCGCGTTTATTTACTTCATGGATTGGGGGTTCCTTTGGGAGCACAACAGCATCGTCGCCATTCCACCTCCGGAGTGGATTTGCCGCCAGTTTTATTTTGCTTGTGTGCCTCGCGTTAGCCACGTCTTCGCTGCGAGCAGGTGAACTACAACACACGTTCTGCGTCAAACCCGTTAGGTCGGGACGACATACCCTCGGCGGGGGGGACCAGTTTCTGCGGCCTGTCCTGTGGTCAGTTCGGCCGACCACACGGCCCTGGTCTTGTGTAGCTAGCGCCGTGTAGCGTTCCCTCCTCCTCCTCCTCCTCTGCCGTCCTCTTCGTCCTCTGGCGACGGCGGCGGTCGTTGTCGTCCACCGCCCTGCAGCGCCGGGGCCATTGTCTGCCTCGTACCTGCCGGGCCGGACCCGGGCGGACTCGGCGGCTGCTGCTGCTGCCCAGCGCGCGGCGAGCGTTGCCCCCGTTGACGAGCCGTCGCCTTCCTTTGTGCGGATCGGGCGGCCGGCCGTCTCGCCGGACGGCGGCGCAGCGAACACGGCACAGTCCATAGCGATCCTGCATGGCCGCAGGCGGAAGGGGCCGAGGGGGCGTGACATTGCCTCACTTTGCGCCCCCCTCCGCGGCACGCTTCCTCTTTCTGCTTGCCCGACGGTGCTTGAGACTGCGCAGACAGGAATGCGCTCTCCTCCGACGGTGTGGAAGACGTCGGAGACCGGACTGGGCTCCACGCCTACTCCCGCGTGCGTTTGTTTGTTTGTTGTCCGAGTCGTTGCGTGTGGTTGCATTTGCCTCGTTTACAGTGCGCATCAGGCCATCTTGCGCACTGCGTGCGCTGAAATGGACGTTAGAGGAGAGAATGGTTAGGCGCCAAACGCCTGGAGGAGCCATTCGGCCTGGGAAGGAAGCGGGTTGAAATAAGACGCCCACTGGAATATTGTGTAGTGTTTTAATATTCGCAATGCCAGATAGGTTTATTAGTGTTCTGTACAGCAGTACATAGATTGGTCGGTTCTTTTTCTGTGCAGGGAACAGTCTAAGGCAGCTAACAGCAGCTAATAGATCGCTTTCACAAGCAAATGCCCTGCAAGGGACGAGGTCGCTGCATCACGACGTCAAACGTTGAGACTCGTCTAATTTTCCTTTACCTGTCATGAAAACAGCGGACCCCTTCTTTGGACTTCAAGTGCGTCGTCGTGCGTGGACTGCTGTACTCGTTATCACGAACCCTCAATTGACCCGACTTAATTATCTCAGTTCGTTTGATTTAGGCTTAGGCTTGTTTTCTGTATGAAAGTAGGTGGTCTTGCTGCGCAGACTAACGTGTGCACGCTGCTATCTGTTGCCGTATACCTATTTATTCCTATGGATCATGCGTGCTTTTTGTATTTGAGTTTAGTGCGGGGACGCGGGGCCACAATAAGAGCGCGGCTGCAGAAATGCTGCCCCGAAAAACTGCGGACACAAGCTTTCTTCATCGTGCCTGTGAAGGAAGTAGCACGCTTCCGACTAGGAAAGAGGGTAAAACGCTAAACGTTTGTAAATAGCGGCAGCAATACCCGACTACAAGCAAGATGAGATTAGGTCTGTTTTTTGATAGCGCGCAAGTTTCTCGCAGTTGAATATAAACAGCGGTAATTAAAGCGTCAGTCTCGCTGTGTTGATTTGATCATCTGTTTTCGTTTTCTTCCGTTTTTGTGGGTGTCTAAGTTCAACTTGTTTATTTTGCGTTAGATGACCTGACGTATGTTGGTTACAAATGTTCAGTGTGAGCGGTTTATTTTATTTCTTACCCGCCGCGGTGGCTCAGTGGCTAAGGTGTTGTGCTGCTGAGCCCAAGTACGAAGGTTCGATTCCCGACCGCCGCTTTTATAATGGAGGCGAAAAGTGAAAACGCCCGTGTGCCGGGATATCGGCCCACGTTAAAGATCCCCGGGTGGTCAAATTAACCCGGAGCCCTCCACTACGGCGCGCCTCATCGCCTGCGCTGCGTCGACGTGCGTTAAACCTCATGATCAATATTTCTTGACAATATCCTCCACCTTCCCCCAATGCCGTTTTTCCGCAAAAATAGAAACATTTTCAGCTGAGAACACCCGAAAACAGGCGTAGGACACGCCCCTGCCGCCTCGTTTATCATATTGTCCCGCCTTCTCCACGCCAGTGAAACTATGTAACTAACGCAAAGGTATAGTGCGCGGGGAAATAGTTTAACTCTGCTTCAAAATGTTTACAGTCTTTTACACGCTCTTTAGAATCGTCCCCGCGCGTTGATAGGATGCCATGGAACTCCAAAACTTCCAGCGGGCGTAAAGATGCAACCAGCCGAACGTGCGGGATCGTTTCGTCGCCTCTCGGAAAAACTTTCTCCCTAGCTGCTGTGTGCCTAGTTGATGAACGTGTCGTGTCCCTTCTCCCCGCGGCTGCGGAGGCAGCAGCACTTGAAGAGGACGACCTCCAGGAAGAAGCCGAGCCAGGCGCAGCCCTGCGACACGAGCAGCATGTAGAAGATGGCCGCGAAGTCCTGGAAGTTGAGCGCGTTGTAGTCGTGCAGGTGGTCCGGGTGGAAGCGGGTCCAGCAGGGGCCCGGGTCCGGCACCAGGTCTTCGTGCCAGTACAGATTCAGGCCCGTGTCCATGACCCAGCGCACCCGCCGGAAGATCTCCTCCTGCACGCGCCGCCGTGAGGGGGACCGTTACAACTTGGGCGACCGCGACGACGCCAATGCCGCGTGATTCCAACGGCTGTCTCGTGTGGTGTCTACCTTTCAGCGGGGATTGTAGGGGGCGTGATGTTTTTGCCCCTCCTGGAAGCCCGTCCCGGTACTCCGCCTGGTATGCGATGCTCGGCACTATTGTATACACGCCATTTACATCGCATTTGTCAACTTTAACCTTGCTGTGTACCGGACACCATAGCGGCACCGGTTTTCCAGCCTCTGGTAATTTTTAATCTTGAAGGCTTCGGAGAAGGTGTTTCGGGCGAGTATATAGGTACGTTTATCCGCTTTGTGCTAACAGCAGAGCTATTTAATGCCTGTGTTACACTTGTTTCAAAGGCCTTCCGAAGGCCGTTGAACCAACTGTCAATCCAGTGACCCATTGTAAATACATAAGGCGCAGTTGTGGGCGCGAGTCCAATGGTAAATTGAAAGTTCCCGTGTAGCACTGGCATAAGCCTTATTCCGTCCTTACGGATCGCAAATTGCGCTCAGCGAAGTAGAGGGAGAAAATGCTAGGCCAAGAAGTGGCCAAGAAGTGGCAAGTGCCAAGGAGGCAAGGAGCCGACGCGCAGGTGTTGGGAGTGCGCGCCTCGATGGAAAAAAAAAGCGCTTCCCGGGTTCGGTATCCAGCTTGGGTACGTCCCTCGCGCTATGGAACCGGTGTCTACCCGGTTGAGCTATCATCGCATTCGGGGCGCACATTTCCTTTTAATTGGAACTTGGCTGAGTTGAGGTGGACTTTTGTTTCGGATTTTCGCAGTTTGGATTTTGTACTTTAGGAGGATGGATTGTGGACTCTGATTTAACTGTTTGCACCTTTTTTTACCATATTTCTCTTAAGAAAGGGGCAGACCATAAGAATTGCCGTGTCGAAGCTAGTGAAGACCACCAGCTCCGCTGTTTCCTCAATCTTCGCATTTCAAGTGCGAAGGCCGAATTTTTTTTCGCTTAGTAATGCCTACGCTGCCCAAGTATACATATTTAGGCTTTTTTCGCGTGATACGCGCTCTGTGAAACGTGAAATCTGGTGTGAGGTGTTTAATACCAGTTATATTTGTAAGTAGAAGTATCGAGACGCGGAAATACTGCGAGGACACGGAATGGTTTAAACCTCGCTTATTTTAGGATACCTCAACGTTTTGTTGCTGGCGTCAAGAGCGGCCGACAGGCTTTCCGTTGCGGTTTAAATGCAGCGTGCATATTCGACGCAGTGTTTTGGAGGTCAGTGTTTTGAACGAGATGCTTCGCTTATTCTTTCGTGGGTTGCTTCTAGAAGAGCAAGCACCATTGGGAATGCGAGCACAAACCTTAGGCTTCAGAAAAATGCTTAATAAATATACCCGCATTGCAGTTGCATTCTGTCCCTCGCGATCTTGGTGACTCGCTTGCTAAAAATACACGATGGTGGCAGACGGACTGCCGAAATCGCGAGTTGACGTGGGCGAAGAGATGGAATGCGGCAGGTGCGGACACAGTCGATGTTTACCGCCGGTCTTATCGGACGGAAACGATGTGTGCCTTGCGCCCTCGGCGCAGGAGTATTGTGGGCGCCCGGCACTATAGGGATATACGTGGATAGACGCAGCGCTGTTCGCTCCAGCGTTCTCCATCGTATACCAGCAGCAAGATTTGTTTCTTTAACACGTGTCCTTATCTTGCGGGCTGTGGGCAGTGATCGTAAGCGTGCAACGGGTGAATGTTCTGGTGTCACTGAAAATGAGGGCTGTCCCGTTCGTTCCTCCCCTAAATAGCTAATTTACCCCCGCCTTCATATATATGCAAATGCTGCTTCGCAAGCTGGATCAGAGCCCCTTGCTGCGTCAAGGCAGGGACCGTTTAATGCATCATGCAACTTGTTTGTGGCCACCCGCGCGTTCTTAATTCCAGTAACCATATGGTTGCGCTCGGCACCGGAGGGAATCGGACTCTTCGCCCGCGCTGCGTTCACCGCGAATAATGGTTCGCGTAATGATTGCATCGCTGACGGACGAGGGCGCCACTGGCGGACACAGACGGACACACAGGGAAGTTCGCTGAGCCCGTGTAATGGTGCGAAAGGAAGCAAAAGCGCCTTTCCCGAAGACAATACAAATTACTTTCGCGCAGCCTTCTCCGCCTTAGTTGCTGCGGCGGCCGAGGCCGTACACTTATGCAAAATATGACGCCGAGGCTTCTTTCATATACGCCTCGCGCGCGCTTTGGTAATTAGCGCGCCTCCAGCCGAGCTGGGTGGTTGATGGGCGAGTGACGCCGGTGGTTACGCGCCGGTGCGGTTCCTCGTACCGCGACGCTTACCGCGTGCACACTGGCGGGCGTCAGTCTCTGGCCTGGTTTTGCTTTGGCTTCGCGAGTCGGCTGTGTCGTCAAGGCTGCTTGCCGTGGCGGCGTCTTGGCAGCACGCGATGGCTGGATGGTTATCTCGCGTGCGGAGTTTCCTGTCCGCGCGGATCTAGTTTTAAGAAAGGTGCGGCGTTATCTGCCGCGAGTGATGGCCAGGGAAATGAAGCGATAATGCTTGGCCGGCCGTGAGCTGGTTTCGTCTGCCCCTTTGTTTTAAGCAATTAAAGAATTTAAAAACGCATCAATCAAGTGGGGCCATGCTGCGCCGCCATTGTATAGTGTGAAGATGTCCGGGGAATCTCTCGTTAACCATCTGTAAATGTTTTCTGTGGGAAATTCCAGTTCCTTATTGCGTCCGGCTGTGGAGTCTGCTGTCCAGTGTTAGTATGTTCGGCGCAAACTACGTCAACGACCTTCAAAAAGCCCGAAACAGGGTTCCGGAGGTCGCGATTTTACGTGCGCAGTCGCTGGAGTACTATCCAAGGAACGTCCGGTCGCGAAAGATTTAGAAGCGTTGAGTTAGCCGAGTTACCGTTGAGCAATACAGCCTGGATCTTTTACCCTTTAATCGCGCCTCCAAAGCACTGTGGAAGCTATGATGTCACCGACCCGGCGCAAGACCACCTAGAGAAACAAGACGAAGCCCTTGCGGGTTCGATATACGCACAGCCGTTGGCTCCGCTCGGCGGTACTTCACTTTTTTTTTTTTTGGCAGACGACGTGCATGTTTCGCCTACTACTACCGAGCGGGGCCAGTCGGCGGTCGGCCGCCGAACTACCGGGCGGCAAAGTGCAAAAAAATCCTTGTCAGTTTTTTTTTTTTTTTTGGTGTTAAGATATCACCCGACCAACTTGCCTTGGTTACCGCGCTTCTACGACACTTATATACTTGTTAAACCTTTCCAACGCGTGCAGTTTGTAGCTATTTAAAGTGCTGGGTTTTATAGCGGCATTGGCACGATTAGATCTTTCAAAATACGATCGAGATCGTGTAGTCACCGTTGGCGGAAGTGTTAGCAGACCGTATACTAGTCGCCATTCTGAACACTAAAGCAGAGCTGCCGTAGCACTGACGGTATTTAGCAAATAATGTAGCAAAACAAAGGTCGATTCATCAAAGAAGTTCCGCTGGCCATAGTTTCGTGATCTGTATTAGTATAAAACTCTTTGCCGCCCAACGACGTGAGTTCGATCCTGACCATGGCGGCGGTTTTTTGATGGATGCGAAAACCGGAAAAGTCGGTTTGTCTAGATTTGGGCGCACGTCAAAGGTCTCCAGGTGTTCTAAATCGTGCATTGTAAGCCCGGGTGTAGCTTTTGCGCGTAAAGCACTACTTGAAGTTGAAACAATGCTGCTGCAATTTTTTTTTTCAAACACTCAGGGGCAAGGCAGTTATAAGATCATGGTGATGGCGGGAGTAACCGCCGTTCTGGTTATATCCGGTGGAAGCTGTTTTATGTGCCACACCGTGGTTTCAAGCAACAGTAAAAAAAACACGATGAAGTATCCCAAAAAGCTACAAAAAGGAGCGTCGGGCACTTTCATTGCTGCTTTTTGCTGCAGACGAGCTTATGAAATCCCTCTGTCGCGAAGGCTCGGATCGTTCGTACTTCGCGAACAAAACGTCCGATCTCTGCGGAGCACCACGGCGGAGTTCACCGCCTTTGCTGCAGACGAGCTTATGAAATCCCTCCATCGCGAAGGCTCGGATCGTTCGTACTTCGCGAACAAAACGTCCGATCTCTGCGGAGCACCACGGTGGAGTCCACCGCCTGGACACAGGAGCGGCGACCCGATTGTCCCGGAACGGCAGCGTTTTCTGCGACAAGCGCCGGCTTCCGCGTGAAACTGGAGCTGTTGGACACTGCTCGCCGCGTGCGTGCTGGCCTCTCGGAGCTGAGCGCCGCGCAATGGCCGTGCTCCCTTATTACGTCATCACGTTGCGTGGCCACCATCAGGAGTGCAGCGCGCGTACTGCGTGTACTATACCTGCAGTTTTGGGTCCATGGTCTTCCGGACGTAGAAGACCATCTTGATCTGCAGGATGCGCTCTCGGCCCAGGTGGAAGAGCCCCTGGCCCTGTAGCTCTACGTCGTAGCAGTGCTGCGACACCCTTGCGAGGAGCGAGATGCGCTCCATGAGGATGGCGGCCTGGCGCTTGAGCACCATGAGCAGGTACGGCGGCGTGAACAGCTCCTCGCCGCGCACCTCCTCGTCCACCTGCTTCTCGCTGAAGTCGCGGATGGACTGCAGCACCTTCTCGAACGCGTAGCCCTCTGCCTCCTGCGTGCGCGCATGCGCGATCGAGAGGCCCGCTAGCCTTGACTACTTGGTGGGCCGCGGCTGGGCACTGTTCCGGCGACACTCGTAGCCGTGAAGCCTTGCCTGCGTCCAGTACGTTCTTTTTCGTTAACTATTCAAGAACAAACCTGAATCTTGCGATTCAGGAATTGGCAGATTCTGCGGATATTATTGAGCTGACGCGTTTGTCTGGTTTCTGGTGCATATCTTTAAGCCACATTGTATGGGCTGAAGGACTGTCAGTGGGGCAAGTTTGGACTGGTTCGCAATGGACACAGCGCAAAGACGACGGGCTAAGCGGGTGTCCTGTCTCCCACTTTTTCCTAGTCCGTAGTCTTTGCGCTGTTTCCAATATCAGCATTGTTTGGACGCTTTGATGCAGTGACATCGCAGTTCGGACATATATGCTGTTTATTTTCTCTCTCTGGGCACGTTTCTAACTTCTTTTTTGGCGTTCGATTTCGAAACTTCAGTCGTGTATAGATTGTGCTTGGATACACTCCGAGGTAATGTAGGAGTACTACAATCGTCCGTGCAGCCCGAAAGAACTGGTTGGTTGAGTTATATCGTCCCGGTTACCTCGATGATCTTGAGGAAGCCCGCAGCCTCGAAGACCATCGGCCTGACCTCCGGGGCCAGAGCGAGCTGCTCGATGTTGTCCAGACGGTCCGTCTCCTCCTTGAGCATGAGTGAGGACTCCATGTAGCCGACGAAGGTGTTCATCAGGATGACCACCATAAGGAACCAGCTTCCGAACAGCAGGCGCTGCGTGTGGCTCGTGAAGTTGTACGTCGAGCTCTCCAGGAACATGGAAGCCACGTACACCCAGAAGATGCGGCCCAGTCGCTGCCGCTGTTGCCGCAGGGTCAGTCGCCCGTCCGGAAGCTGCGCATTCAGGATTGCGGGAATTAGTTCCCGCCAGGCAAGGCGCCATCTGAGCGTCCTCGAAGAGTCTGTAGTTTTGAAACGCGGAATTGATTTCAAGTTCAGCTACGCATTTGGAAAGACTCGGTGGCTGTGCGTGCCATACTGGAGCACTTTTCTCGTTCAGTGTAAATGTTCCTCACCGGCAAACGGTACAGTTTCACACTTACAAAATGTCTTAGCACCGGAATTAGGCTGTTAAGCCAGCGACTCGTCTGTCTTCTGTTTTTTGTACTTAACTCCGGGGGTGACGTGCGGATTCATCATCAGCATCAGCCTGTTTGCGCCCACTGCAGGGCAAAGGCCTATCGCATAGATCTCCACTAATGCCGGTCCTGTGCTAACTGCGACCAATGTATCCCCGCAATCTTCTTGATCTCATCTGCCCGCCGAACTTTCGACCGGCCCTGCCAGGCTTGCCTTCTATAGGGATCCACTCTGTTACCCTTAATGACGAGGTTATCTTGCCTTCGCACTACATGCCCTGCCGACGCCCATTTCTTATTTTCCACTAATGTCCTTAAGTGCGGATTGAGGAGTATACGATTCCACCAGCGAACTGAGCGGTGTACACGTGTGCAACTGTTGACGACGTACGAGAATTTCGGCGACCATGGCCACCCCAGCGGCCAGGGCGAGGAAGCAGAGGAGCACCATCCACACTTGCAGGTCGAAGGCGCGGATGTAGCCGTACACGTTCGACTTGTGCTCTTTGTCGACTCCGCTGAGGATGATCATGTCCTCGTCCGTGTACGCCGGCGACGGGTTCGCCACGGTCGCCTCTTGCTCCGTGAGCACGAAGGGGCCCAGCGCCAAGTCCGCTTCCTGCGCGGTTCGCCGAGGCCCACCCAGCCAGCGCGTGTGTGTACGCATTCCTTCTTGAAGACGAATCGCTTCCGCATCGAACGCGACCTCGGCCACTTTCGCCGAGGGTGGGGTTTAAAACGCGCCTTTCTCTCAGGCATGCCAGCTAGAAGGGTGGGAACAATCTAAGTGCGCAGGGTTCGCACAGACCCTTGAAATCCTTGAATATCCTTGAATTTGATAACATTAATTCAAGGGCCCTTGAAACTCCTTAAATATAAATGAGCTCCTTGTAATCCTTGAAAATTTAGTGGACTTTGCTTCAATAAAGCAAATGAACGACGTATTTTCGTAAGTCGCACTGATTTCAAAAACGCGTTTACTGAGGAATGACCGCGAAAACAAGTAGCTTTGACAGAAGGAACCGGCAGCGCCTGCGTCGTCTGGCAACAAATGCGAGCCAGAAATCTAATCCAATCCAACGCAAGTTATATCGTTGGTTATATCAACGGTCGGTCGGTCGGTACTCGGTGCGTGCGTCGGTCTCGCACGTCATTTCTCAGTGAAAGTTCGCGTTTGTGCTGTGTGCAATGCCTGCAACTTTACTTTGACAAGATGCCAGGTGGAAAGTGCTAGTTTCAGTCTGCGTGGCTGGAGCACAGCGAATATCATCACTGGGTGAGGCCGGAGACAAGCGACCCTTATCGAGCGAAGTACGCAGTATGTCAGAGGTCGGTCGACATTGCAACAATGTGGGAGTCGGCGTTGAAGAGCCATCAGAAAAGTGCCAAGCACCGATCCAAAGTTGCGGCAGGTGAGGGCTGCTCTTCCGTCACGAGTTTTTTGCAAGCGGCAAACGTCACAGAAACGACTTCTCAGCGGGAAAACACGGAAACATCCTCTCGAGCTGCGACCCTTGACGAAGACTGCAGAAGGCATGACTCCGTGATTAAAGCCGAAATTTTGTGGACGACGAAAGTTGTCTTCACACTACTCATACAGCTCCAGTGGATCAGTTTCCGAGCTTTTCCGAAAGATGTTTCCGGATAGCGATATCGTGAGAAGCTTCACTTGTTCGGAAAAAAAAATGCGCGTATGTCGCGTGCCATGGTCTGCCCCCATTTTTCGCTTCTCAAGTCTTGGACATGATGGAGAAATCTGACCATTTTGTTTTGTTGTCCTTTTTGATGAAACGTTGAACGAATACCTGCAAAAGAAACAACTTGATGTTCACGTGAGACTGTGAAACAATTCTGAGGTGACAACAAGGTATGTGACATCGGCATTCATGGGCCACAGCACAGCGGACGACCTCATGAAGAATTTGACGGAAGCGCTGGCGTCCTTTCCGATGAGCAAAATTGTTCAGCTTTCCATGGATGGACCCAATGTCAACTGGAGTCTTTTCCACAAGTTCCAGCAGCGCATGAAAAATGACTTTCAAGTTCAGTGTTTCAAGTTCAAGTGCCTGCTGGAATCCGCTGACCGTTTTTCGGAAGAAGCTGAAACGAAAAACGACCTCACCTACTTAGTCAAGGCAAACAGCTTCCGTCGAACTGCTAAAGAAAAGGAGCTGGAGATAGCTTCTGTGGAAAAAGAAATCCATGCGAAAACTGCGCTGCTTTCATAAGTATTGTAAGCATATAAAATTTTGCTAACACTCCTTGAATTTTGCCTATTTTCATCCTTGAAATCCTTGAAAAGTCCTTGAATTTTCTGTCAAATATTCTGTACGAACCCTGGTGCGTTAAATTCTTCAGTGAACTCACTGGTGGGTTGAGTGGTTTACGCAGCTGTCGTCTGTAACCATGCAACGTTTTAGGGGCAGAAAAACTCGCTGTGTGCGTATATTTGATCTCTCATACGCGAATGGGGTATCGGATGGAAGGTCTTGGACACGGCAGTTCAGGACAGCCATAGTGAGTCTGATCGGATAGATATGACCGGGTACAGAAGCAAAAATTTCTATGTGGAATGCGAGCACTGTTGAAAGAGTGGTTTTGGTAAATGGAAAGGAAGAGTGCGCAAATGTGCTAATTGGGTATCATATTGAAAGTTTTAGAAGTGGGAGCTAGTGCGCTTCTTACCCAAATTAGGCGGGCCGTGTGACAATTACGAGTGACTAGCTACGGTACTTAAATGTGTCACGTATATCTATTATAGATGAGGCAACTAACAAATGTGGCTCATTTAGTCGGGTTCGGGATAGTTGTATTAGGTCTACTGCAAGCTTTTCCTGAAACCTGGAGGTGCTGAAGTAAGCCCCCGTGGCGGTACGCGGCAAAAGGCTTATTTGAAACTAAACGGGTGAATGCTTCATGAGGGGCCAATAAAGCAAAACGAATCGGGTTTGAACTGATTCACAAAAAGAAATCAAAACCAGGAGGGTTGCTGGGAAAGCCCAGTGATGCCCGCAGTGCTAAACAGTGGCCCGACTGCAGAATAGTGGTCCTGTACAGAGGCGCTACCACTATCGTCGCGACCTTCCGCTGTTGCAAGGAAACTCTTCTTATTTGTAGCAGTCTGCAGATTGGTTGCAGTTTCCTTACGTTGCAAGAGCAGTCTCGTTTTCAGAACACGCGGGAAGTGCGTGGAAGTCCATACCTCTCTCTGCAGCTGGCCCATCATGCCTGTCCATTGTCCGTCGGGCCTGAGATCTCCCCACTCGAGGTCGGGGGGCTCGACCAGCTGGTAACTGCAAGTTCCACGGGGCACATGACGTGTGCAGTTAAGCTTCTACGTGGTCGCTACATAGTAAGGCGACCCTCTTGAGAGCAACGAAACAGATATTGGATAACAGGGTTACCAGCGCGCGCAGACGAGGACACGCAAGGAAGATACGACACAAGGCGCTGGTCCTGTCCTGTAGTTTCTTACTTCCGTGTCCTCGTCTGCGCGCGCTGGTAACCATGTTAATATGCATCACCAACTAGCGCACCAAGCCATCCTCAAATATTGGTGCTTACTGGGCTTGGTGAAACTCTGGGCAGCTAAAACTATGGCGATTTCAAGGGGTCGAGGACAATAGTAAATTGTTCTCGCTGTCCGTATAGACCAACGGTGTATGTGCGTGCTGCTCCGTTTGCACACGTTTTTCGGACAGGCCCGCCAAGAAACAGAGGCAAAGGGCCGCTCGACCTACACTAGGTAGTCTTTCTCCTTCCTTGCTGGCTGGTTTGCTCAGTCGAAAGCTTGATATTTCGCACTTTTTGCACTGTACGGCTTTCTTAGAGGAATGTCAACACGTATTTTTCAACGTTAGCTAACATATAAATAACCGCTTTGCCCTTCGATGCTTCTGCGATTAATTTCAGGCCTCCGTGCTTAGAAAGTATTTTTAGGGGTTGACTGTTTTTTTTTTTTTATTTCATTCGCGCATGCAGTCTGGGAAGTTTAGCCGCGCTTGAAGCAGTTCCTGCTCGTCGTCGGGCCCCGACTGCATGCGTCGCCGCCAGCCCGAATAATCACAACAGTGGACAGCGAAAGCGAAGCAGCTTGCATCGCAAGCCCACGCGGCAACGACGATTCAGCTGCAGCGGAACGCGCTCGCTGCGGGAGTCCGTTGCGTCACGGCGGGGCTCGCCGTGTTGGGCAGCTCCAGGAATGCGGCGCCCGCCGGGAGCGCTAATGGGGGTACGCGTAGCGTGGCGGTGGGAAAAGAGCGCGCATTGCTCACTTGATGCCCATGGACTTGATGATGTAGTCGATCATTGAGCCCGTGATGCCCTTGAGCTGGAAGCCGCCGCCGGGTTCGTTTTCCATGAACACGTACGGGTACCACTGCGGAAAAAGAGGGAAGGCACGGCTCTTGGGTCCCCTCCGTCGCCCACTACCTCTGCCAATCGTGGACCGCTACGAAGATGTGCTCGCGCAATCGTCGCTTCGCTTCCATATGACGATGGGAGGAAGAGGTTCAAGTGATCGGTGGACTGCCTCTTCAGCGCGTGTAGCAGTGGCTCGAACTCAACGTTGCTACGAGCGTCCAGTCCCTCGCTTTTGTACGCGTGCCTGTCGGAACTGCTTAGTGTTGTGGAACAAGGAACGATAATCGAACTAACTTAATAACAGTGCCTTGAATCAGGCAGTAACATCACGTTGATTCAAGATGTGCATCGATTCGTGCCGGTTTCAAGCTTTGGTTGGAAGATGTGCTCTGTCTTTTCTGCCTTGCTCTACACGCGGCAACATTAGTGATTATGCAAGCGAGTGTAAACATGTTGAAGTGTAGGCATGGTCTACAAAAGTTCAGTGTACGAACAGTCGTGCTGTAGTTGGACCGGCGGAACCGGTTTAACTTGTACGGCCGTCCTTGCGCCGTAGTTGAACGACCACTCTTAATTCAAGCGGCGACACGACAGAAGCAGCTCTCTGGACATCGCGTTGATGTGTTGACGCGTGTATATAAACTCCGGCAATACTCACGCCGACGTTGCTCAGCCTCAGCGTCAGGTTGCGGCGCGAGAAGGGCATCCTGGCCGTCGTGTGTCCGGAACAACGTTCGTTGGCTGACTGCTGGCTGTGTCGGAAATGGCCGGGGCTTGGCGACCGCTACGTCGGGGGGCCCGATTTGGCTAGCAGGTCCGCCTTCAAGATCGGGCCAACCGTGTCCGTCCCTCGTCGTTCCTCCTCCTTTGACAGTGCTTGTTCTTGCTTTCGTGTGTAGCCCCCGCCGCCCGGTTTGGACAAGTGGTCGGCTGTCATCGCGTGCCCGACTGAGGCGTTTCTGTCACGACGTTGTTTAGAGCTTCGTTCGATTTCTAAGCGTCTTTTTTTTTTTGATGTCCCAGAGCCGTTCTTGCTCTTCCCTTGGTTCTTCTTTTTGTCTGGTTTCGACCCTACACGTATGATTCGGCCGACTTTGTGCGCGACTAGTCGTGGGCGGTCCGGGTACGGGAGAACAAGGACGTGGCGTGTTCCGAGCACGCGCTTTCCGAACACGTAATGTTTTTTTGGTTGTATAGCTTGTATTCCGTATGAATTTCTTTATTTCTTGCTCCCTCGTTCTTGAACTCGTAGTCTGGAACCTGTTTTGCGCATTTCCCGTTCCGCCGTCGCCCGCTCCTTCTTCGCCCATTTGTATTCAGCAGGGTCAAGCACGCATGCGCCGAGGTCGTACCGCCCTGCTGTCAACAAGATGGCAGTTGTGCGGCCAGGGACCTAAGCACACCCGAAAACGCAGGGTTTACCATCCCCTGCTTGCCCATCGCTGCCTTAGGGGACGATTGCCTGTATACGGAACTGGCGGTGTCTATGGTTAGGGTGGACCAAGACGGGCGCATTAGGTACTTGAGAAAGGGGCTAGGAGCGCTGTGAGCATTGTTTTCCCTTCTAAGTATGCCATTGCACCAACTCGCCCCTCCTGCAGCGGTAAGGAGAGCGCACACCTATGATTTTTAAGGCCACTTCGCGCGAAATATCCGAAGCGCGGTACATTTGAATTGACCGCGGAAGTTGTTTCGGTTGTGGTACGGTTGAAATTAATCACCGGATGTTGCTCGCTAGGAGAGCGCTTAGAATGAGCAGTATTTGCATTCTTCCTGGCGTTAAAGAGCGCCATCAGGCTTGCAGGGCGATTACTATTCGTGACCCAGAATCGCAAAGCTGCTTTGAAGCATAGGGCGCACGCTGATAAGGCTGCGCCCTACGCTGCAGAAGAATTCGTGTATCCTGTCCTAAGACTCGGAACAGTTGGTCTGCGGTGTACCGGACCAGTTTCGTCGTTTCGGTCGGCTTTCTGGAAAGTTCCCCATTTGCGATGCGCAGGCACGTACAGTAAACACTCGTTGTAACTAGTGTCACTAAATAAAGGCTAAATAAAAGCGTAGCTTATATAGTGACATTAGTTGTAACGTCGTCGTTGCGGGACAGGTAACTGGCTTTGTTATAAGCGGTACTTGTCTAAAAGCGGTTATGGCGGTCCCTCTATACACTGCAATGAGGACAATGGAACACTTCGAATAATGCGATATTTCGAACAAAGCGATTTCCTTATTACGAGGGATTTAACGTATTTCGGTGCGTCGCCATAATCGATCGTCGCGCTGTCAATCGGGTACGCGACGTGCGCCGCTGCACGACTGTTTCCGGCACTGCTTCGCAGCTCGTGCTGGCTCGTGATTGTACGCCTACACTAGTCCCCCGTAGGCGCACACACCTCTCCCTTTCCCTCTTCGCTGTTTTTCCTCCTCGCTCTCTTTCCACGATCGTGACTCATTCGTGCGCTGGCCGGTTGGTTGGTAGTAGCGATCGCTTGCAATCGGCGTGGCTCGCAGACGGAGCGTGCGGCGCTTGTATAACGCGACGCACACGCTCTCATCGTGCGTGCACGCATGGCCGAACGCCGTGCCGTGCGCGTGCACGCTGCAAATGCGATTCGCGTCAGCTTCCTGTTGTTGTCGTTAGTAGACTACTACTTCGCAGCGGTACTGGCGTGGCGGCGTGGATCTGTTGGGTGTCCTGCCGTCTGCCGCTGCTTTTCGTCGACTGAATGTATTAAATCTACCGTGGCTTGTGAAACGCCAAGCGCACGGTTTTAGTTGAAGCCGTGGCTGTTAAATAATTTGTACAGCCGACCTTCATAGTTTCGTAATCTCCGTCTGTTCTTCGTAACAGAATATTTTGTTCGTCGACTCGGCGAATATTTTGTTAGTCGACAGCGATAGCAGAAAGTATACCCGGTACGCTCTCGTTAGTGCAGCATTTAAGGCCGAAATACAAACATGTCTGTACCTTCGTCTCCCGTTCCGAGCAGCAGTTTGACTGCTAGAAGACCGCCGGATCAGCCGCTCCCACGTGCGTTCAACCTGCTGGATATTTGGCCGCGCCGCTTCAGAAACCGGATTGCGCGGACGCACATGTGTCCGTCGCTTTACCTATTCGAACGTCGTCGGACCCTTGGTTGACATCCAATCAGATTTGAATTCAAATTTCGGACATTTTGGATGATGTTGGTTCTGTTGGCGTTCAAGCAGAGACCGCTGTACGAAGCTGTTTCATCACCTGTCGGCATCATTCCCGACGACGTAGAGACAGTCTGTATATCGAGCCTGCTACGACGGCCCCCCACGGGGGCTCGTACGATTCTGCCTCCTGTCGATCGGCTACGTTGTCCCGACAAGTGCGGCTGTTCATGCGATACCGCGCGTCGAGCAGCGGCGGCTTCACGCTGCGCCAGTTGCTCGTATACACAGCAGGCGCGTTCTTGCTTGCAACTGCGCCCGTTTCTGGCACATGGCGTGCGCGCGCGCGCGTCTCACCTGTAGCTTTCGGTTTCGGTTTGCCTACTCCCGCCCAACCATGTTTTTTTTTTTTTTCTGTCGTATATGTAGGCGACTTCGTTTTTGTCGTCGCCGCTCTGTCTGGGTCTTTTTGTCTGCTCGTCACGCTGCTGTGCTCACGTGTCCTGTCAGTGTTTTGTGGCTTTTTCCCCTCGCAGTCTGGCTACCCTTTCTTTTTTCTTCGTCGCCATTTGACCCACTTTTGAGTTGCCGGCATCTTGCAAGCTCGTGTCAGAGCTGTCGTCTCGCACATATCCCTTCATTCCGCTCGTCTTCTGGTGATAGCCGCCTGGGCTTAGCAGCCTGTTCCTTGCTGTTGCTGCCTTTTCTCCGCTTAGGGTGGGTGATCATGTCAACCGGAATAAGGTTGCTGAGAGATATCAATCGCAGGTCCATCCTCAGCGACATTGTGTGTGCGTTGGCAACTTCATGCTCCGCGCCAAAGGTGCGATGTTCGAAGTGGGGGTATCAGAGGGTCGGGGTGAGGGATGACGGTGTGTAGGAGATCTTTCTCCTCCTTTCTACCCTCAGCAGCACGTTCCAGCAGTGCATTGGTACTTTTTTATTGAAGTGGACGGAAGGAATTTGTGGGGATTGACTCCGCCGTGGCGCCGTCCCACTTTGTCGCCTCCTTTTCAACTCGCGCTCCGTTATGTGGCTCAGGATGCTGCACATCTTTCCAACAGTGGTGCATGTCCGAGGACAGTGTGACGTGGCCACCAAGGGCTGTGTCCGCTCGACGCCGCGCATTGCGAAAAAAAAAAAAATCGCCGTGTCACCCGCAACCTTCGCAGCAGCGCGCTTTTCCCGTTATTGCCCGTGACGGCGCGCCAGAGGGGACCTTCTTCGGGCGGTAAGCTTCTTTGGGGGCTATTTCGGCCGCCCGGCGACCCCGTCCGCCGCTGACGCTGTTGACGTTGGCCGCCGCGCTGCAGCAAAGTAGCGGAGGTGCCGTCGACGAGTGAGCTCATCCCCGGGCTCCTCCTGTCAAAACACGCGTGGGCTCGCTCCTCCCGAGGAGGACGGCGAAATAACGCTTGCTGCCCGAGCGCGCAATTCGGCGCGACGACCTTTTCGCTGCTCCGCGTAGGTGCGAAGGGGCTTGAATTAGCTGCGGAAACAGGCCAATTAGTGTGCGTGCGAAAGCTTCCTCTGGCTTCCGGCACATGCAAATAGCAGCTGGACGCACACCCTCGTTCCCTCCTTCCCCTCACTCGTACCGGACCGGCTGTCGTCTACCTGCATGTGTTTCCTGTGTTGTCGCTCAAGCCGTTGCGCCACTTCCACTGAGCCGGTGAGGTTGGTTGTGGGCATGCCAAGTCGTCGCGTGGGTTTTTCTCTTAGGTGGTCTTCCTGCAAGTCTGATTTTCCCTGGTCGGGGTCGCCCTCCTTTACGCAAGCGGGATGGATGAGGAGTTATTTTTTTTTTTTTTTTGTGCGTCTCCCTCGTCAACTTCCGTTTGCTGTTTCCGTTGCAACAGTCTACTTCGAGTGCATCTAGCTGCTTTACTCTGAACCAACATTAACATTTGCTTTTATCTGAGTCATCGCCGATGAGTGTTTCTCAACCGAGTGTGATGAACCCCTTTTGGGATTGCAAAAGGTGATGGAGGACACCACGATGAACTATTGATCCGTATCATAAAGTCAGACAAATTGGACATGCAGCTAAAATCACTCGCATATATTCAATGTCCGCCTTTGGGGCTGACTTTTATTTTGATGCGTGTGCTATTGCCAGAAGATTTGCTCTTGCAGCTAACAGTCGCCCATAGACTTATAAGCTGCCATTTGCGTGTGTGGCTCTTTTGCTTAGTTGGCACGTTGTGCAAAAAGCCGGCTAAAAGATGCGCTACAAAGAGAAAAAGTAAACGTAGATGCCATGCAGCGAACCCACATTTGTGCATTGGCTGCAAGGTTTTGCGAAAAGGAGAAATGAACGAGGGGAGACAGAGAAGAGTTTGGGGAAGGCTTCGCAGACCCTTCAAAGGCCCTTGCGAACCGGTCCGCAGACCACCATTTGAGAACCACTGGCCCGTGAAAAAGTAGAAATAGGCAGTCATTATTTTTCCGGGGCTCAAGGCTGTTCGTCCGCAGCGATTCGCCTCCGTTGTGGGGATTTTGTAGGCAGTCTCGGTCTTGTGGCAACCTGCAGTGCAAGTCACCAATATTTCCTTCAAGATGCCGCCACTGTGAGCACGGGGTTGCTGTTTCGTGCCACGGAGGCTACTTGCGGTGCGGATAAGGAAAACTAGCGCCGACAAACTACCCGCACGGCGCACGTAATGGGCGAAATTAATCAGGAGCCTTCCTTTTCTGCGCGCGTCATACCAGAGGTGTTGATAAACCTCAAGCGGGAAGCTCACCATCTTACCGCAAACGACTTCTGCGAAACCGCCTCTCCTCCTCCTCCTCCTCCTCCTCCTCCTCCTCCTCTCAAATGGAAACAAACTGCTGCTTCACGGTCTCCAATATACCTGCCTAAATTCTAAGTGGGCGTATATTTTTGCTTGATTCGGTCCCCTCTTCCGGCGTCATTTTAGCATAATACGCGCACGACGCGTAAGACTTAGGAGGAGGGGGGGGGGGGGGGGATTCATATCGTGCCACGCCAGTCTACTCTCTCTAGGCCTCGTTAATAAGGAAACCGAAAAAAAAAAAAGGTGCATGTTATCGTTCTGTGCGGCGTGGCGTTTTCTTTTCCTTAGCGGGCTCCTTCCGCCTTGTCTCGAGTTGCATTCAAAAATTCGTTCCCCTGAATTACTAATGGGCGTTCCCCGCAGCGGCGGGTTCCTCTATCCGGGGAGTGTACACGCTTCCAGGGGCTTTCGCGCTGTGCGCGCGGCTGTGGGCACGACGGGCGTCTCGTCGTACGCGGTTTGTCGCTCGCGGCGGTGGCTTGTACTTGCTGCTTGGGTTGCCGCTGTGTTAAAGCAGGTTTGCGTCTGCGGAAGGCAGCGTAGACCTGTCTTGTCCGCGTGTGGTCTACTACTTGCTAGCTGGTTCGGCTTGCGCGCAGTTTATTTACTTTTTATCGCACACACAGCTTTCCGGTGGACGCTTCGGAGGCTTCTTTCGCAACCGTAGGTCTGCCTTGACGTCGCGTCTAACTTTCGTCTTAAGCTTTGAGCGTTTTTTTGTATTTATTGTAGCGTGAGCTACACTGGCCGAGGTTGCAGTTTCGCGTGGCTCCTGGAGAGCCGTGCTTCGCATGCGCGAGGAGCAGTGACGTCTCCGGCGCACAGCTGGCGTGCCGGAGCCGCCGCGACTGGACTGGATTGGCTTGGAAATCGTTTTAGCAGCAGTAAGCATGATAATCAGCTAATCCTAGACAACCAGGAAACCTTAGAATAACCAGCAGAACCTTGGCTCACGCTACGTATATCCTGGCATAGCCGAGCTAAGCCACTGCTAATTTTTTGATTAGGGAGGAACTGTAAGAGGACAGGTGCTTTGCGGGTATTATGTTCCCCGTCATTGGATTCACGTGCGTGCAGCGCAGCGTGAGCGGGAATATAGGAGCGAATTGGATAGTGGATAGGACAGGGAAAGGATAGTTTTTAAAGCGAAAGTTTTCGTAGTACGACTGATGGCGTCCTGTCGAAAAACTAATGCATTTCCACGTAGACCGGTCGGTCGACCGAAAAGCTCTGGTAAGATCACTGGACACACGGCGAGTTTGTGAAACCGGGCCTCCATTGTGTCAAAACGGTTACTTGAAAATTGCGAAAGAGGAACGGTTCTGGATAAGACAATACACGCATCCATCATGGAGTACATAGAAACCAGGTGTCGGTATTCATTTAGCTCTTTCGTAGATGAGTTTACTTGGCGAGCTAAAAATCGTCGTTTGGGTTCATTCTTCGTTTGCGATTTGGGTTATTGAAGGCTGGACATTCTATCGGACGCACTTCCAGCCAAAGTTGGGCGCCCATTTCGCGAAGCTTTTGAGGCACCTTTGACGCAGCTTTGGTGCCAGAAAGCTTTCTGGCCTCTCAACGTTCTGTGGAAAGAGATGGTAAGTTTTTGAGTCTCCGAATCAGCAGTCAGTCAGCAGGCCGGACCACGGTAGGCCCAGGACCCCACAACACACTTGGACAGGACACTGCACAGCACTCCGGACCACAGGTTTTAGCACGTCACACTGGTCGCCGGACGAGCCTTGTTTTCTCCAAGACTAGGAGGGGGGAGGGGGCATGGCAGCCCCTCTGCCGTTGCGGGTGTCCGCGAACTCGGTCCGGTGTCGCGGCGGCTGTGTTTTGGTAAAACCTGAAACGGGTGAAAGGGTTACAGCTTCGTTAACGAACCCCAGATTGTCTACCTACCTCTTGTGTGGGGGGCCGTCCACTATTTTCATGGAGGGAAATTTTTCAGGAGTTGGTTTAGCTTCCAGATGGGGTCATTGGCGTCAGTCCAAGAGGAGCCGGTTGCTGTCGTGCCGGTTAGCGACAGCGGACAGCCCCAACCATTAATATCGCTGTCACGCGGCGGAGTCGACTTTATTGCGAAGTAATAACAACAAAAAACATAAACAAATCCTCCAGTCTCATGCCTCAATTTTAATTAGTTTTACAGTGTTCCGCTTTACCTAACCTGTATTGGTTAGGTTTGGTATTTTTATTTCGGGAGATCATTGTCGTCTTGACCAGCTCTTCTAGGACGTCAGAAGGTATAATTTTCTAACCTGCTCAGATCATCGTCCTGGTTCTTTGTAATTTTGTAACTTGCGATGCTTGATGCCTTCCGCTGCTTGCCTACGTTCACTGGTAACATAATTGAATTTTTCTTAAAGGAGTACTGACACGAAATTTCAAAGCTGAGATAACTATGTAAAACGCTTCCTTTTTATCAGGAGATATCTCCCAGCAAGTTTCAACAGCAACTGTTTAGCGAAACATATTTAAAATCCATTTTAATCTTCGCCCGCACGAGAAAGCCCAGAGCGGGCCGACGTGACATCATCTGCTACGTGCCCCAAACTGGCAACGTCGGGGCTCCCGTGACGAAGCCGACGCGCTTGCTGTGGTTGGCGCGCGCTGCTCGGGCGTGTGTACACGTCATGGTTTTGGGACTGACGTCATGCTGCCCGGGCCTGTGGGGACGGCGAAAACCTAGGCCGGTTTGGGCGCGCGCGTGCGCTCGCTCGCGCGCGCTTCCAGAGAGGCAGCGGTACGGCAAGAATGGTGACGCCATGTCATACATGCTGTCATGGCGGCCGCTCGGCGTTTTTTTCTCGAAACCGAAACTGGAACGAATAAACGACGCCGTAAATGAATGTTTACGCTGCGCTCGACCGTCTAATCTGTCATTCTATGATTAGTGGGCTGGTAGGCACGCATAGCAGCGAAAAAAATGTAACATAAAAATTTCGTGTCAGTACTCCTTTAAATGAAAGGGTGGCTTGTCATGGGCTGATACCGCCTGCGTTGTGCAATAGCTTAGTGGAACATTTACTTCTGTTTTGTTACTCGCTTATACGCGGCACAACTCTAGTGTACATGAATTATGATATAACCAGCATCATTTTGGCGAGGTTCGAGGTCTCCAACGCGTCCCCAAGGCTTTTTTTATGCCAGCAATTGCACCCCTTTCTTTTTCTGTTCGGGATATATTTAGCCGACACTGTATACAACCACAGGCCTTCCTACGTGACAGGCCCCCCGGGACTTTTGTGAAGGGCTTTGCCCGACTCAAACGACGCCCCGGTGGTTAAAGAGGTCCCTGCTCTGGCGTTTAGTGAGGTTGGGTGACTGCGCGCCGTCAACGATGCGGAGAACTGACGTACGCAGCGCCTAGCGCGCACACAATGCGGCGGCGGAGCTACTCTTTCCTCCCGCTCCTTTGTAGCGGCGGTCGCGAAGGGAGCCGTCGCTTCTGTACGACGGGCTGTCACAACCGGCGAGGCCTCGGCCTTCAATTAACGTATCAAACAGGTCGGTGATCCGTTTCCCCCCCGCTTTCTCTCGCTCATTGTATGATACACGGCGCGGGTCTGCTGGCAGAATTGCCTGGAGGACTATTGGTTTCGATCACACTAAAGCCTCGGGAGTGTTTCCTTTTGCTGTTGGTGGCGCTGCCGTGCGCGTCTGCGGTCGCATACTGAACGTTAAAGCTGTATACGTATGGAGTTACACCACCAAATCAGCGGTCTTTATTTTCGTCGAATACCTCGCTATAGTTTAGGAATAATTAGGAAGCAAGTGCGCAGTGTACTTTGTGATATATGTATATCGCGAAACCCACCAGTTGAGAGGAACAGAAGATGCACCTTAAAGGCCAACTGCACTCAAATTTTTCTTTGGCCAAATTTGATCCAAATAAGTTGTCTATACTTGCATTTTGAAGTATTTTGTATTTTGCACCCTTTTTATGTGTACTATTAGGTGGCATTATTTTTACGTTGTCGAAAATTTGAGTGCAGTTGGCCTTTAACACGAGAAGAAAAAAAACTCCCACCTCCCCTCGCGGGAACCCCTGTGTAGATGCGACGCATAGGCGGAGCGGCGAAGGGACCGCGTTTTATAGTGCGCATAACGTTGAGGGGACTGCGTAAGCCGGTCCCAGTCGATGACGACGTTGGCGTACTTGTAACGCGGCGTGGACTCTAGGTGTTTGAGCCAAGCGTGGATGTTGCTTCGCCGGAGAACGGCACACCGGTTATATCAACAGTCGGTGTTGGTTATATGCGCAGCGCGCCCGAAGGAGAGGAAACCGCGGAAGAGAGAGTACTGCACATGCGCTGGCCCCAGCGCGTCTGCCGCGGCTATGACGCAACACAATCCAACACAGTCCACTTTAATCCAATCCAATCCAATGTCCCTCGCTACCCTCGCGAGAGTTTTCGCTATTGGCGGTGAGCGCGAACACAGGCGGCGCTGCGAAGCGCGCCTCCGTGACGTCAGCTTAGGGATTCGCGCATTTGTCGTCTGCTTCACTCAGGATCACTCTCCCTGCTGTTTCGTTGCGCTCGGTCAACGTCTGATGCTTGTCCGCACAAGAATTGACGTGTGGGTAACTTTTTATCATAATAATAGGCTTAAAATCGCATACACCAGCTCATGGTGTCAAAGTATAGTTTTGGATACCGCTACGGGAGAAGCATTGCCGGCGCCACCCCATTCCTTGCCAAGCCGGTCTTGTGCGGAGCGCGAAGAGTCGGAGCTAGGCGTCAGCTTCTCATGTAAGCACTCGAACAAAAGGAACAGTCAGCTGACAAAAGCGAAATAACCGACAACAGCGAAAATGGAAGACCAAAACAAGAGGGGGTGAGCGGCGGAGAGCGCGGCTGGCGCGGCGGGGAGAATGGGGGAGGGGTGGACAACGACGACGACGACGCCGGAGGGACAAGGCGAGTGAATCAGATGCTCTGCATCTAAAACACGCTCGTCTTTCCTTTCCGACCTATCTGTTTTGCGCTGTATACTGCCTGTTGTGTTGATTTAAAAAGCGCTCTTATCAGGCACGCCCGAGCTGATCTCTAGTTTTTTTTTTTTTTTTTCTGCTTGAGCTCTTTTCCCCTTCTGGATGCCGCACCGACACAGTCTGGTCGTTCAGTAGTGCTCCTATTTTTGTTTTAACCGTTTTAGCGCTGTGCGTAATTCCTCTTGCGCAGTAATCCACTGTTGCGCGTTCTAATTTTTGCGCTCTGCAATTGGAACCGCATTTTTGTCTTGTGTGTTGTCACGATCAGCAAACCCGGTAATTACAGGGTCTGTTCCAGATTTCTCAACGGCCCACACTATAAATAAAGGCAATGTTGCCGCACGCTACTGTTACTTAGTACCAAGGTAAAAGAAGAAAATAAGACGGGCAACTTACCCGTCTCGTTATTAACAGGACCCTGCTATATTATCCACGGTTCTGTGCCGCCGTAATATCGTTCATTACGCCGGCCTGGACAGTGAGTGACCACGTAACGCCGAACTCGTGCGCGTATAACCGCAGACGGGCCCCGCGCTTCGTGTGGAAAGACTGCTTCTGAAGCTGCGTCACGGTAGGCGCAATGGCCGATTGCGCATTTCCGAGTAGCGGAGATCGAAACGCGTCTGTTATGGTCGCCGCGTGCGGACCTCAGTCGTTTCGCGGGAAGAGATCGAAAAGAAATGCTCCCATTTTGCTTATATGTCGTCGCCATTGGCCGACCGCCCTTCACGCACCGGACCTGTGCGAATGTGTGCTGTAAGCACGAGCACTCTATTCTATTGCCGTCCACTCTGTTGGACGTCTCGAGAAAGGGCCTCAGCTGCGCCGACTGCGCGGCATTCGCTATGGCCGCCGCGATGCTGCCTCTTGCGCCGTGCGAAACCCTCGGGAAGCGCGTTCCTTTCAGCAACATTTGTTTTATTGTCCTACTGTCTAGTTCGTTTCTTATTGCGGCTAGGAAGGGGGGAAGCTGCTGGGAGCAGCGTATGCGCACACGTTCGCGCCGTGGCCAGTTTGGTGGCCCTTCGCCTCGCGCGGCGCGCTTTGCGGGGGGCCACTGACCGGTCGACGTTTTATGGGCGCCCGATGATGCGTGCCGTCTGTCAGCAAAGACCCTGCGAAAAAAAAAACGTGCATCGTGCCGGCCGCCGCCGCCGCCGCCTTCACACGTGGGCGACCATGTTTGCTGCTGCTGCTGCTTCCGCGCTATCTTACCGTCGAGACGTCGCCGGAGTGACGTCCAGGGCGTGACAGGCTTACTGGGAGGTGGTGGTGTCTCGTTGAAGAAACCACCGAGCTTTGTTTTGTCCGCTCTCTGCTCTTGCGTAAAGGTGCAACAGGTTGCAGTTTGGCTAAAAAAGTGCAAGCACAGATGGTGCTGATAGCGTTAAAATTAGGTGCACCCGTGTACCGCGTTTCGGGGCGTTGCTTTATCGCAGAACCGGTTGCGGATTTCGGCCTGTCAGAGTAGCTTTTATAGTTGAGTTACTTACTGCCAGGGGTGGCTGGCGCGTTCTCCTCTTCACTGCCGAGCAATGCAAGATTTACGCGCCTCGAAGGTCTTAAGTTGCTGCATGCCGCACGAGCCTGGCATAAACATTATTTTGCGTGGCTGGGGTATAGTGTATAGCGGTAACTTTTCTGTGGTACCGACAGTCTTGATTTAAGTTGGGTGACCGCTTTTAAGGAGCCATGTAGACAAAATACAAGTTGGGTTTATTAGAAAGACTGCTTAGTCCCGGTAACAATGATACCAATATCATCGCAATCTTCGAACAAATAACGGAGATATTAAAGAAAACGTGTGAAGCAGTCGCGACCCCCTAGCCAATTTCCCGCAACTTTTCTATGACGCCACGGAACCTTGTTTGTGCGATTGG